>NC_060130.1:269278689-269596958 GCF_021461395.2 Schistocerca americana | reverse complement strand
CCTTGTCAATATACGCTGTCCCTCACATTTCTCCCCATTTGAATGCCCATCTGAACAACATGGCAGAAACACTCAGTCACAACAGAGCAAAATCACTTCTGCCCCCCCCCCCTCTCTCTCTCTCTCTCTCTCTCTCTCTCTCTCTCTCTCTCTCTCTCTCTCTCTCTCACTCACCTACTTTCACAAAATCTTTTTCAGTAGCACAAACCCAACTGTGGAATAACCTCCCTCATTAGAATAGAGAACTGAATATTATCTCCAGTTTAAAAGGCAGTTAATGACATCTACTGAAGCAATTCAATAATGTCTGCCTTTGTCCCCGTATGCACTCATTACATCAGCCTTTCTAAGCAGATCTTCCTCATTTCCCATTACTCTTAACTGGTGCATTCTACTTAAATTGCTCTTCCTCAGCACTTGGAACATTACAAAATATTAATTTTGTACATGTATAAATACTTCTTGTATCCCCCGCCGCCACCGCCAACACATGGCGGCAATGGCAGAGGAGGAGAAGGTGGTGGTGGTGGTGGTGGTGGTGGTGGTGGTGGTGGTGGTGGTGCCAGTATTAACTTTACTGGTTGTTAGTATTACTATCTGTCATATTAAAATTATTGTTACTTCTTAGGTAACTACGCTGGGGCAAAAAAGTACATGTGTCACCCTTGGTTGATGTAAGGAAGAGCTGAAGGCCTCAAACTGATAAGGTTAAATAAATACATACACCACATGTATTATGTTAAAAATATGGCAATTGCAAAGTAACACTAACTACTTTTAAAGTAGTTGCTACAAGTGAAGCCCATAATCTTTCACAAAAAGGTAAAAATTAAGTATTTACATCTGGACCCAATCACAGCACAGAAACTGCATACTTACATCTGAAATCATAATGCTGAAAATATTTGTTTTTCTTCCTAGCAGCTATAATGTTTGGCAAAATTAAATGAGAACATGAAAATTTATTCACCGGATCAACATGGTAACTGATGCTGCTGTTACAACTGTCTCCACAGAATTTACATACTGCACATCTGTGCACACCCTCCTCCTACGTTCAAACAGTTCTGAGCACTATGGGACTTAACATCTGAGGTCATCAGTCCCCTAGAACTTAGAACTACTTAAACCTAACCAACCTAAGGGCAGCACACACATCCATGCCCGAGGCAGGATTTGAACCTGCGACCGTAGCAGCAGTGCGGTTCCGGACTGAAGCATCTAGAACCGCTCGGCCACAACGACCGGCTCCTCCTACTTTCTCTTTGCTCTCTATTCTAACATTGGGCAAATAAAAATTAAGATAAGTCTCTGGCACTGTGATCAGAAGAGCTACAGCGCTATCTGAAATGCAAAAGGGGGGCAAAGAGAAAAGGTTAAAGTGTGCTTAAAAACCAATCTGTTCCTCCAAGAGTGATTTAAGGAAATCGAGGAAAATTAGAGCCGCCAAAGCCCAATGATGTGGAACCCATTCCTTCAAAGAGTTGTCTTCACCACACACCACTTGGTACCAACCAAATAAAGTAACCTGTTAATGATCCAGGAATCTTAACATTTGACAAACGTCAATAACAAAACGAGATTCATCTCGGTGTGCAGTTAAAGCTAAATGCTATTATGTCATAGATATAAGTTCATTTCATACTTACTTGTGATACCTTCAGCAGATATTTCATGCATTTTACAGCATGCTGACACCATCCTCATGGCAAGCTGATCAACAACTAGAACTCGCCACTCAATACCTTGTCCCTTTTTCTTGTTACGAATGACTTCATTCATAATTTCTGCAACAAGAACGTACTCACAATTAATTTCTGAATACAGTTTTTGCTGGACTGACACACTCTCTCTCTACCTCACACACACTCACACACACACACTCACTTTACATCAAAAGTGCAAATAATTTAGTAGATTAAATCCATTTGCCACCATTACTGAGGAATGATTCCCAATTCTTTGTCAACAATCTCATTTCTCACTCATTAACATGTCCTCACATTTATATGGAAACTAAGTGACCAATCTCGTCCTCACAGCTTCTCTGTCCACATTATCATGCTCACCCCAATACAAGTCTGGTGGTTCTTACTCCACAGTTTTCTTTCCAGACTAATAAGTGTACTGAATTGGTCGGAATCATTTCAGAGTTTGGTTGGTTGGTTGGTTTAAAAGAGAGGGAGAAGGGACCAAACTGCAAGGTCATCGGTCCCTTGTTCTCGGTAAAATAATTAAACAAGAGAAAGATGATAAAGATGTTCAGGGCAATAACAGGAGACAGGAATAACAACCAACACTACTATGGACAAAACAGGAAAAGAAAACAACAGAGAGAAGCAAGAAACAGGTAGAAGGAGTAAAAACAAGAGAGCAAATGACCGTGGCTTGCCAATCACGAGAATAAAAAGGAAAAGCCAGCCACAATGTGACACATTAAGACATCCACCCCAAAAGCATTAGAGAGGAGAACACAACAGGAGAAAGGACATGCACTAAAACTTATATAGAATGATAAAACCCACCATCACATATAAAATGTAAAACTAAATTAGCCGAGGCATTGTCAGCTTAAATTAATGGCAACGAGTCCAGTAACTGAAGAGAGTGTCGCAGGGCAGCCAAAGAAGGACAGCTCACCAAGATTTGGGCCACTGTCAGCCGGGTGCCACACCGACATTGAGGTGGGTCATCACAGTGCAGGAGGTAGCTTTGTGTTACCCAATGTGGCCAATGCAGAGCCAACAGAGAACCACAGAGTCCCTGCAAGAGGCCCGCATGGAGGACTGCAACACATTCGTATTCTCTCTAATGGCACGCAGTTTGTTGTGCATGCCGAGGTTATGCCATTTCGTCTCCCAAAGCTGCAAAACCTTGCGGCGTAGTACTGAACACAGGTCAATTGCAGAAAAGCCAATCTCCATAAGCGGTTTCCACATAGCCTGTTTGGCCAGCCTGTCAGCAAGTTCGTTGCCTGCGATTCCGACGTGACCTGGAGTCCACACAAACACCACTGAACGACTGGACTGTTCCAGGCATAGATGGACTCCTGGATGGCCGTTACCAAAGGATGACAAGGGTAGCACTGGTCGATAGCTTGTAGGCTGCTCAATGAGTCAGTACACAGAAAAAAAATGACTCCCACAGGGCAAGAACGGATGTGCTCAAGAGCACGAAATATAGCAACCAGCCCAGCTGTGAAAACACTGCAGCCACGGTGAAAGGAATGCTGTTCAATATGTCCTCCATGCACATATGCAAAGCTGACGTGAGCATCAGCCATCAAGCCGTCTGTGTAAACCGCTCCGCGGAGAGCAACGGGGTTAACTGAGTTCTTAGGGCCATGTGAAAGGTTGAGGTGAAGTCACGGCCTAGGCGTACACCATGGAGGTGTACATGAGTTGACCTCAAGTATAGGTGGTAAAGGCACGGACTCCAGTTCAGAAAGAAGGGATCAGACACGAACTGCAATTGGAAGCCCTGAACTGGGCTGCCAATGCGGGAGATGAACCACCATGGGTGGGAAAAGGAGACACTGATTCGGATGCACAGGAGAACTACAAATGTGTGCAACGTAACTGGCCAGCAGTTGTGCATGCCTAACCTGCAATGGAGGGTCTCTGCAGACTCATCCTACAAGATCCTGTCGCTAGGCGAATGCCACAGTGGTGCACTGGGTCGAGTAAATGCAACGACTCCCATATTCAAGGTGGGACTGAAAAAGGGCTCTGTAGACCTGCAGCAGCGTAGAGTGATCTGCACCCCAGTTGTTGTTGTTGTTCAGGCAGTGGAGGGCATTGAGGTGCTGCCGGCACTTCCGCTTAAGCTGACAAAGGTGAGGAAGCCAAGTCAATCAGGCATCGAAAACCAGTCCTAAGAATCGATATGTATACATTACAGTGAGTACATTGTCATTAAGGTAAAGTTCTGGTTCTGGGTGAATGGTACGACACCGACAGAAGTGCGTATCACACAACTTTGCAGCCAAAAACTGGAAACTGTGGGCCAGAGCCCATGACTGCACCTTGTGGATGGCTCCCTGTGGGCACCACTCAGCAACACCAGTTCTGGTGGAGCAGTACGAACTGCAGAAGTCTTCTGCATACAGAGACAGTGAGATGGATGGCTCTACAGCTGCTGCTATACCATCCATTAATGGCCACTAAAAATAGAGCGATACTTAATACAGAGCCCTGCAGGACCCCATTCTCCTGGATTGGGAGGGGGGGGGGGGGGGGGGGGGGGGACTATGGGAGGCACCAACTTGGACACGGAAAGTATGAAGAGACAGGACATTTTGGATAAAAAAAAATCGGGAGCAGGCCTCTGAGACCCCACTCGTATAATGTGGCAAGGATATGATGTCGCCAGGTAGTGTCGTATGCGTTTCGTAAATCAAAAAAGACAGCAACCACGTATTGGCGTCTGGAAAAGGCTGTTCGGATGGCAGACTCTAGGGACACAAGATTATCAGACGTAGAGCGACCGTGCTGGAAGCCGCCCTGACATGAAGCCAGTAGGCCACGTGACTCCAGGAACCAACCCAACCGCCGACACACCATACATTCCAGCAGCTTACAAAGAATGTTGGTGAGGCTGATGGGTCGATAGCTATCCACACCAAGCAGATTTTTACTGGATTTGAGAACCGGAATGATGGTGCTCCCCCGTCATTGTGATGGAAAGACGTCATATCACATCAGATCCGGTTGAAGATCACGAGGAGATGTCGCTTGTAGTCACATGAGAGATGTTCAATCATCTGACTGTGGATCCGATCTGGCCCAGGAGCTGTGTCGGGGCAATGTGCAAGAGCACTGAGGAGCTCCCATTTTGGAAATGGGGCGTTATAGGATTCACTGTAGCGTCTAGTGAATGAGAGGACTTTCCCTTCCAGCTGCCGTTTGAGACTGCAAAAGGTTGGGGGGTAATTCTTTGATGCGGAGGCTCAAGCATAATGCTCAGCAAACAGCTCGGCAATCGCGTTTGCGTCAGTAGATAACACACCCTTTATGTTAATGCTGGGAACACCTGTTGGGGTCTGGTACCCAAAAAGACGTCTGATCTTTGTCCATACTCGGGAAGGTGACATATGGCATCCGATGGTCGAGGCGTCTCTCTCCCAACACTCCTGCTTCCATCATTTGATAAGTTGGCGAATGCTGGTATGAAGCAGTTTAAAGGCTATGAGGTGCTCCAGAAAAGGGTGCCGCTTAGGCCGCTGTAGAGCTTGCCAACACTCCTTAATTGCTTCAGTGACTGCCAGCGACCACCAAGGGACTGCCTTTCGCTGGAGACACCCTAAAGAGCAAGGGATTGTGTTTTCTGCCACAGAAACGATTTCTGTAGTCATCTGCTCAACCAACACTTCGGTTACCATGTGGGGGAGATTCAACAGTGACAGCAGAGGTGAAAGTTTCCCAGTCCGCCTTGTTTAAAGCCCACCTGGGCATGCGTCCATGGGCCTGATGCCGGGGCAGTGACAGGAACATGAGGAAGTGGTCACTACCACACAGGTCATCATGTACTCTCCAGTGGATAGGTGGGAGTAGCCCTGGGCTGCAAACGGATAAATCAATGGCCGAGTAACTACCATGAGCCACACTGAAATGTGTGGCAGCCCCAGTATTTAAGAGGCACAGGTCGAACTGAGACAGTAAAGTTTCGACATCTCTGCCTCGGCCAGTAAGCACGGTGCCACCCCACAAGGGGTTATGGGCATTAAAATCTCCCAAAAGTACGAAAGGTTTAGGGAGTTGATCAATCAGGGCAGCCAATGCATTCAGGGGTACTGCACAATCTGAAGGAAGATATATGTTGCGGACAGTTATTTACTACATCTTCCTTATCCTGACAGCCACAGCTTCAAGAGAGGTTTGAAGGGGGCACAGGTGCACTGCATATTGAGTTCAGGACAGACACAAACTTCATCTGAGACTATTATAGCTGCTACGGTTCCTGTAGTCTCCTTTATAGCCATGGAGGGCAGGGGTCCACATTGCCAGTAACCAGGTTTCCTGGAGGGCAATGCAGAAAGCAGGTGTAAAGCTTAACAGTCGCTGTAGCTCAGCCAGGCAGTGGGAAAAACCGCCATAATTCCACTGGAGAATGAAGTCACTGTAAGACTGGAAAGGCATGGAACATACAATGAGGCAGGTTACACCTCACAGTCATCTGCTGCCACTGACTTATTGCCTGAGCAGGCTATATTCAATGGGTATGAGGGTCTGGCGAGATCTAGGTCCTCAGTGGACACCAGAATCTCCACCTTATCCTCAGACGCAGAGCTTGTAGGTAGCGGTGGTGTGGGTGCCACCGCAATTCCCTTGGTCTTTGGGATCCTTTTGGATTTCTCTTGTTGCTCCTTGGGTTTACCTGGCTGGGAGGTCTTCACTGATTCAGTCTCTAGGACTGAGGACGAGCATGAAGCCCTGCAACCAGCTGCTTTTGGGCTCTTCAGCCACTGACGAGTGTCTTCTTTCCCACTAGCAGAAACCTGGGAAGGGAGTGGCCCAAGGGACCCCTTCCTAGCGAGAAGAGCCATAGAAGACTTATTTATGCTTATCCGGCTCAGAAGTGGGGACTTATCCCTGATGGTTGGGACGGGGGGGGGGGGGGGGGGGGGGGGGGGTTGCTCCAGAAGTAGGTGGTGCAGGAGCATCAGGTAAGGAGGGAACTGACCTACCTCCCTCCCCCCCATCAATGGAGCAGGTGTAGTCTTCTGGTCCTGGGAGGCGAAAGGAATGCGAGGAGCTGACGGGGCAACAACAGTTCTCGTATCGGCGGTGTAAGAGGTGGTCATAGCCACAGGATGTAGGCGCTCAAATTTCCTCTTAGCCTCAGTGTAGGTCAGTCAGTCCAGGGTTTCATATTCCACGATTTTCCTCTCTTCTGTAAAATCCTGCAGTCTGGCGAGTAAGGTGAATGATGCGCTCTGCAGTTGACACAGATGTGAGATGGGGCACATGGAGTATCGGGGGAGCGATATATGGCTTGACGTCACAGTGGTAGACCATCACCTTAACCTTCTCGGGCAATGTCACCCTTGAAGGTCAAGATGAAGGCACCGGTGGCAACCTGATTATCCCTCAGACCCCGATGGATGCGCCACACGAAATGAACACCTTGCTGCTCTAAATCGGCACACAGCTCGTGGTCAGACCGCAAAAGAAGGTCCTTCTGGAATATAATACCCTGGACCATATTTAAGATTCCCATCAACTCTCGTACATACGAGGTACAGGGGTGAATAAGCTTCACTGCCATCGTCAGCCTGGCGTTCCTCCCATGGTGTGGCCAGGGAGGGGAACGATTTGGGGTCATATTACTTAGCACTGAAGCTAGACTTTGCCTACTTAGAGACTGTTAGCGGCGGACCACCAACAAGAGATGACGTACTACACTTCATGGCATGTCATCCGCCCTGATGCCACCCACTCCGACCAACCCACGGCGCCACATGGCAGGATGGCCATTGCTGGGAGTCCCGATGCCCCAGAGAGATGGTCATCTACTCCATGGCATACGTGGGGAGTTAACAGCGCATGCATCAGCAGAGCGATGCCTGTGTTACCAGGGGGCTACAACCTACAAGGCACATGGCGGCCCCACCACAATGGACTGGCTATCGTGCTGGATATGAGGTGCTAAGGAGTCAGTGGTCATCGTCGGCGCAGAAAGCAACAGTGCATGGTGGAAAACACACCCAGGAAGGTGTCCTCACCCAAGAGATGGAGAATGAGCGGGACTGCAATGCGACGACGAGAAAGCGGGCTCAAGATCTCAATACACAGTGGACACAATGCAACATATAAGGCACCCTTCAGCAATTGGCTCTCTCCTCAGGAAACTTTTGAAGAATGGAGGGCAAACCCTACAGGGGACCATCACACAAAGGCTGAAATGTGAGACACTCCTTTTAGTCACCTCTTACAGGCAGGAATACCTCGGGCCTATTCTAATCCCCGGACCTGCAGGGGAGTTTAGGATAAGATTTTACCCATGGCGTTTTCTGTGTACACACATGTCAAATATATTTCACATGTATTTTACACAGTTTTCATGTATGATTACACATATTTAACCTTTCAATCTCTGTTTCTCTTTCACATTGCTCAATATTTATGAGAACCTATCTCTTGACTATGTGGTGTACAATGATATAATTTTGTAGGTAGCCTACAGCCAGTGGAATATGTGCCTACTACCTGCAAAATGCTTTGGGAACAGAGTTAGTAGTAAAGAAGTAATAAATCATCATGCTTCATGTGCCAATTTTACTGCATGAACAGCAGAAATGCAGTAAGCAATAACCTTTTTCCCTTTTACCATTTTGTGGGGTTGCCAGTGAGCAGAAGTTTTGTAAAGGTTTGAAATTACGTATAAAGTTTGCTGCAAGTCAGTAGGTGCTCTCACTCTCATACACTGGATAACTGAAGTACGGGTATTCACGTATTGTGGGCTACACTGCTTTTCCACCCCCACCCTTATCCCTTTCATAGGTAAGTGGTTCTTAATCCCCCAGCATTGATTTCCAGGCAGCAAGTGTTATGTGCACGACATTTTGTTGGAATCGGTCCTATAGTTCAAGAGAAGATGTGCACCATACGTACATCAATATTCATAATATGTATGGATAACAATGTCATTGCGAATGAAAAAGAGGGAAGTATGGTGAAGGAAATCAGCCATGCTCTTTAAAAGGAACCATTCCAGCATTTGCCTAGAGTGATTTAGTGAAATCACAGAGAATATAAATCAGGCTGTATGGATATGAACAGTAGTCCTCCCAAATGCACTTCTAGTGTGCTAACCACTGTGCCCCCCCACTCAGTCACTGCGAATGCTTTAATGACATCTACAGGAATGACATTTGACGTGGAGGTCAAACACACAGTGTGGCACTTGAAACATCTGCAAAGGAACAATCCTCCTACTGGGAAGAAAAGGAAAACTAAATTAGGACTGGACAAGGATATGTATGGAGAGTACAGTGCAATTCAACTCCCTACTCCACTTTAATATTATTTACAAATATGAATAGCAGCCTCAATAATATTACTCAACTAGCAGACTCTGGAATAAGCAAATAATTGTTTCCAACTGTCACCAAAATAACACCAAATTGTTATTTTTGCTATGCTAACAAGTTTGTTCCCAAATCAACCACCAATTAGATTCCTACAACAATATGTGTTGAATGGTTAAAATTGTTTTAGAAAATATATAATGCTGAGTATATATAACACAAAACAATTTAGACACCAGTTTACACACAACCATAACATCAGCCTGTTTTTTGCAGATAAGACCTGCATCAATTTTTGTTTACTATTTTAATCTCCTGAATCACGAACACTATCGATCTAACTGCAACATGTTTCCAATTACATCAGCTAGTGAATTTCAGAATTTTTGGGAGTTCAACCTTAAAGAAATTCTTTCAATACAACTTACAGGCTTCTACTCAACATTCTCACGTAGAGAAAATGTGTTAGATAAATACAGTATCAAGTGTTCATATTTATAAATGCTTCTGTAAATTTACAAGTGATCATTTGTTACACACTTCATGTCAATGACTGAATCTCAATACACAATAAGAAGTGAATGGCTGAGGGCACTGACTAGTTCTACACTGTGATATTTCATCCTGTTCCAGTCATGTGAGACATGTGGAAAATGACTTTTCATATGCATCCGTGCAAACAGATATTAATCGGATGTTACTGTCACAAGCTCAGCAGAAGACACGCAAAAGGCTGAGAAATTCATTCTCTCTCTCTCTCTCTCTCTCTCTCTCTGGTCTCTAAATACTCCTTGACCTGGCATAAGAAGGTTTTCATGAAATATCTCTTCATAGGACAACCACAACTGGTATGTATATTATTCACGACTGATAACATCCACCACAATTTTTATTTATTTATTTTCCAATGAAAGGAAAGCACGACCAGGTTTCAGACAACAGTCCAACCTTTGTGAGAATGGAATATACATACAATTACACTAATGGGGTTAATACAGTGATACTCTGGTACACAAAATCTAAGTTAAGTATGAAATGGATTTTCTAAGCACCTAGAAATGGAACTGTTATCCTGAAATCTGGTTGTGCTTTCCTGTTATTGGAAAATAAAGTTTATTACTACTGCAGCAGATGTTATCAATCATGAACTTCTCTTACAGTTTTCTGCCACCCAAATAATCTTGTGATTACATTACATTAATACTTGTTGCATAGCTCACGAGTAGAACATTTCATAATGACGTGGAATGTGTCACATAAGGTTTCTTTATGCAAATTTATTTTCTTAGTTACAATTACTGCTTCATATCTAAAAATTTCTGTACTGAGTAGAAGGAGTTGTCATTCAGAAATTCTTTTAATTTGTTTTTAAATGTTGGTTGGCTATCTGTCAGACGTTTAATGTTATTCGATAAATGAGAAAGACTTTTGTCGCAACACAATTCACTCCTTTCTGTGTCAAATTGAATCCAGAATAGTGAAGATCAGCCTTTCTTCTAGTGTTGTAGTTAAGCATTTAGCTATTATTTTTGAATTGGAAAGGGGTTGTTAATAACAAATTTCATACGTGAATATATGTACTGTGAAGGTACTGTGAATATCCCTAGTTTCTTAAATAAATGTCTGCAAGATGATCTTGAGTGGGGTTCCAGTTATTATTCTGATTACGCATTTTTGTGCAATGAGTACTTTTTCTCTCTATGATGAATTACCCCAAAATATGATGCAATAAGAATGCAGTGAATGAAATTAGGCATAACACACTAAATTACTGATACATTTATCACCAAAACTTGCAATAACCCTAATAGCATAAGAAGCTGAACTCAAACATTTCAGCAGATCAGTGTGTTTCTCTCAAGTCAGTTTATCATAAATGTACACACCCAGAAATTTTGAATATTCTCCTTAGCAACAGGCTTCTGTTCAAAGTCTATATTTATCAATGGTGTTATGAAATTTACTGTACAGGCCTGTCTATACTGTGTCTTCTCAAAATTTAGTGCAAATCCTTTTGCAGAGAAAAACTTCTTTCCTGAAAGACATAACTTATAAATTTCCTCACCCAATTTTTTGTTTCTTGGGTGTTGTAAGAGAACTAGCTCTGCATCTTCATGAATACAGATGGCAAGTCATTAACATATATTAAGAACAGTAAGGGACCCAAGACGACATTGTGGGACACCATTCTTAATTCCTCTCCAGTTAGATGACTCCGCTGAATTTTGCAGACTATCTGTACCATTAATTTCGACCTTCTGCATTATTACAGTTAAATATGAATTAAACCCTTTGAGCACTATCCCACTCACATCACAACACTTAAGGTTATCTAGAACAATGTAATGTTCCACACAGTCAAAAGCCTTCGAGAGATCACAAAAAATCTCAACGGATAATGTTTGGTTATCCAGAGCATTTAATATTTGATCAGTGAAAGCATATAAAGCATCTTCTGTTCAAAAGCCTTTCTGAAAAACAAACTGACATTTTATTAGTACTTCCTTTTTACAAATATGTGAAGCTACTCTTGCACACATTACTTTTTCAAGAATTTTGGATAAAACTTCCATAAGCAAGATTGGGCAGTAGTAGTTAGCACATCAGACCCGTAACACTTTTTTGCAATGGTTTAACAATAGCGTATTTCGGCCTATCCAGAAAAATGTCGTTTCAGTGAGCTATTAAATATGTGACTGACAATCCCACTTATCTGTTGGAAACAAGCTTTTGGTGTTCTGTTGGAAATGCCAACTCCATGCAAGCTTTTGGTTTTGAGTGAATTTATTACTTTCCTAATTTCGGTAGGAGAGGTGGGTTTAATTTCAATTTTATCGAGTTGCATAGGTCTTACCTCTTCCTCGCATTTTCTAATAAGCAACTGGAGCCTGTTTTCTTTACAACACTTAATGAATGACTATCAAAAATATTTTCTACTTTTGACTATTTGTTAAACTTTTCATTAAGTCTGACAGAAATTTTAACAATATCCAAATCATTTTAATCTTATTATCAGAGGTGCTGATCTCAGACATAATGCACATACACTATGCAATCAAAAGTGATTCGTACACCTCCAAAAATACTTTTTCATATTAGGTGCATTGTGCTGCCACCTACTGCCAGGTACTCCACATCAGTGACCTCAGTAGGCAGACATTGTGAGAGAGCAGAATGGGGCACTCCGTGAAACTCACAGACTTCGAACGTGATCAGGTGATTGGACGTCACTTGTGTCATAAGTCTGTATGCGTGATTTCCACACTCCTAAACATCCCTAGGTCCACTGTTTCCGACGTGATAGTGAAGTGCAAATGCAAATGGACACGTGCAGCACGAAAGCATACAGGCCGATCTCATCTGTTGACTGATAGATACCACCGACACTTGAAGAGGGTCATAATTTGTAATAGGCAGACATCCATCCAGACTATCACAGAGGAATTCCAAACTGCATAGGATCCACTGCAAGTACTATGACAGTCAGGCGGGAGGTGAGAAAACTTGGATTTAATGGTCGAGCGGCTGCTCATAAGCCCCACATCATGTCGGTATATGCCATATGATGCCCCACTTTGTGTAAGGGGTATAAACATTGGAAAAACATTGTGCGGAGTGACAAATCATGGTACACAATGCGGCGATGGCAAATGCCCGGTGAACGTAATGTGTAGTGCCAACAGTAAAATTCGAAGTAGGTGGTGTTATGGTGTGGTTGTGTTTTTCAAAAAATGGTTCAAATGGCTCTAAGCACTATGGGACTTAGCATCTGAGGTCAGCAGTCCACTAGATTTAGAACTACTTAAACCTAACTAACCTAAGGACATCACACACCTCCCATGCCCAAGGCAGGATTCGAACCCGCAACCGTTGCAGCAGCGCGGTTCGGGACTGAAGCGCCTAGAACCGCTCAACCACAACGGCCGACTGTGTTTTTCATGGAGGGGGATTGCATCCCTTGTCATTTTGCGTGGGATTATCACAGCACAGGCCTACACTGATGTTTTAAGCACCTTCTAGCTTCCCAATGTTGAAGAGCAATTCGGGAATGGCAATTGCATCTTTCAACACGACCAAGCACCCTTTCATAATGCATGGCCTTTAATGGACTGACCTTCAGAGCCCTGACCTGAATCCTATAGAACACCTCTGGGATGATTTGGAATGCCGACTTCACGCCAGGCCTCACTGACCGACATCGATACCTCTCCTCAGTGCAGTACTCCCCGAAGAAGGGCTGCCATTCCCCAAGAAACCTTCCAGCACCTGATTGAACGTGTGCCTGCGAGTGTGGAAGCTATTGTCGAGGCTAAGAATGGGCCAAAACCATACTGAATTCCAGCATTACCGATGAAGGGCACCACGAACTTTCAAGTCATTTCAGCCAGGTGTCCGGATACTTTTGATCACATAGTGTACTTCTGGACTTTTTAATAACTCCTCTTAATATAGTGCAGTAGTCATTATAATATTTGAATGTTTCTGGACCATTCTCTTCCTAACAGTAAAATACATTTCCCTTCCTGTTTACAAGATATTTTTATCTCTTTAATACAACACAGCTTTTTAGTGGTTTCTTACAATTATGTTTCACTGCTTTCTTAGAGAAACAGTTTTCAAATATACTCACAAAGGTATCATGAAATTTACTAAATTTTGAATTACGATCAGGTTCCTTGTACACCTCATCCCAGGCTAATTGTTGCATCTTTCCCTAAAATTTGCAATTGTTAAATTGTTGACTGAATGCACTATTCTACAGGACTGTTTTACATTACTGTATGTCATATACGGTTTAACTAGCTGTGCATTATGACCAAGACCACTCTTAATGGGAAACGTAGTCATTTAATTAAATTAAATTCTTCGTGGTCTATTAAAACTATATCAGTGTGCTGCTTTCCTGTACTACCCGAGCTGCAACACTAATGTCAAACTGAAAGAATGAAGTAGTACTTCAAGGGCATTCTTTCTATCAGACTCTTTCAGAAAACCTACATTGATATGCCCCACACTTTATTGTCCTTTCTTGCACATGTTTGAGGTCATCTGATAGTCCAGCCTTATAGTTTAGGTCCATGAATCATACTCACAACAACTAAATATTGTGTAGAATGTGTCAATAGGTTTACAAAGAAGATCTCTTCTCCACAAAAATGTGGTTGGGCGTTTATATAACTTGAGTATAGACGGTGGTGGTCAAATATTTTTTTATAGCTAGTTTCTGTGCATGAGTAAGTGTAAACTGTGGATAGTGTAGAAACTTTAAGCTCCTAGTGTTGTATTTCTGAATGCTATTATTTTCAAACTGTGCCCAATTCTTCACAACAAACTTTGTATGAGGGTAAATGTGCTGCGAGGTTGTGGTTAATGTGTAATTCTTTACAAAATATTCCCTACATTAAGTTGGAGGACAAACATCAGACAGTCTTACAGCATGTTTGTGTGTCGTGAATACTGTGCAGAAATTACTCCATATGGTATAAATGGAAGTACTCCTAGAAACCTAATTCTTTAATGCTTTCATCACCAAAAACAGCACCTATATTTTTAGTAAATGTTGCTCAAAATGAAACTAGTGTTTTAGGAAATACGGAAGCGTCCGATCCCGCCCGTCTGCTTTGACCCATGACGTCACAAATATGGCGGAAACAAAAAGAAACACACACACTTTCCACAAGAAGCTTAATGACACTAACGGGACAAGCACGGGAAATGGGGTGTTTTGGGTGGGGAGCAAACTAAATATAAACAAATTTAGACGCTTTGCGTAGCTACAATGTGTGAGTGAAGACAGCCATGCATGAATACCCACCCACCTCCCCAGGGGTCGTAACACCTGCAACCCATAGAAGATAAAGATGCTTCAGTAGCTGATTAGTGTTTTTTGTCTTTTTAAAAAAAAGATCTCACGGGATAGAACGAACAGATCAGAAAGATAAATATAATAAACTAAAACAGAAATTGGAGGAAACATAATTAAAATAAGTAATAAGTGTTTTCAAATTTAAAAAAAAAAGAGAAACAAAAAAATAATCTCACGAGATAGAACGAACAGATCAGAAAAGTAAATAAAATAAGATAAAACAGAACTGGAGACAGCCACACTCAAACCAAACTCCGCGCCGTCATGACGTCACACACGACAACACCCTTACGTCACGTGCCAAAGCCGACGCGTGGGATCGGACGCTTCTGTCGACCCGTGTTTTAGCTGTTCTATAACATGTTATTTCCAATTCAAATTATGATTAACATGCATATCCCGCAATTTCCTTTCCCCCGTGCTGTATTGCAATAAATGTACAAAACTGAATGAACTATATTAGCTAAGCAAGTTACATACAATTTGCTGAGAACCACTCAATAGTAGCCTACTTTTGAATGTTCATTTACATATTTGTAGAAGCACTAATTGCACTGTACCAGTATCCAAGCTATTCATCTAAGTCTGCTGTTTCCTTTACTGACAACACAGCCTATGTGATGTTCCATTTCATGTAGTTAAATGTGCAGCAAGATTTGTCCACAGGTTTTGTCTCTACAGTCATATGCAAGAAGTGCACTACATATTGTCATTGAGTCACATTCTTATACTACTGATCATTCACAAAAGAAGTAGACAGACCAATATTTTTGACTGCAAGGTATAACATTTCATACAATACATCTCACACACTCACATTTGGATTGTATTAAGCAGACGAATACTATGATGGTAAAATGATCTTCATAAAAATACTTTAATTTCTGAAATGAAACATACGAAATTTTTTACTCTTCCAGAAATTGTAAACATTTCTTCTGACTTTCCCTAATACTCTATTGTGTTAAATATTTTGTACAAAATACTACACAGTTTGATGATTGCTCAAGTCACGTGCCATTTCCATCAGTATAGATTATTTGAGTTAAATGTGAGGCACTACAATGTGGGCAAATTATTTCTGTACAGGAATGACCCTTATCTCAGAGATAGTTCACACCCCTTCTGATAAATTTTTAGTAAGAACTGTCCGGTAATTATGTTATTTGTATCAATGACTTTCCAGACAGTATAAGACAGAGAGGAAAAGTACTTTTTTCTGATAACAGCAAAATCACAGATGTTGATAAGACACTTATTAGAGAAAGCAAATGAAACCCTGAAGGATGTTTACAATTGAGCAGTATGCAACATATTAACACTGAACATAAAGAAAAACAGTATGCATTTCAGCATAAACAAGGAAAACAATTCTTGTGCATTAAGCATAAATAAATCTATAGACTCACAGTGTTTTTAGTGATGAATACTGACTGTCAGTTAACATGGAATGAACACACACAGATTCTGGCAAAAAAAAGCTGCCATCAATATGTTTCGGTATTGAGGTTTTATTGTCAGTTTATAACAACCAACATCTTGTAGTCACATACTATGTACATTCAATTCTTAAATATGAATTTCTTTTCTGGAAATCAAAGGAGAAAAACAGTTTTTAAACTGCAGAAAAGAGCCAAAAGAATAACAACCAGCAGTGGTAATCATGCTCGGTGTAAAGAGCTACTTAAACAACACTGGGCATCCTCACTGCTCCAAGTGATTACATCTAGCAATCTGTGATGCATATATGGGAAAACATGAAACACAGCTGAATGCTTGCACATCTAGAGCCAGTTTTGCAAACTGCAGTTAGTACAAGACACACCGCAGCATCTTCATGGTCCAGAAACCTGCAATGGGTGTTTTATTGAGTGTTCAGTAATGAAGAGCAAATCTCTGCTTTATATAAGTTATCTGAAGCAAATTGTGTGTAAACCAAAGAACACAGTACAAAAGAGTGACCAAATCAGGTGGTGCGGCTATTAAGACACTGACTTCATATTTGGGAGGATGGATTTTGTTTTGTCTGGCCATCCTGATTTAGGTTTTCCCAGATCACCTCAGGCACACGCCAGGATGGTTCCTTGAAGGTAACAGCCCACCATCTGTCCTATCATCTCATAAAGTGCACTTACATATTCTATGTATTTTGAGCTATTGATTTTCATTGCATTACCTTGACAATTGCTATATCATTGAGAGAGAACCCTTCGATGAAAAAATAAATAAAAACGTTTGTGCATCTCAGATATTTCAGTCACCTGCCTAATTCGCAGCTTATGTATTACACATCTGTCCTCGACATAAAAATAAATAAAATAAAAGTTTATGCAAAGCTGCAAAAATAATACAGCTGATGCATGAGGAAAAAAAAAAAATCTTACAGAGACGAACGAGCCATTCCCCAAGGGGAAGTGAATCTTGTAAAATTTTAGAAGTGCATGCTCTCAATATGTCAATTAAGAAATTCAAATTCCAGAACTATTTTCATGAGAGTCACAGTTCATTAATATTAAACTGTCATCACACAAGGTCCATGGCATTATAGCCATCTCAGTTGAATGTTATCAAAGCCATAAGGCATTACAGTAACAATGACATCTACAGACAAAATTTTCCATCACTTGACAATAATTCAAATGGTTACACTGTTCACCTAACAGTTACAACTACTGAATGACATATGTTATACCTTTTAAAGACAAGCTAATGATCATATTCTAACGGAAAATGAAGTTTGTGGAAGAATCATCACTAACAGTGAATTTCACCAAATTGATCCTGCTTAAATAGCAAAATATTTTACACCCAGAACAAACATTCCAACACTCAACATTCTTATACAACAAAAAGGAAAATAATAAGACCCCCCCCCCCCCCTCATCTCTCTGCTCTGCTCAACTGCTGCAGAGTCACACAGTGTACGTTTATCATAAGCAAGTCTCCTAACTCCTGTGATATTTACTATATGCATCGTGCAACACACCTGTCCGAAGTTCAAATGTAAATATTAGTGAAAATTCCAAACATAGTAGCAACTTCTGTATTTTCTATTATTAAAAATAAATTTACAAACTCTTCATTAAATTTTCAATATACCACATTAGAATACTATCACCGTATCGCAAATTTTACAAGTGTAAAGTCTTTGTGCAGGAAGGGCTTGACGAAGTATAGTCATTTGAAAACATGATTCAACAAATTATGTTGACATTTCACTTCGCATATATCACTTGGTGCCTCGTTACAATAGTTGGTAGTATATAATGACAATGCAAACGCATTAGAGTCTTCAAAAGGGGTCAGTCAGTAAGTAAGTAATCACCTGTAACATTCACTGTTATTTCGAGTAAGATAGCACAAAGGTGTATTAGTCTTGTATTTAAAATACATATAACGACACTCAGAGTCTCCTTAATGATTTACCGATACTGTAACCACAAACGGGGTTGACATTTAAAAACAGTAAAATTAGATGTCACAGTGTGGCTAGCTAGAAAATTTCCGTAACATCTGGTATTAACATAAGACATTTTTCGAATGGTTAGCTACTTCAACTTTTGTTTAACAATTAATGTCGTTTTATCAATGATTGATCCTACACGCCCACTTCACTTCGGCATTAGCTGCTTCAAGCTTCACTATTTAAATCGAAATATACAGTGCCTGTAATGCTACAGTATCAGACTTCACAACAGTGCAATATATCTGCTACGATTAATTAATTTATCAATTCTGTCTTACTTACTTTGTCCAACCACGGCTTTCAGCGCCATTTTGCTACACTCAATCGAAACGTCAAACGCCCTTTCCCGTACCTACAGCAGGGCAGGCTCCAGTTTTAACACTGAAATGTTGGCAACGCGCCAGCAAAGATAATGTTAAAAGAGAGCACAGTACTATTTAACATCACTGACAGAAGCAAGGAACCTCATCTTGGCTTTCATTTTACTTTAGTGAGTGGCAAGTTTCGTGACATTCAGCCAGAGCTAATTGACTACGAAGCGATTCACTATGACCATAGTCAACCGAAGGCTGACGAAACAAAAACCAAAACAAAATAATCGTCGTGGTATACGCCTACGGATACTGCATTTTAGCAACACGATGCATATATATAAGTGTGTGTTCCAAACAAACCAATCGAATTAAATTTGAAAATCTGTGCGATTTATTTCTCACATTTGTCACTTGCGTGAGATGACTATTGAAAAATGAAATTTGTCAACTTCCCATCCAAAAGCGGAATTAGTAAATCCCACTGCCAGAGTTAACCCAGTGAAGATTAGTGAGCGCACGGTGTACATTGCAAAACTAAAATGATGAATGTGTGTAATTGTTGCAATGTGAAGCTGAGTATGCGAATTCGTGCGGACGTCAAGGAGTGATTAATCATGTTTTTATCTCAATCAGATCATATTAAGAAAATCTTGGATTGGGATTGGGTATTCATCCAAGGGTGATTAAATTAAGGTTTGACCGAATTAAGATGAGCCTGTGATATGTTATGTGTACAAATATAATTGAAACTGCTTGTGTCCTGACAACATCTATACAGTGGAAACTGTCTACATATGAATAAATAAATAAATCTCATGAGATGCCAGTGCTAGAATTGTTGAGCAGCGTCCTTTAGGAAGTTCGCAAAATGGGACTGCATGTTATGCTAATAGCTCATTTGTAGCCCACTGATGTCCTTTGGAAATGTACAGAGATACCATATCCTCTAATATGATACCATAGGACATACTTGTTGCAAAATAATCGGAGTAAATAAACTCTCTTATTTCAGATGCATTGGAGAATATTCTGATGGCATAGATGACAGCACTCACACCATTAGGATTCTATAACCATGTGTTTTTATTTCGCATTGGACACCATTGAATAGTTCTGGCTTAACAACAATCACAAATAAAAACGTAATAACCAATAAAAGCAACAAAAGGAAACTTTGTAGCTGAATGTTCAGGTTTTTCAACCACTTGATTGCATTGGAGCCATCTTGGTGCAAATCTTTGAGGGCTCCCTTGAAGCCTTGCACGATATAGTTCTGCAGATACATGGAACCATCTGCGCCCTTTCAATGTACTGAAAGTTTGAATTGTCTCATCAACTTCAGCTATGGAGAATAGCAGCAGTTCTTGTAGTCTTCTCATGTGATTGAGTTTATACCAGGAGGCCTAAGGAGAGCTGAAACCCAGAAGTTTAACAGTCAGGTTTTCAGCTACCAACACACCTTGCTGTGGAAATTATGATCACTCCGATTTCCAATCAGCTTCAGGATTGAGAGGCATTAGTTGACAGACATATGGTGGTTCCATAGACTGGTTAGCAAGATTTCAGCTAGACTGTAGAACCTTAGTGGATCATACTGTGCATGGGGAAAGACTGATTCTTTTGTGCTCTTGTTCACAGCTGCTCTAGAGATTGTTGTATTTTTTTGTGAGGTGGAGTGGTACTGCTTAGCACTGGTAGCCACCGTTTAGGAGTAGCCGGCATTGTAACTATTACTATATGCATAGCCTGTTGAAGCTGAGTATTCTCTAGATAACTATGGGAATTATGGAGCTATGTGATTGAACAGTACTCATCTCATGAACCAATTAGCGCCTAAACTGACATACTCAAAGGGATTGTGTCGATTCTCCACAAATATTCACTCGCCCACTCAACAGATATCAACAGATTATTATGGTTTTTCACTTGTCCATCTGTTTTTGGGAGGCAGTGTCAGAAGGTAAGTAACATACACAAGGAAATAAACCCAAATACTCTGCATATGTGTTGCATTGTAAAGTGTAATCTCTGAATATTATCTGTAGACAGTAGTTTCCAAATTTATTATTCAGATGGAATGTTGCAACACTTCTCTTAAGGGTCTGGCCTGAGCTTTCGCCACCTCAAATACTTCTTCAATGCAAATAGCTCCTCTGTCATATATTACTTCTGTCTTTGACATGTTGGTTTGATATATGTATATTTTGTTGTGAGACCATTACCAGCAGTTTCTGAGTATGTGAGTTGTTAAATATAACAGTGAGAACTGAGCTTTGGAGCCAGCCATTGTTCACGGTATGACTAAACTTTGGACAGGTGGTTATTTAGTAGGTCTATATTGTCCAGTAAAGAGATGGTATTTATGAAAGGAACTTTCTTTATCAGTTTCGTAAGAATTCTCTATCTCCAAATTGTGCTGTACACATGTCTGTTTAAACATCAGCACATTTTCCCTCCTTCTCAAGGCCATTATCCAAATAGATGGTCACTCTAACAATGCCTGTGGGAAGTCTGGTTTGTTCTGAGATATATCAGAACACACACACACACACACCAGTTTATGTCTACTCGATTCCAATATGCATCTGCAAAAGGAATCAAGGCAGCATTTAGTATCTGGTCTACAACATCTGAGTAGTTTGAAGTATATTCCATCAAAACCAGTAGCATTTCCACTTTGGAAGTAATGAATAGCACTGTGGTTAGCACACTGGTATTCACATTCAGAAAGACAGTCGTTTGCATTACAGTCTGGTCATCCTGTTTAAGGTTTTGTATAGTTTCCCTAAATCAATTAAGGCAAATGCAAAGATGTTCCTTTTAACGGGACAGGGACGATTTTCATCTATGTCCTTCCCCCAAACCAAGCATGTGCTCAGTCTCTGATGACTTAATCGCCAACTGGACGTTAAACTCTAAGCTTCCTTTCTTCGCTTTATAAGTTTTTGAAGCATTCTTGCACTACTCAAGAAGTAATGTTTGACAATTGTGTTATGTCGTTGAGTCACTCGTTTCACCGTATGCAGTTCAATTTCGATCTTGATCATTATCTGGTGTTGTCCTAGAAGTTTAGAAAGATGGTTTGCTGGGAATTCAAGATTAACTATTGCTTAGTTCCTCGATTTTGTGAACAAAGAGCTTAGTTTCATAATGGAAGACCAGGGTTTCCTATGGGAAAGGGAGAAATATTTACTGCGACAGTATTCGTCCACTTACCTCTTCCAGCATGATCCAGCTAATTCAGAAGTTCTGAAGCTGCTTCTTCACATTTATCAACAAGTCTGTGTGTCTTCTCATTCGATCCTGAAATGTAAGATGTACGCAATTCTTATGGGATGCTTCTCTTGGTTACTGCTTAAATCATCCCACAAAACTTTCCATAATTCTATGGATGTGGCTTAATCGATCTCATGTTATCAGTAGTGGTTTTTTTTCCTTTTATTGGATGTCTCAGTCGGCTTTATGGAAATTCCATCGATGTTTGGAAATATATCATGCATCAGAGATCAAGATTCCAGTTCTATAAATAATGGATCCGTGTTAAGTGTGGCAAAAGTCATTTAACATTCTCCTCCAGATTCGTGAAGACGGCGAGATTAAACTTGGAAAAGTGAAAAAAGGGACTATTAGAGTTGTCCTGCTTCCAATAAACTGAGTGAAATGTACCACTTCCTTTGACTTCATGTCCAAGGCTTACATGGTTCATTTCTGCCGATTCTGAGAGTAATAAAACAGGGGAAAGTATTGGCACCTACAAGCAACACCAGTAGAAGTACAAACAGTTGATAAGACAAGAAAATGCCAAATCAGTCAATGAGATTATTTTCAACTCAACAAATAAAATGAAAACATCCTGGGATATATTTAACTCTGAGAGGGGCAACGAAAAATATACACAGAGAACAAATTAAATAGAAAGTATGAAAGTGAGTAACAAAATCATTACTGATAAAACAATAATTGCTAACGTCTTCAATAATATCTACATAGATACATCTATATCTATAATCTGCAGACCACCGTGAGGCACATGGAGGCTACATCCCATTGTACTGGTTATTTGGGTTTCTTCTTATTTCATTCATGTATGAACCACAGGAAGAATGATTGTTTGAATGTCTCTGTGCATGCAGTAACTATTCTAATCTTACCTCACGATCTCTATGTGAGCGATACGTAGAGGAATGTAGTATATCTGCAGAATCATCACTTAAAGTCAGCTCTTGAAACATTGTTAATAGACGTTCTGGCGATAATTCACGTCTATCTTAAAGAGCCTTCCAGTTCAGTTTCTTCCGTATCTCTGTGACACTTTCCCACAGGTTAAACAAACCTGTGACCATTCATACAGCCTACCTCTGTATACATTCAATATCCCCCGTTAGTCCTATTTGGTACAGGTCCCACCCACTTGAGAAGTATTCTAGAAAAGTCGCAGAAGTGATCTGTAAGCAATCTCTATTGTAGACTGATTGCACTTCCCAAGTATTCTACCAATGAACCGACGACTAGCACCTGCTTTATCCATGACTGAATCTATGGGGTCATTCAATCTCCCTACAAAGTGTCACGCCCAGCTATTTGTATGAGTGCCGATTCCATCAGTGACTCATTGGTATTATAGTCATAGGACGCTAAGTTTTTTCGTTTTGTGAAGTGCACAGTTTTATATTTCTGAACATTTAAAGCCAGATGCCAATCTTTGCACCAATTTGAAATCTTATCGATATCTGACTGAATATTTATGCAGCTTCTTTCAGATAGCACTACATTATAGATAACTGCATCATATGCAAAAATTCTGATGTTACTATAAATATTGTCTTCAAAGTCATTAATATACAACATGAACAGGAAGGGCCCCAACACACCTCCCTGGGGCACACCTGAAGTTACTTCTATATCTGATGATAACTCTCCATCCAAGATAACATGCTGTGTCCTCACTACCAAAAGTCTTCAATCAAGTAACAAATTTCACTTGATACCCCATACTTTTGACAATAATCGTAAGTGTGGTACTGATTCAAATGCTTTTGAGAAGTCAAGAAATTCTGCATCTATCTGACTTCCTTGCTCCATGGTTCTCAGTATCTCATGTGAGAAAAGTGCGAGTTGGGTTTCACATAATCGATGTTTTCGGAATCCATGCTGGTTGGCACTGAGGAGGTCATTCTGTTCAAGATACCTCATTATGTTTGAGCTCAGAATATGTTCTTAGATTCTACAACAAATCGATGTCAAGGATACTGGACAGTAGTTTTGTGGATCTCTTATACTACCCTACTTGTAGACAGGTGCTTTTTTCCACAAACTGGGCATTGTTTTTTTGTTTGAGGGATCTACAATAGATCATAGTTAGAAGAGGGACTAATTCAGCAACAGATTCAGTATAGAATCTGACAGAGATTCCATTGGACCCTGGAGATTTGTTCAGTTTTAACAATTTCAGCTGTTTCTCAATACCACTGACACTAAGTCTTATTTCATTCTTTTCAGTGATACAAGGACTAAACCGAGACAATTCTCCTGGGTTTTCTTTCTTAAAGAAACGGTTGCAAATGGAGTTAAGCATTTCAGCTTTTGCTTTGCTACCCTCAGTTTCAATTCCTGTCTCATTCGCTAGTGACTGGACGCAACATTTGGTGTCATTAACGGCCTTTACATATGATCGGAATTTCTTTGGGTTTTATGAAATACCATGTGACAGTATTCTACTACGGTAGTCATTGAAGGCATCACGAATTGCTCTTGTCAGCCAATCATGTTTCATCCACCACCTCTCTATCTATAGCCCTACACGTTGTTTTACACCAATTATGCAGTAATTCTGTTTCATTAGAAGTTTCTTTCCAGTGACTGTGTACTATGGAGGCTCCCTCCCACTTTGAACTTTTCTGCTGGGCACATATCTATTCATTGTGTGGTTAACTATTCCTTTAAACATGAGCCATAGTTCCTCTACATGTTCCCGCCCTCTGCTGAAAGTTTCAAGTTCATCACTCAGCTATGACACTACTGGTTTTTTATCTAGTTTACTGAACATATGTAGCTTCCTGTTTGTTTCAGTTGTCCTTTGTACTTTGATAATTATTGTTGCAACAACCGAGTCATGGTCACTGATTCCAGTTTGGATGTGGACATCCTCAAAGAGGTCAGGTCTATTTGTTGCCATTAAACTCTCTGTCCGAACAGGCCTTGGAAGACTCGGCGGTACTGACCGGTTGCCGTGTCATCCTCAACCTACAGGCGTCACTGGATGCAGATATGAAGGAGCATGTGGTCAGCACACCGCTCTCCTGGCCATATGTCAGTTTACGAGACTGGAGCCGCCACTTCTCAATCAAGTAGCTCCTCAGTTTGCCTCACAAGAGTTGAGTGCATCCTGCTTGCCAACAGTGCTTGGCAGACTGAATGGTCGCCCATCCAGCGCTTGACTTTGGTGATCTGATGGGAACCGGTGTTACCACTGCTGCAAGGCCATTGGAATTTGTTGCCATTAGGTCTTACATATTTCCATCATGAGTGGGGTTCCATACTATCTGTTCTAGGTAGTTTTCAGAGAAGGCATTTAGTAATATTTCATAGGATGCCTATCACGCCACCACTAACAAAATTGTAATTTTCCCAATTAATTGTTCAGTGATTAAAGTCTCCAAGGATGATTACAGTAAGGGTTGGGGCTGTTTTTGGGGAAGCAGACCAGACAGCGAGGTCATCAGTCTCATCAGGTTAGGGAAGGATAGGGAAGGAAGTCAGCCATACCCTTTCAAAGGAACTATCCCAGCGTTTGCCTGGAGCGTTTTAGGGAAATCACAGAAAACCAAAATCGCCGTGGGATTGAACCGTGATCCTTCTGAATACGAGGCCAGTGTGCTACCCACTGTGCCACCTTGCTCGGTGATTGCAGTAAGACTGCGGAACTAACATACAAGTGAACTGAGGTTTTCTCTGAAGTTTTCATTTGCATCAGGAGATGAATCTGGTGGGTGATAGAATGATCCAATTATCATTTTATGCTGGGCCCTGATACTGAGTCTATCCCAAACAGTCTCATATGCAGCTTCAATTTCTATCTCGGTGGATTTGAGTTTTTTGCCTACTGCGACAGGTACACCAACTCCATTTCCCATTTGTCTATCCTTTCGATATACTTTTAAATTGTCCCTAAAAATCTCACAGCTGAATTTCAGGATTAAACCAGATTTCAGTTCCTAGTGTTATGTGAACTTCACTGTTTTCCATGAGCGCTGCAAATTCTAGCACTTTGTTGCGAATGCTTCAGCAGTTTACGATTAAGATTTTAATACTCTTACCTGTGGAAGCCTGTGGAATACATTTCCTTCGATCGTGCATATACATCTGGGTTTCTTGCAGCTATCGTTATCTGGACTGGATGGAGAACTGCTTAATCTAAAAAATCCTCATATGTACGCCACATATAGACAGCTATCTGAGTAGCAGCCTCTGTTGTGTAGTGCACTCCTGACCCACTTAGGGGGACCCTGCAGTTCTCAGCCTTCTGGCACAGGTTCAGAAAGTCGCAGCCTAGCTTGTCACAGAACCTTCAAAGTCTCTGGTTTAGTCCTTCCACTCGACTTAGAACCAAAGTACCATGATCAGTTCTGGAGACAGTGCTGCAAATTGTGAGCTTTGTTGAAGCTCCATGTCCAAGGTTGGTCTTCTCATCGTTCTCTGCCAGTCTATGGAGTGACTAAAGTATAGCCTCGTAGCCCAGATGACAGGCATTGTTTTTTTTTTTCAACGAGCGCCACAATCTGCAGTTGGTTGCACCCTGTTTCCTCAATGGCTGTTAGAATAGCCTCTTCAACATGCTGAATGAGGCTCCCAGGCATACGCACTGAGTGCACCTGATGTCCTTTCCTGTCAGTTGCTGGTATTTCTCAGTAAGGTACCAGCAATTGCCATACATTTGAACAGCTGACTATTAATAGACCGCTACCCTTTCGTATTTGGTTCCTCTTGACACTGGACAGAACATGTTTCCCCAAAATACGTAGGTGAAGTGAGTCCCACTGGCTCAGTTTCAATTTCAGTGAAAGACAAAACCTCAAAGTTGGCGGTTTGAGGGATTGGTACAACACCCTGAGTCCTCCCTCATAACTGTCCTCCCTGAACAGGGCGCCTAGATCTACCATTGACATTCCACTCATAATCAAGGGAATGTGTAATGGCAAATCCTTTACTTTCCCCAGAGGAGACAGGGTCCACAGGAGAGGTTAACAATTGAGGTACCTCTGACAACGGTGTCAGAGGTACCCGACTCTCAGGAGCTCTTCCAACACACTGCTTCACAGCAGCTGCCAATTGTTTGATAGTTGTCAGGGCGATTTCCAGCTACTTACGAACGTCAACCACCTCATCCTGTGTTCAAGAAGCTGAGCGGCGACGAGTTCATCTCAACCACAGGGAATCCTGGCTTCAGCGGAGCACTGGTAGCCTGAGGCACCCGAGTGCGTTCAGCGGCGCGCGTTGCGCGCATTGTCGGAGAATCGACACAGCAGCAGCCAGGCGGAGGCATCCTCAGGACTGGGCAGGGACGACGAGGGAGAAATTGTAAAGAAAGTTCAATAAATAATTGTAAAACTCCACGCCGTCTCAGTCTTTGGCGCAGCCATTGTGTCTGCTGCTAACAAGTGGTACAGAAGCGTAACAAGTGGTGTCAGTCGCACCCACGCCACGACTTTGACTAGCACCGTGCGGAGCGACCGAGAAACACCGAATAGGGTGAGGCCAGAAACTGCCTTCTCTCTATGTTTTCTGTGTAGCTAGACATGTCGAGGGTAATGTTAAGGGATGTGAGAGTGTCATTTGAAAGGCCAGCAGCCCTGTAGACTTATCACAGTTTCGCGGGAATGATAGCCACGTTAACTTAGTACCATCTAAGTGTGCAGTGTGTGGATTAACAGGTCATGTCGCTCCTTGCGATAAATTTGCACCAAGAACTTGTGATGCGTGTGGCTTCTATGGTCATGTAACGGGGCAATGTGGTAAGTCTAGATGGCTTGCCATTAGACGTTCTAGGAATTTACTTGCTTCTGAGTAATACAATTTTATTTTTGTGAGGTGAGGTATACCACACGGAAAATGCCAGAGACACGTGCAACCAGGACAAGTGACGCCGTAGTCGTATTAACAGAGAAAGTTAAGAAACTGATCGAAGAAAATAAGTTGCAAAAGCAGCACATGCAGAGAATGGAGCAACAATTGTTGCAAAATACTCAATCAGGCTCGGGAAGCGATAGTGTAGAATGCAAGGGTACTGTCTTTTCCGGTGAGGCAGATTGTTCAGCGGCTAATTTGATACCTTCCTTCTCGGGTAAAACATCAGAGGATGTGAATGTTTTCATTGGTGACGTATGTAGTACAGCTAGACTGTGTGGTTGGTCGGATGAAATGTGTTTGCAAATGGCGAGGTTACGGTTAGTAGGTGACGCAAAGACTTATGTGGCATACCACGAAGGGTTAAAGGATACTACAACATTCACAGAGTTGGCTGAGGGACTATAGCAAAGGTTTAGGAAACAAAACAGTGCCAGATTTTTTAGGGAAAAATTGGGGAGGATGATGTAAAAAACGGGTGAAACGGTAGAAGAATTTTCAGATAGAATTAGGAGAACGAAAGCGCACACATATGAGTTAGCGCAAGATGCGAGTGCAAATTAAGTTCTATTGAAAGTGGCAGAGAACAGAGCTTTAGATGCATTTTTGCGAGGGGTCTTGTCGAATTTTTCACGCCGGATACGGATGGAAAATCCAAGTGTCTTAGCAGCAGCATTGCGCGTAGCTACACATTTGCAGGAAGTGGACAGTGCCACTAGAAGTCGCAATGACAAGAAATTTTTTTTGTCTTCCAAAGAGTGTTACAGTTGTGGGAAGCAATGCCATTTTAAGGGACAATGTCGGGAACCGCAATGTTTCAATTGTCAGAAAATAGGTCATCAGGCACAGCAGCGTAAAGCCAAGAAACGGGTTAATGATACAGCAGGTAAAAAATTGTTAAACGACAAAGGGAGTGTTCCTGCCGTCGGAAGGCATTCCCAGTAAAAAGAGGTACTCAGAGAGTGCACGAAGAGGCGGATTGTAGTTTGATGGTTTGGATAAAAGATAAGTGGCGAAGAGTTTTAGTGGATACTGGAGCGCATGTATCAGTTGTCAGTGTGGACCTCGTGGGCAAGAAAGGATTGGAAGCTCCGAGATACAGATTGCTCGCAGTAGGTGATAAAAGATTAGATGCACTAGGGACAGCACAGCTCAAGTTTAAGATATGGAACATGTGGTTCCGGGAGCAAATGGAGGTGTTGTCAACTGTGGGACGGGATTTTCAGCGATACTTGGGTTAGACTTTCTGATTAAACGTCACGCTAAAATTGACCTTTCGCAACATACGCTGGAACTCGATGGGAACATGTTCTCAATGGGTACAGCCGTTGCAAATGTTTCAGAGTTGCAAGGTGCACCAATAGCTAAGGTGATACCAACTAAACAGCGTACAAGTGCATTAAAGGTGATTTCGTGTGACAAAGTACGAACAGGTACAGGGAAGTTGATCTGGGTACTACCAGTGGATGCCGATGTGCCACAACAGGGGTTATTCTTGGAAGAGCCACTCCCGGGTAATGAGGTTTTAGACGAAAAGCATTGCTTTATTCGTAGGAGTGTATCACGGGTAACGGACATTAACGGGCAGTTTATGGTTCCGGTGGGATGATGTCAATCTGCCGAAGGGATTAGTAATAGCCACAGTAGAGTTAATGGATGAAGGGGACATCGATAGTTCGAGGCTAGACTATGATGTAAAGCAAACCGTTACCACGTCTGCACTTCGTGACAAGGTAAATCATTTGAGAGGAAATGATCGTTCGGGTATGAAAGCATTATTACTAAAGTAATTGCATTGTTTGAAGCACAGGGTACGTTACCTGCTACACCGATAACACAGCATCGTATTCCGACAGGGAATCACGCTCCTGTGTATCGTAAGCCATACAGACTAAAGAAACAATTACAACCAGTAGTAGAGCAATTAATAGAGCAACAACTGGAAGATGGGATAATCCAGCACAGTAATAGTCCTTGGTCTAGTAGCGCGGTCCTAGTTCCGAAGAAGACACCGGTCGGATCGAAAAAATTTCGCTTTTGTTGCGATTACAGACATTTGAATGAACGGACAGTGGTGGACGTATATCCGATTCTGAATATCACAGAAACGTCAGACAACCTAAGGCAGTGTAAATTTTTCTCCACTATGGATTTGCGAAGCGGTTATCACCAGATTGAAGTATGTCCGGAGGACATGCCAAAAACAGCATTTACGACGCATTGTGGTCACTACGAGTGTAAAAGAATGCCGTTTGGACTATAAAACGCTCCAGCAACATTTCAGAGGTTGTTGGATGGAGTCCTTCGCGGGTTGAAACCGAAAAAATGCATGGTGTATCTGGAAGACATTATAGTTTTTTCAAGAGATATGGAGCAGCATGTGGAACGGTTAGAGGAGGTGTTTAAAAGATTAGAGGAAGCACGGCTAACATTAAGTTTGGACAAATGTCATTTTGCGCAAGCACAAGTAAATCATCTCGGGCATGTTATCAGTCAGGACGGGATACGGACAGATCCTCGTCTCACTTCTGCAGTACGAGATTTTCCGGTTCCGCAAACGGTTAAACACCTGCAATCGTATATTGGTCTTGCGAGCTATTATCGAAAATTCGGACAGGGGTTCGCAGAAATAGCGAGGCCACTTACTAAGTTGGTAAGAAAAGGTGTTACCTTCCAGTGGACGTCAGAGTGCGAGAAAGCATTTCAAGAGTTGAAACGGATACTGACATCAGATCCAGTTCACAAGTTTCCAGACTTTTCGAAGGAGTTTATACTATAATGTGACGCGTCTAATCAATCTCTTGGGGTTGTACTTGGGCAAGAAATTGATGGCAAAGAACATCCGATTGCGTTCGCGTCTCGTCAACTTAACAAGGCGGAACAAAATTATTCCACGACGGAGAAGGAATTGTTAGCGATAATATACGGGATTTCGTACTTTCGATGTTATCTGTACGGTAGAAGGTTTAAGGTTGTGACGGATCATTCAGCTCTGAAATGGTTATTAGGTCTGGAAGACCCAGCGAGTAGGCTAGTGAGATGGGCGCTGAAACTCAGTGAGTTCGATTATGAGGTAATACACAAGCCAGGTGTGAAACATGCCAATGCTGACCCATTGAGCAGGAAAGTGGCAGTATTACAAGTAACAGGGGTGACTGAAGATGAGTGGAAAAGGGCACAAGCCGTGGATAGTGACTGCCAATTGTTCAGAAAGCAACCGCAGTTCCTAGTACAGGACAGGTTACTTTTGCAGGTCGACGAAATGCGGCCCGCGCGTCGCCGTACCAGCAGCGTTGAGATCTGAAGTTTTGCAACAGGTGCATGACCATTTTCTTTCAGGACATGGCGGGAGAAGAGCTACGGATAGGCCGAAAGTGGAGAAGTTTTGGTGGAGGACACGACGTCAAGACGTGGACGAGTACGTCAGGAATTGTGTGCCATGCGGACTTGAGCCATCAAAAGATGCAGCTTCAAAGATTACCAGAGGCAGACAGACCTTTTCAACAAATCGGAATCGATGTATTAGGCCCATGTAATATGAGTGCAGCAGGGAATAAGTATGTGTTAACAGTGATTGACAACTTTTCTAGGTATTTAGTCATGGTCGCATTACCAGGTCAGAAAGCAAGTACAATGACACAACCTTTAGTTAATAATGGGATACCTCAGTCCTTAATCTCGGACCAAGGTACTAATTTCACGTCTGATCTGATGAAGCAGCTGTGTAAGTTACTGAAGGTAAAGAAACTACGGACTTGTCCACTCCATCCGCAAGCAAACGGACGAACGGAGAGAGTGCATCGCACGATCGCTAAGATGTTGAGTCACTATGTAAATAATCAACACACCGACTGGGATGTGTACTTGCAATTCGTCACCAGTGCATATAATAGTAAGGTACGATGTGGTGTATGGGCGGAAGATGCCATCACCTTTCGACACGCTTCGTCCAAGGCTGGGAGCGGAGGGCGAGCATGTAAGGCAATTTGCGAAAACCATTAAGGAAGTATGGCAGAGAGTTAGACGAGCTAACACGAAAGCGTTGGAACGACAAGAACGGATGGGAGGTACAACGAGGAAGTTGCCACAGTACAGAGTAGGCCAAATGGCTCTGAGCACTATGCGACTTAACTTCTGAGGTCATCAGTCGCCTACAGAGTAGGCCAATGGGCGCTACTAGCTAATCCGTATGTTCCAAAAGGGAGAACCAAGAAGTTCACAAACAAGTTACAAGTTCCAGGGACCGTACCAGGTAGTGGAAATGACATCACCTGTCAATGTAAAATTACAATTGCCTACCAAGACAACAGTGGTTCACGTTAGTAGGTCCGTGTATATGTACTTCTGCTTCTGGTAGAAAGCGAAAAGAAGCGCCAGAAGTAGACAGTAAACCGGATATTAAGTATAAGTTGCGTTCGAGGGATGTGTAGTTAGCAGTGATTATGGCTACAGGGTTACGAGCATATATAGAACAAACACAGAAATTATTGAATACGGATCTGGAACAGGTGCAAACGCGATTGGATATAGTGGAAAGGAAGCTGGAAATGGCTAAATTGCTGTGGGAACTGGTTGACAGTATTGGTGATGCACGAGTGTGGACGGATGAATTGCTAGAGGCAGTACATCACACATTGCATGGCCATGTGAGTGTGACATTGATGTCACCAGAAAAATTCAAACGGAGTCTGAAGCAGGCAGAGGGAGAGTTTCCAGAGGGGGTAGAGCACGTAGTGCCGATAATTGAAGCGAGTATGTCACTTTTTTATCATATGTCTAGGATTAAGGTAACAACGGATCTAGTTAAGATGTATATAGAGATTAGATTTCCAGTAACTAGTGTGGGGAGACAGTATCACTGTTACACAGTGCATCTTTATCCAGCCAGATGGGAGCGCATGGGGAAGGGCGTACAGTTCAGGACACAGGAGGTTTTATTAACTTCTAAGGAGGGGGATACTCATGCTACTATGTCGAGTTTAGAGTTGAGTAGATGTCTAACGGTGTCAGTTTCCATTTGTCCGTCACGGGTTGTTTTCACGGGCAATGGGTCGTGTGAGATCCAGTTATTTAGGGCAGAAGCAGATGCTTCCGAGTGTCGGAGAATAATAGTGAAGCCTACGCCACAGTTTCAGCAAGTTGGGAGGCGTTCGTTGTATTCAGTATTCGATACGGAGAGGATAACAGCCAAGTGTTATGACCATGGGAATTGGACAGCAACCACAGAGATGGAATTACAGGCCAGTGGTTTGCTAATTAATGGGACAAATTGTGCAATAGTAGGGGATCGTTTCAGCTTACCAACGACAGTCACGGGAGTCACCAAGGTTACATATACTCATCTGACGTTGTACTGGCCGGATGCGTCATTCAGCATCGCTCCAGGAGAAAATTTGGCGTATGTTAACAACACCTTGGATGCTACACTATTGCAACTATTGCAAGCGATAGATAAACTAGTAGATTCGGAGAAAGGTCAATATTCAATGCAGCAATTATTAAGGCATGTGGAGGAGTACGATACCAGGCGGAAACGTAGCATAGTGACCATTGGTACTTCAACCAGCACTATTACCATGTTGGTTATATTTATCGGTGTGGTATATGTCTTATTAAAACGGAGGATTCAGCATGTTAATGCAAGACCGCTCCATGAGATTCCTGTAGAATGGATTACCAATAGGGCATGAGTCAGGGCAACCTAGATGTATATAGGGAAGAAGAAGAATATAGGATAGAACTAGAGTTAACGTATAGGGTAAATTCGGGGACGAATTTAATTTTTAGGAGGAGGAGGTGTTGCGGCCACATGTAGTAAGCGTTGCTTCACGCAGTGGAGAATGGCGAAAGAGAGGCACGCAGGCGACCGAGACGTTGCAAAGTAAAGCACGCACAGATAGCCTTGCTGACAGCAGCAGTCTACCAACCGGCTGACACAAGGACGCACACAGACCGAGCGCTGAGCGAAGCCTGGAAAGTGCTGAGTGAGGAGAAGTGAGGCCAGCACGCTAAGTTACGCTGCAATATACTGTGGGAGTAATAACAAAAAGCTACCACTGAGGGTAAAAAACCTCATCCAGCCGGATATAAATAGTGGAGCGCAGGCAGCAACAGACAGAAGCCATTAGGAAGCAGTTCGGATCTGAGGACAGATGTGGTCCGTGTCCGAATGTTCAATCTTCCGGAAGTCTGTTCCAGCTCGCAGGAGTCTTCGTTCGCCGCCAGATATCAACTTCAGCTCTGGAGGTTGACCCGAGTTCGGTCGGCACCATGGCTGACTAACTACAGCGAGAACTTCCAGCGCGGTCTTGGTAACAGGCGCCGCCGGAGACTGACGCCCGGACTTCACGGAAACCTGGTCCCACAGAGCGTGGACCCGTCCATGACGGGGCCTCGCGGACATCGCGACTGACGGCTTCTCAGCCGCCGGTGCAGCAGGCGTCGGCAGCTGCCCTCACGGCGACGCGGCTCCGTGGGTGTGCCGTTCTGGGGCGCGGAGCGGCGACGAGTTCATCTCAACCACAGAGCATCCTGGCTTCAGCGGAGCACTGGTGGCCTGAGGCTCCCGAGTGCGTTCGGCGGCGGGCGTTGCGCGCATTGTCAGAGGATATACACAGCAGCAGCCAGGCGGAGGGATCCGCAGGGCTGGGCAGCGACGACGAGGGAGAAATTGTAAAGAAAGTTCAATAAATAATTGTAAAACGCCACACCGTCTCAGTCTTTGGCGCAGCCACTGTGTCTGATGCTAAAAAGTGGTGCAGAAGCGTAACAATAGCATTCGCAGTGAGGCTGCATCTTGGCTGGTGCAATGTACACTACTGGCCATTAAAATTGCTACACCAAGAAGAAATGCAGTGATAAACGAGTATTCATTGGACAAATATATTATACTAGAACTGACACGTGATTACATTTTCAAGCAATTTGGGTGCATCGATTCTGAGAAATCAGTACCCAGAACAACCACTTCTGGTCGTAATAACGGCCTTGATACGCCTGAGCATTGAGTCAAACAGAGTTTGGATGGCGTGTACAGATACAGCTTCCCATGCAGCTTCAACACGATACCACAGTTCATCAAGAGTAGTGACTGGCGTATTGTGACGAGCCAGTTGCTCGGCCATCATTGACCAGACGTTTTCAATTGGTGAGAGATCTGGAGAATGTGCTGGCCAGGGCAGCAGTCGAACATTTTCTGTATCCAAAAAGGCCTGTACAGAACCTGCAACATGCGGTCGTGCATTATCCTGCCGAAATGTAGGGTTTCACAGGGATCGAATGAAGGGTAGAGCCACAGGTCGTAATACATTTGAAATGTAGCGTCCATTGTTCAAACTGCCGTCAGTGCGAACAAGAGGTGACCGAGACGTGTAACCAATGGCACCCCATACCATCACGCTGGGTGATACGCCAGTATGGCGATGACGAATACACGCTTCCAATGCGCGTTCACCGCGATGTCGCCAAACACGGATGCGACCGTCATGATGCTGTAAACAGAACCTGGATTCATCCGAAAAAATGACATTTTGTCATTTGTGCACCCAGATTCGTCGTTGAGTACACCATCGCAGGCGCTCCTGTCTGTGATGCAGCGTCAAGGGAAATCGCAGCCATGGTCTCCGAGCTGATAGTCCATACTGCTGCAAACGTCGTCGAACTGTTCGTGCAGATGGTTGTTGTCTGGCAAACGTCCCCATCTGCTGACTCAGGGATCGAGACGTGGCTGCACGATCTGTTACAGCCATGCGGATAAAATGCCTGTCATCTCGACTGCTAGCGATACGAGGCCGTTGGAATCCAGCACGGCGTTCCGTATTACCCTCCTGAATCCACCGATTCCTTATTCTGCTAACAGTCATTGGATCTCGACCAACGCGAGCAGCAATGTCGCGATACGATAAACCGCAATCGCGATAGGCTACAATCCGACCTTTATCAAAGTCGGAAACGTGATGGTACGCATTTCTCCTCCTTTCACGAGGCATCACAACAACGTTTCACCAGGCAACGCCGGTCAAGTGCTGTTTATGTATGAGAAATCGGTTGGAAACTTTCCTTATGTCAGCACGTTGTAGGTGTCACCACCGGCGCCAACCTTGCGTGAATGCTCTGAAAAGCTAATCATTTGCATATCACAGCATCTTCTTCCTGTCGGTTAAATTATGCGTCTGTAACACGTCATCTTCGTGGTGTAGCAATTTTAATGGCTAGTAGTGTATTACAGGGATGTGAACTAATAACGTTAAATTAAGCCCACCGATTATCTTTTAATCTATTGAGCTAAAAAATTTGCTGATTCCATGTAAGAACGGAAGCAAATATACAAAACGAGATTTCTATTAACGCAACACAAAAAGCCCTGGTAAAAATTATTTCTTTCCTAAAACTTCTTCAGGTTAATTAGATTGTTAGCAAACTCGAAAACAGACTTGATTTATGACAAATGCAGATAATATATAGGGTTACTTCTCTTTAAGGGAAAACTAGGTACAACACAATATGTCATTTAGAATATCTGCTGCGGTAACTAAATCACAAACGCTGATTTACTACAGATGGCTCTTAGATTATGCAAAGGACAATGACAGATTCCGAAAATCCTCAAATACGCATTTTGATTTGCGTTGATATACAATGAAATTAGGGGAGATGTATTCTTTGGAAGGACTTTGAACCACAAACGCTGATTTGCTACAAAATGCGTTACATATCTGAAACACTCGTGCGGGTAACTTACGAAAATATATTTTTGTAAGCGTATGAAATCTCTCAGAAATAACTTGTTTCTCACGTAAATGTACAATGAAATTAGAGAACAATTGTTTTGACGAGGACAGGCTTACTGCTCCCAAAAATTTTAAAAGAGCACAATTAAGTTTAAGCCTATCATTGACGATTACAGTACGAGTCTATCGCGACGCTTGCGAATGTTCGAAATTTCACAGTATATCAAAATAAAAACGGGTACTGATACAGCCAATGAAATATTAAGCAGAAGCGACGCGAACAGTAAAATATGCGAATCCATACCTTCAAATCGATACATGGATCTTGTACAGGCAGTCTCACACAAAGCACAATTCCGAAGTCAGCTTTTATATACAAATAAACGTGTGTACAGCACGGATTTTTCACTTAGCTGTTTCTGTGGGCACCTCTACATTGGCGCGCTGAAGAAGAACTATGCAGCAGAAAACCTAAAGCATGGATGCAATAACCAAGGGACTCAGCAGACCACAGTGACAGGTAAGCCAAGCCACTCAATGTTCCTCACACATGTATCTAAAGAGGAAGTGACAAATGCTATAAATAGTTTTCTCAATGGTTGAGACTCAACCTTTGAAATGTTCAAATGGCTCTGAGCACTATAGGACTCAACTGCTGTGGTCATCAGTCCGCTAGAACTTAAAACTACTTAAACCTAACTAACCTAAGGACATCACATACACCCATGCCCGAGGCAGGATTCGAACCTGCGACCGTAGCAACAGCGCAGCTCCGGACTGGAGCGCCTAGAACCGCACGGCCACCACGGCCGGCCTTTGATATGTCTTTGTAGAGCTGCCTCATAAGATGGTTGTCCAAACTGATGCTCTTCACGTCATTTTCTGCACCGCTTGTCTGCAGTATAGTCCTATGAACTCTCCTAGAAGGACTGAGCAACGGAGCTGATGAAAATTCAATGTTTATGCAATTAAAATGCAAGCAACTTGTGCTTTGAATCAGTATGTCAGAACCTTATGTAATCCACCTATTTCCAATGTGTAATCCAGACCCATATTTATCATGTCCTTCCTTTACCTTACCTTGTGTGTACTAGAATGTGAGTGAATGGGTGTTTTCATATTTCTTTTTGAGTTTGTTTTGTGTTTAGTAGTTGAGTTGCTTTTCATCTGCTGGGAGTACATGTTAACCAGCCTTGTATCTCTTTTTCGGGGAAAGGTCTCTACCCCTTTCGTTTGAGAGTTGTCTATCTGTTAGATTGATGGCAGAAATGACTCCCTGGTCACTTCCATTTCAAATGTGGGTTTTCTGGGTGCTCTGAGTGAAGCGCTACTCTGCCATTAGCTGCTGGTGAGCTAGCTCTTAAGCTCTTAAGTATGCCTTATGCTAGCAGTGATTGGATAGGTCGTAGCTTTAATTGCAGTCTTCATGTGTTAAGTCACTCAGAATACTTAAGTTCTTCAGCCTAACTGAAGTGTGCCGAGTAATTCTTCAGTATGTGCTATGCAGTTCTGATGATAGACAACGCTTGAGTTTATGATTTTATCAATGGTCGAATGTTTTTTGTACTTTTGGAACACTGTGGTGTGGAGTGCGCTCCGCAGGATAAGGTCAGTCTGAGTAGTGTGCTTTTGATCTTGAATGAATGTGAGAGTAATTGTGACTTCGTGTGTGTGCGATATTTCTTCTCATTTATTGTATTTTTCTTTCACTTGTTATGATGTTTGCCTTGTTCTGGTATTGTCAGCCTTTTTGTTTATTCTGTGAGTCGTCAGCTCCGTGATTCCATATCTATACGTTGTTCGTTATTGTTTAATTGATCAGTGCCATGTGAATTCATTGAGCTATCGCACTTTCGTGTTTTGTGCGAACTTTCAGCAACTACCGTACCTTTGTTTAGCGGTGGCAAGTGTTTCTGGAATTATTGGGGACTTCGACCTTACTGGTTTCGGTATCAATTCACATTGATTCATGATCTATTCGTTCTTGTACTTGTGTTTCCTCACTGATTCTATACATTTTATGTCGGTCGGGGTGGCCGAGCGGTTCTAGGCGCTACAGTCTGGAACTGCGCGATTCTACGGTCATAGGTTCGAATCCTGCCTCGGGTATGGATGTGTGTGATGTCCTTAGGTTAGTTAGGTTTAAGTAGTTCTAAGTTCTAGGGGACTGATGACCTCAGACGTTAAGTCCCAAAGTGCTCAGAGCCATTTTTTAAATACATTTTATGATTTCCTTTTATTTCTGTTTAGGACAGTTAAATGTGTGTGTGTGACTTAGTCCACCACCAAGTCAACCCAGTTGTTGTGTGCTTGTATACTCACGTTATGTATTCATGCTAACATGATGTTTCAATCGGCATAAATCTCTTTGCTGTTAATGCATGCACGTAATTGTGGTAGTTTATTCCTCTGAACTTTATCTCTTCTCGTATGGATCTAGATTGGATCAATGAAGTCATGTGTTTCCTGTACTTTTTCCTCTCTTTCCCTTCATGTAAGCCTAGTTAAACTGTGCTATGTAATTCCAATTTACAAAGCAGATTAATTTATTTCGTGTTCAGGCATCAGTTAAGAATGTTGATAGGATGTCCACCCATGATTCTTTGTGGCTGTCTGCAAATAAATGTGTTTAGTAAAAGCTCATATTGTGTGTCTTGTTACCATCTTTATAGCTCACCAAACAACTGCCTAATTTGCAAGTTAATGCTTTTAGAGCCCTTGTTCCTTAAAATATTAGCCTGTTTTTACATGATGCACAAAGACAAATTGTTGATTAATTTTTGAGTTTATTTAACAGTATTATGTACTCTGACTTTGTATCTAGTTCGCTACAGTTGAAATTTTATTGCCTTTTCTTTTGAATAAGTAGTTTAATAATTTGAGGTTCAGTCTTTTCTCATATGTTAAGAAGGGCTTGGGCTGGTGGCGACTCTATAATTTAATTGAGCATTTATCCATAGTAAGTGACTTAACCACTGTTTGCACACAAATGTTAAGTGTGGATGCTAACTGGTACTTAACATACATAAGTCAGTGTACCTGCAGAATGATGTAGACTGTGTAGCTTATACCTTTCTTTTATAGTGGAAAGTTGGATGAATGCCACAAAACTTCGCGAGTATCTGCTAGTAGTTTCCAGAAGGAAAAACTGAAAGCAGAACATGAAAAGAAAACTGACCAATTATTTTATCTCATCAAATAAGAAGTTCCGCAACATCTTATAAATAGAGCAAGCAGAATAGTGCAGTTTCAAAATTACATTGGGTCCTCACCGGTGGGCAACCCAGTTACTGCTCGCACTGAGGCTCACCTCTCACCTGTGGTCGAGTGGGAGGTCGCCCCGGGGCGAAGCAGGCGGCGAAAGACTTCCAGGCGGCCGCACGTAAGGCCTCCCAGGTTTGTCTGACAAACAAGTCCCAGGTGCTGTCTGTGGCTGACACTGTCATGAGCCAGATGTTGTCACCTGTCCTGTTTCAGAGGAAACCACTCAGCCTGCAAGATCCGGGCAATCGCACAGGGTGGGATTATTGGTAGTTGGGAGCTCCAACGTTAGACGCGTTATGGGGCCCCTTTAGGGACTTTGCTGACAAGGAGGGAAAGAAAACCAATGTGCACTCCGTGTGCATACCGGGTGGAGTCATTCCAGATGTGGAAAGGGTCCTCCCGGACGCCATGGAGAGCCTAGGGTGCCGCCAACTGCAGGTGGTTGCCCACGTCGGTACCAATGATGTGTGTCGCTTTGGATCAGAAGAGATTCTCTCTGGTTTTGAGCGGCTAAAAGAATTGGTAATGGCTGCCAGTCTTGCTTGCAAGATGAAAGTAGAGCTGACAATCTGCAGCATAGTCGACAGGACCGATTGCAGACCTCTGGTACAGAGCCGAGTGGAGGGTCTAAATCAGAAGCTCAGATGGTTCTGCGACCAGGTAGGCTGCAAATTCTTCGACTTGCGCCAGAGGGTGTTTGGGTTTCGGGTTCCGCTGAATAGGTCAGGTGTCCGCTATACGCAGGAGGCGGCTACACGGGTAGCAGGGGCCGTGTGGCGTGGACTGGTTGGTTTTTTAGCTTAGAGGGTCTCGGGAAAGCACAAGAAGGACTTCAGTCACAAAGTGTGCAAGCTGGACACAGGAAGAACGTAGATACAGGAACCATTGGTATTACAGACGTAAATTGTCGTAGCTGTGCTGGGGAAGTATCAGAGCTCCAAGCGCTAATAGAAAGCACTGATGCTCAAATCGGTATAGGCAATGAAAGCTGGCTAAAGCCGGACATAAGCTCAACCGAAATTTTTGCGAAGAACCTAACGGTGTTCCGAAAGGACAGGCTAAACACGGTTGGCGGTGGCGTGTTTGCTGCTGTCAGAAGTAGTTTAACTTGTCGCGAAATTTAAGTAGATACTTCCTGTGAGTTAGTATGGGCAGAGGTCATTGTTGGCAACCGGAATAAAATAATAATTGGATCCTTTTACCGACCTCCCACTTCAGATGATACAGTTGCTGAAAGGTTCAAACAAAACTTGAGTTTGATTTCAAACACATACCAACTCATACGATAATAGATGGTGGTGACTTTAATTTACCCTCGATATGTTGGCGAAAATACATGTTTAATTCCGGAGGTACCCATAAAATATCATCCGAAATTGTGCTAAACGCATTCTCCGAAAATTATTTCGACCAGTTAGTTCATGAGCCCACGCGAATAGTAAACGGTTGTGAAAACACACTTGACCTCTTAGCAACAAATAATCCTGAGTTAATAACGAGCATCAAAACCGATTCGCAGTAATTGATGCAAAGTCATCGAGTAAAACAGAAGTGATTTCTGGCGTTCCCCAAGGTAGTGTTATAGGCCCTTTGCTGTTCCTTATCTATATAAACGATTTGGGAGACAATCTGAGCATTGTAGGCAAAACCACCCCTTCCTTCCGCCTCCTAGATTTCTATCTCACCATCTATGGCCGTCCTATCGCCCTCACTCCCACCCTTAAGTACCTTGGCGTCACCCTCGACCGTCGCCTCTCCTGGACTCCCCATCTCCGGACAATCCAAGCCAAGACACGCTCCCGACTCAGTCTCCTCAAGCTCCTCTTCGGCCGTACGTGGGGTCTGGACCCCTCCACCATCCTCCACACCTATAAATCCCTCATCCGCCCTATCCTTTGTTATGCCCATCCGGCTTGGATCTCCGGCCCCCCTACCTTTTATAACTCTCTCCAAATCCTTGAACGCCATGCTCTCCGCCTCGCCTATCGCATCCGCCTCTCCTCCCCCACGCGGATCCTGTACGATCTCATCCATTTCCCCCACCTCCTCCTTTTCCTTGAAAGGATACAGATCCTGTACACCTCCCGCAAACTCGATCCTCCTCACCCGCTAGTCTCCCCGATCCTCTCCCACCCCCGCCCGCTGCCGCGCCTGTATTCCCACGTCCCACCCGGTCTCCATCTCTCCACCCTCCTTACCCTCTCCCAAGGTGGCTTCCGCCAGCTCCCTCTCCCTGATGATGCCCTCCTCCCCTCCATCTACCCCTCCTACCAACTTTGATCCTCCCACCCTCCTCCTGTGTTTGCTCCTCTGGGCACCCTCCCTCCCTTCTCTCCCTCTTCCCTCCCTCCTCCATTTCTCCCCACTCCTCCCTCGGGCTTCCCCTCCCCTGTCCCTCTCCTCCTCCCCACATCTCCTCAGCCATTGGCATCCTTGTTCTCCCCTCTCCCCCACCTCACCCTTATTCCCCTCTTGGCAGGTCCCTGGACTCGCACACGCTAAGTGGACATTCGCGCGCCGGAGATCACCGCCATCAGTGTCTCGTGTGTGCCGTCGTGTTTAGTGTTCAGTGTTCACCGTCACACTCCATCGTTCACCAGTGCCATCGTCATCTTCAGTGTTTGTGCTTCGTGTCAACAGTTTGTAGTGTGGATTGTCATCGAGTGTGAATGGCTTCATGTTTTTTTTATGTTCGTGTGTCTACTGTTTTTTTCCCGCCGTTTTTCCAAGTCATGTATCTTCTCTGTTTATATCATTGTGCTATCTTTGGCTGAAGAGCGGCGTATTGTGCTGCTGCCAGCCTACCTGTTCTACAGGTTTTAAAATCACAATAAAGAAAAAAAAAAACCATCTGAGCAGCCGCCTTCGGTTGTTTGCAGATGACGCTGTCGTTTATCGGCTAATAAAGTCATCAGAAGATCAAAATAAACTGCAAAACGATTTAGAAAAAATATCTGAATGGTGCGAAAAGTGGCAGTCGACCCTAAAAAACGAAAAGTGTGAGGTCATCCACATGAGTGCTAAAAGGAACTCGTTAAACTTCGGTTACACGATAAATCAGTCTAATCTAAAAGCCGTAAATTCAACTAAATTGACTTAAATTGGAAAGAACACATCGAAAACGTTGTTGAGAAGGTTAACTAAACACTGCGTTTTATTGACAGGACACAGAAAATGTAACAGACCTACTAAGGAGACTGCCTACACTACGCTTGTCCGCCCTCTTTTAGAATACTGCTGCGTGGTGTGGAATCTTTACCAGATATGACTGACGGAGTACATCGAAAAAGTTCAAAGAAAGGCGGCACATTTTGTATTATCGCGAAATGTGGGAGAGAGTGTCACAGAAATGATACAGGATTTGGGCTGGAAATCATTAAAAGAGAGGCGTTTTTCGTTGCGACGGAATCTTCTCACGAAATTCCAATCACCAACTTTCTCCTCCGAATGCGAAAATATTTTGTTGACACCGACCTACATAGGGAGGAACGATCAACACGATAAAATAAGGGAAATCAGAGCTCGTACAGAAATATATAGTGTGTGTGTGGTTTGGGATCTTATGGGCGCCCAACGGCGAGGTTATCAGCGCCCTGGCATCGATTAAATTCCACGAACAATACGAGACTGGAATAGAAGGGAGAACCGATAGAGGTACTCAAGGTACCCTCCGCCACACACCCTCAGGTGGAACGAATGTGGATAAGAACGAAAACTGTCGTACACGCATGCGCACTAAACGAAAACACAATGACTATAGCACAGGCACTCTCACATGCACTAAAACCAATGAGGAGGCAAGATAGCCAATCAAGAAATTAAAAGAGGGAAAACAAACCACAAAAGAGCTAAAAGAACAGAAACTGGACGGAAAGATGTAGGAGTTCATTATTTCCGCGCGCTATACGAGATTGGAATAATAGAGAATTTTGAAGGTGGTTCGATGAACCCTCTGCTAGGCTCTTAAATGTGATTTGCAGAGTATCCATGTAGATGTAGATGTAGATGTAGTTGTCCTTGGCCTGACGGTATTAAAGAAGAAATGGTTCAATATTGCGCAGAAAAAGGTTCCATAGAACTTCAAAATTATGATGAAGTATCTTTGCACATTTCAGCACTACAGGATTGGTTGTTAGTTCAAACTTTTTTTAGAAATGTTCAGAGAGTATGTTTACATGCCAGAATCAAAATCTAGAGACCATCAACATTTGAATACGTAAGCGCAAGACAATTACCGGAATAATGGAACCATCTGCCCCAAAAAAAGGGAAAATTGCCGAAAGTCAATTTAAACCGGAATGGGAACTCTCCTACTTTTTTGTGCGTTGTGATGATAAAGCCAAATGTCTAATCTGCGGTACACTAATTACGTGTGTCAGAAAATCGTCTATTGAAAGGCACTACAGCAAATTGCACTCAGAAAAATATAATGATATAACAGGGGATGCCAGAGAGGAAGAATTACGGAACTTGCAAACTCTTGAAGAAAAGAATTCTGTATCTACAAACGAGGTTTGTTGCAAGTACTTTAGAATGTATATTTTGGTTATAGGTCATGCGAGACGAAATAACATTTGGTTAGATTCCTTAGTTTTCGTTTTCGCATAAATTATTTCTAACATATCTTTTTTTCTCTACTTTAGGGTGAAGAAGATGAGGGGTGTTGCGAAAGGACTCTCAGCGCTAGTTACAAAGTTGCTCTACGTTTAGCAAGAGCTGGGAGGCCATTTAAGGACGGGCCACTAATAAAAAACATTATGTTGGACGTAGTAGAGACAATGAATCCCACATTAGCTCGCGCGTACAGCGGAATACCACTTTCCAGAATGACAATACATCGGAGAATCAACGACATTGCTGAGAATTTGCATGAACAACTGGCAGCCAAAATTGAAAACTTCCTAGCGTACTCCATCGCACTTGATGAGTCCACGGATGTTAACGACACGGCTCAGTTAGCAATATTTTTGCGTGGCGTGGACGACGACCTACATGTAACGGAAGAGCTCCTGGATATGATTTCGTTGAAGGACACTGTTACAGGGGTGGATATTTTAGCAGCTGTTGAAATGGCAGCTGAAGGTATAGGACTCCCTTGGGAAAAGCTGTTTTCCGTAAACACAGACGGGGCACCAGCAATGTGCGGTAAAGCAAAAAGGTTTATTGGCCCACTGCGGAAAAAACTTAACATGCCGAATTTACTTTCCGTTCATTGTTTTGCACACCAAGAGGCTCTTTGTACGAAAGTTATCAGTCTTCAAGATGTGATGAAGGTAGTGGTGCGTATCGTGAACTACATTCGTTCTCATGAACTCACTCATCGTCAATTCAAAGAATTTTTGATTTCCTTTGAAGAGGAGTATCCAGATATTCCCTGCCACGCTGAGGTGCGCTGGCTGAGCAAAGGGAAAGTGATTTCCCGAATTTTTCGACTACGCCACACTGTGGCTCAGTTTTTGGAGAGCAAAGGACGTCCGGAGCCACTTTTTCATGACCCTGAATGGGTAGTTGATTTAGGATTTTTAGCAGACATTATGGCTCTCCTAAATGATTTAAGTCTGAAACTCCAAAAAGAAAACTGTCTCATCAACGATATGATCACCAAAATAAACGCTTTCCAGTATAAACTGAAGCTCCTCAAAAACAACCTTTCAGAGAAAAATACGCAACACTTTCCTGAACAAGGTAAGCGAGATATAAATTGTACCTTTATTAAAACAGCCTGATTTTTATAACCGCTCTAATCAAAACGGTACTATGTTTTTGTTTGGCAGCATCTGTGCAGGAAGGAGCGCGCTTTGAAAAATACGTCGAGGTGCTACAATCCCTTGAAAATGCGTTTAAGGACCGATTACAGGTAATGTGCCGGTATATGACGTACAGCTAAATAAAGGAGATTGCGTTACATATAGAACTGTAACATTACATTAAAATAAATAGTACACATTACATGTTTATTAAAATCTATCGCATTTTAGTACTTCGAAACAACGTCTTACATTACTTTCATTTATTAACATTGGCTTTGTTATTGTTTCAGGAAATTACCTACCTGCAGCCAATTCTCGATGTTTTTGTGAAACCTTTTTCGATGGATATTGAAAGTGCGCCTTCAGATTTACATTTCGAACTAATTGACTTGCAAAGCGATGTTCACCGAAAGGATGTGTTTTACAATACAGAAGGTTTGCTCCAATTCTACAAGAATTTGCCGAAGGAAGAATTTCCCAAGTTACACAGAGAAGCAGCGAAGATTATTTCTATGTTTGGTTCTTCTTGTGTATGTGAAAGTTTTTCTTCTGTTTTGTCTTGTACAAAAACTAGATTGCGTGCGAGTATTTCTAATTGTAATTTACAAAATTCTCTCAGAATTGCTGTCAGCTTATCTCTTGTTTCAGATCTTAGTAGCATAATTGCAAATAAAATAAAGAGCACATAGGAAGATACATTTGTGTTGAATCCAAATTTAAAATTGTTACCATTACAGTTATTATATAAATCTCTTTTGTAGCGGTACACCAAACTAAGCTCTCCACCTAGTGTACATTAGTATTTGGCAATGACGAAGACAACCGGGTAAAAGCTTTGAAACAGGTCGAGACAGGCGGCGCGAGCGACACAAGCTAAGGAAGTGAGAGGCAGCGCTGTTGCGCAAAGCCGAGGAGTGGGGGGTCTGCACCGTCGTCAACATAGCGCAGCCGTCTTCTGCACTCTGCACCGTGCGATGCACCGGTGCATGCACCTTGTGCGGCCCTGGACTACGGTTTGTGAAGACCTCATCAGTTCCATTGGTCATAAAGTCCTCAATGAAATGGTATTGGGAATTTAAAGAAATCCAAGTATTATTCAGTGTCAGTGAACTCCATGCTTGACGAATCTCATATAGATCAACTGGCTATAGTTATTCGATATATTGCAGGATGGATGGCAAATGAAATATTTCTGACCTTTTTCCACACTGTGGTCATACTGCTGAAGTCACAGCAAACGCATTACTAAAGTTTTGAGGTAACCATCAAATTGAGAAGCTCAATTGCCGTGGCCAGTCATACAATAGTGCTGCAAATACGAGTGGCAAATACAGAGGCAAGCTTTGATCTTGGAAAAAAAATCGCATATTGATGTTTGAAACATGTGGTTATTCTCTTAACTATTTAGTTGGAAAGCAGATGCTCAGTTCTTCGATTTAGTTCAGAATTGATAAAAATACTTCATAGCGAATACAGAACAATACAGAGTACTAAATGAAAAATGATTGCAGAAAAAAAACCAGAGAGTTTTACATGTTGAAAGGGCTTAGCGATACTCACTGATGTAGCTGGATGGAAACTACTAAAGTCATTGTCGACAGTTGTTCTGAAATCAAAGAATTTCTAACCAGCATATCATCTGATAAGGAGCAAAAAGGCATCGTGATAAATGAAGCAAAACATCTTTTGGAAAAGGAGAATGATCTCGAAACTGTCCTATTTGCCACGTTTTGGAGCAGTTCAGTACTACAGACAAGATGTTACAGGACCCGAAAATGATTCTTGAATCTGCCTTTTGTGCAATGGAATCATTGAAATCATTTGTTGAATCCAAAAGAGACGAGTTTGATATATATGAAGAAGCAGCTAAAGTGTAACCAAATACTGACTAGTACATATAATCACATACCAGGACAAGAAATACGAAGTTAAATCGGATATGTGAAAGCACCAGTGGCAAACGCTAACCTGTCACCAAAATAAATATTAAATGTGTCAGGTTTTATCCAAGTGATCGATCAGCTATGTGTTTCTCTTACTGAAAGACTGCATGCATACGATTCTATCCACTCGAGATTTAGATATCTGATTATCTTAAAGAAGATGGAAGCTGTTCATTTGTATGCCGCTACAGAAGAATTAGTAAAAGTTTACAAAGACTATTTAGAATCAAGCTCTAGTAAAGAGTTGTTTCGATTTGTGTCACATACAGGGTGTTACAAAAAGGTACGGCCAAACTTTCAGGATACATTCCTCACACACAAAGAAAGAAAATATGTTATGTGGACATGTGTCCGGAAACGCTTACTTTCCATGTTAGAGCTCATTTTATTACTTCTCTTCAAATCACATTAATCATGGAATGGAAACACACAGCAACAGAACGTACCAGCGTGACTTCAAACACTTTGTTACAGGAAATGTTCAAAATGTCCTCCTTTAGCGAGGATACATGCATCCACCCTCCGTCACATGGAATCCCTGATGCGCTGATGCAGTCCTGGAGAATGGCGTATTGTATCATAGCCGTCCACAATACGAGCACGAAGAGTCTCTGCATTTGGTACCGGGGTTGCGTAGACAAGAGTTTTCAATGCCCCCATAAATGAAAATCAAGAGGGTTGAGGTCAGGAGAGTGTGGAAGCCATGGAATTGGTCCGCCTCTACCAATCCATCGGTCACCGAATCTGTTGTTGAAAAGCGTACAAACACTTCGACTGAAATGTGCAGGAGCTCCATCGAGCATGAACCACATGTTGTGTCGTACTTGTAAAGGCACATGTTCTAGCAGCACAGGTAGAGTATCCCGTATGAAATCATGATAACGTGCTCCACTGAGCATAGGTGGAAGAACATGGGGCTCAATCAAGACATCATCAACAATGCCTGCCCAAACGTTCACAGAAAATCTGTGTTGATGACGTGATTGCACATTTGCGTGCGGATTCTCGTCAGCCCACACATGTTGATCGTGAAAATTTACAATTTGATCACGTTGGAATGAAGCCTCATCCGTAAAGAGAACATTTGCACTGAAATGAGGATTGACACATTGTTGGATGAACCATTCGCAGAAGTGTAGTCGTGGAGGCCAATCAGCTGCTGATAGTGCCTGCACACGCTGTACATGGTACGGAAACAACTGGTTCTCCCGTAGCAATCTCCATACAGTGACGTGGTCAACGTTACCTTGTATAGCAGCAACTGGGCATCTGCCAATTCCGCATTTGTAAACATTGCACTGTCTGCAAAACCACGTTCGTGATTAACACTAACCTGTTGATGCTACGTACTGATGTGCTTGATGCTAGTAATGTAGAGCAATGAGTCGCATGTCAACACAAGCACCGAAGTCAACATTACCTTCCTTCAATTGGGCCAACTGGCGGTGAATCGAGGAAGTACAGTACATACTGACGAAACTAAAATGAGGTCTAACATGGAAGTTAAGCGTTTCCGGACCCATGTCCACATAACATCTTTTCTTTATTTGTGTGTGAGGAATGTTTCCTGAAAGTTTGGCCGTACCTTTTTTGTAACACCCTGTATATATATAGGGTGGTGAGAATGTGTGTGAAATGCTTGTAGGGATGTTACAGGGCAGGTTGTACTGAGGCATAAATGTTAAGGAAAAAATTCGATACGTTGCTCCGTTTCCGAGTTATTTAGCATAGAATTTAGCCAATCGGGGCGTCGCTCGCCCACACTCAAGCGGCCTGCCAGGGGCGGTGTTGCCCAACGCGTGCTTTGTCTCCTTAGCTGAGACTTGAATTTACGCGCGCGATTATCTGATTGGCTAACTTCAATGCTAAATAACTCGGAAACGGTGCAACGTATCGCATTTTTTTCTTAACATTTATGCCTCAGTGGTGTGTGTGTGTGTGTGTGTGTGTGTGTGTGTGTGTGTTAGAGAGAGAGAGAGAGAGACAGTGACTGGTAACAGTAAACTTGTTGTTTCATGTGACAAAAAGAAGTATGAAAAAGACCAGTCTAAAGAGCAGTTCTACTATCAAATTTTGACGATCAAAATTTCAAATTTATATTCCCAAACATCTCGAGTTGAACTTACGGGGTCTTCAGTCAGGGGAGTGCAGTAGGTGGTATAGCACTTAGCAGCCCCATCAGTCAAACAAATCAGTAACAGCTTGGACTGTACGTTGTGGCGTCCCCGCACTCCAACCGCGTGCTGATATTGTCGACGCCGTAGAGATGCTACTTACACAGCTCTCGCAGTGGAGTTGAGACACGATGCGCGATGACGTAGGTCCCCGTTGGTGAACGGGAGACAGAAATGCGAACTCGTACGATGGATGCTTCTTCTGATTTAAGATTGAACGATTCATTGCCCAGATATGCAGTAGTTGTTAAATCTTATCTCATCCGCATCGTACACACCACCAATTGCGTGGAAACATTGTAATTATCAATCTTCTCGTACGTTGTTGGCTCGTTGCTATGGAGTTGTTGAACCTGTATGAAGCGAGATCCACAGATACTCTTTGATCACGTCTGAGTGAACCTATGCCGTAATGTTAAAAAAAATGTTCAAAAGTCCTCTTTTCAATTAATGAAGTAGGTATTTTGATATTCAAATTAAATTGTCCCTGCTGAACAGTCGTTGGTTAACTATCATTGATTAAATCACTTAATAATGTAGTCCACCCTTGATATTTCACTTGGAACGAACAGTTTATTGTTCCTTGGCCACTAAATACTTTATAACTTTCGCACCACACGCAGACGCAGTTGGTTGTTAAAGTCAGTTCTATTAAAATTAAGTTTCTTAACCATTACGACAACTTGACTCTTCAGCGTAATTGTATTATCCTCGTGAAGTCGTGTAATTGTGTCCTACTCGAGAGTAATTGAGTGTAGTCCTTTGATATACTATCCACTCTTCCTTTAGTTCCAACTATTTGAACGTCAAGTCCAATACTCACTAGTTTCGTCAATAAAGTTCATTTAACCTGTTATGCACGGTTAAACGCGTCTATCAGTTCCTGTATCTGCTTAGAAAATCAGTTTCCGAAGTTCGTGAACCACGTCACGCAAGAAACACTTCTGAACGCAAAACAATCACGTCGCCTTCCGTACTCTCAATTACTAAGACAAGGATTGTTCTCGCACGTCTTTACAGGACGAGAGCCAGCAGGCGACTTTTTCTGTGAAAAGAGTATTGTAGGCGCATTGAATTTCTTCGTTGCGCTTACAACTCTCTTCCACATAAAAGTTATCTCTGACTAACATCACCTTGGACTTAACTTTCAAGATATTAATTGCAATTATCACTTGGATATTTGTCCATTAATTAAATCTGAGGTTTCTTCCTCCTCTTTTCATAACAAAAACTCTCAGTGATGTATTATGTTGTTGTTACGAAAACTTCTTGGTGTTAGCTTATCGGCAAAGATGTTATATTTGCCAAGATAACTCTTTCCTACTTCATATTATGATATTGTGTCTTAATTGACTTTAAGGGAGTCGTTAGGGTGTTATAACGTGCTTGAGTATTGTCCTGCAAAATGATGGTCAGGTCCTGCAGAAAGTGTCAACACTTCTGTCTAAGCTGGTCGTAGGTTGTGTTCCCAAAATGAACAGCACAGAGACAGAAGTGATGTCACTTTCTGCATGACCTGACCTTCATTTTGCAGGACAATGCTCAAGCCCGTTCAGTCCAAGCTGTTACTGATTTGTTTGCCGCTCGAACTGACAACATAACTGGCACTGTAAGAGTATCCTACGACTTCCACATCGCTGGCAACGGGTTATACACAATGCTGGTAACTACTTTGAAGGTCAGTAGAACTTTGAAACACGTATCTATTTTGTACGAGAGGTAAATAAATAGTTGCCACTATTAAAGTTCCAACCCTCGTAATTTGCACAGCTAATCAACACACGCACGGTTATCGAAAAGTAAAGTACAAAAGTAACAAACTGAATTTATGTGTACGCAAGCTCACATTTTAAACTTATATGAAACATGAACTGTGCTCTGCCCTAGTTAGGAAACTCTGTGTGTCGGTTTCCATTCACGTATTTCACTCTCCAATCCTAACTCGGCCGGGTCCTGAAATTCGTCCTTTGCACACATGCCTCTACCGGCCAACACAATTTCTCTTCTCACCTGTTGAAGTAATTTCACGAAATAAAGCCGTATAATGTCCTTTGACGTGTAACGTCCTTTCTCTTGAGCGTAGCCTTGAAATATTTTCCTGGACTGTTGCATACCAGTTTCAAATGCTATGGCAACAAGAGAACTTCCCTCTTGTCACATTGTTGACTTACTTCCCACCAGTATTCCTCCATGAAACCTCATCAAAATTCATCGTAATTTTAACATTCAAGTGCCCTGGCTCTCATTGTTGGTGCAGGTTCCCCACGTAGGTGTGCACACACGAAGTTCGTTCTTTGTTTGTGTGACCAGGACAGTGGCAGAATGTGGTCGAACTGACTGATCCGAATTCCTTATTCGATAACTGTTCGCGCATTTGTGTAAGTGCAACAAATAGTACCATTTTCCTCAAGCCTCTCACGTGTAAATTCCGTCCAGTTCTGAATGTTCTCCTTTCTTAAATTGGGCTCTATATTGTCGAGACTCGTTGCTGCCTGTTTCTGCTTGTTGCAGCTTTCTTCGAACAACTTCAGATCTTGCTTGATTTTATTTAGTTCATCCAGCAATGCTTTAACCACACTCCTCACGGCACTCACTTCAGATTGCAAATCCGCGACGACGCCATGGTGCTCTTCCGTTACCGTTTCTAATTCAGAATCTTACGAGGGCAGTTCAATAAGTAATGCAACACATTTTTTTTCTGAAACAGGGGTTGTTTTATTCAGCATTGAAATACACCAGCTTATTCCCCAATCTCTTAGCTACACAACACTATTTTTAAACGTAATCTCCATTCAATGCTACGGCCTTACGCCACCTTGAAATGAGGGCCTGTATGCCTGCACGGTACCATTCCACTGGTCGATGTCGGAGCCAACGTCGTACTGCATCAATAACTTCTTCATCACCCGCGTAGTGCCTCCCACGGATTGCGTCCTTCATTGGGCCAAACATATGGAAATCCGACGGTGCGAGATCGGGGCTGTAGGGTGCATGAGGAAGAACAGTCCACTGAAGTTTTGTGAGCTCCTCTCGGGTGCGAAGACTTGTGTGAGGTCTTGCGTTGTCACGAAGAAGGAGAAGTTCGTTCAGATTTTTGTGCCTACGAACACGCTGAAGTCGTTTCTTCAATTTCTGAAGAGTAGCGCAATACACTTCAGAGTTGATCGTTTGACCATGGGGAAGGACATCGAACAGAACAACCCCTTCAGCGTCGCAGAAGACTGTAACCATGACTTAACCGGCTGAGGGTATGGCTTTAAACTTTTTCTTGGTAGGGGAGTGGGTGTGGCGCCACTCCATTGATTGCCGTTTTGTTTCAGGTTCGAAGTGATGAACCCATGTTTCATCGCCTGTAACAATCTTTGACAAGAAATTGTCACCCTCAGCCACATGACGAGCAAGCAATTCTGCACAGATGGTTCTCCTTTGCTCTTTATGGTGTTCGGTTAGACAACGAGGGACCCAGCGGGAATATCCCAACTGGTGAACAATTGTGACAGCACTACCAACAGAGATGTCAAGTTGAGCACTGAGTTGTTTGATGGTGATCCGTCGATCATCTCGAACGAGTGTGTTCGCACGCTCCGCCATTGCAGGAGTCATAGCTGTGCATGCAGGAGATCAGACAGTCTTGCTTGACCTTGCGGCGATGATGACACACGCTTTGCCCAACGACTCACCGTGCTTTTGTCCACTGCCAGATCACCGTAGACATTCTGCAAGCGCCTATGAATATCTGAGATGCCCTGGTTTTCCGCCAAAAGAAACTCGATCACTACCCGTTGTTTGCAACGCACATCCGTTACAGACGCCATTTTAACAGCTCCGTACAGCGCTGCCACCTGTCGGAAGTCAATGAAACTATACGAGACGAAGCGGGAATGTTTGAAAATATTCCACAGGAAATTTCCGGTTTTTTGAACCAAAATTGGCCGAGAAAAAAAATGTGTTGCATTACTTATTGAACTGCCCTCGTACATGGCGTATCTCCTCGTCTAGCTTTGAGAAAATTCTCTCTTCAGCCTGGCAGCATCGCCCCATATACTCCTTCTCCATATCGGTAAGTCGTTCCTCACCACTCTTCCTATGTTCTAGAATTTTCGAAAATCGTTGCGCTGCTTGTACTTCTCAGTTGACGCTAAATTTGTGTAATGCGGTACCTTACCTCTCTGTACTGATCCTGCATTATTCGACTGCGCTAAGCATTTTGCTATTTCTGATACTTTGCTCTTCTTGCTGCTTCGCGATATTTTTCCTATAACTCTGGTGTATTCCCGCCACAAATCCTACACGTATCTGGATATTTCCTATTAAACTGGCTAGCACGGATTCTCCTGACACTAATCCACTGTACAATTCATGGTTCATAGCTTTCAATTTTGATTTTTTTATTGGTGGTAACTGCAGTTGCAGTTTCAACAATTCCTGTTTGTAATCAAACACAAAATTACAAAAAAATTAAAAAACTTTCTGTAAAACTTTTTTAAAATTGTCGAAAATCTTCTAGATATTGTCTCTATTGCATTTAACGTTAAAAATTTTTGCAAAGTTGTTATCAGTTTCAGTGCTTAACTATCTTCGGATCAAACGTAGTATTTAAATGCAACTAGCAGTGTACAACACCGTTGCATCATCCAGAGCATTCTTATTTTAAAGCTCGAGGTAAAACCTGTTATATTCAGCCATGATATCTGTGACAGCAGTTGAGGCATGGAGCTTGTAAAGAGTTGTGAAAAAAATGTATATAGTGAATGTTATGGACGATGCACCGATGTTGTACACTGCTAGCAGCATTTAGAATACTACATGTGATCTGCAGATGATTGTTAAGCTACGGAAACTGGACATCACATTGTAAATTTTTTTAATGTTATATATACACTGATGATTCAAAACATTACGACCACCTGCTTAATAGCTTTGGAACGAAATACATCACTGATTCTGCGTATCAGGGATCTGAGAGTTTGTTGGTAGGTTTGCGGAGGTATGTGTCATGAGATGTATATGTACAGGTCATGTAATTCTCGTAAACAACGGACTGCTGATCACCGCACGCGATGATGGCGCCCGATAGCGACCCAAGTGGGTTCCATAGGAATAACATCAGGTGAATTTGGTCGCCAAGTCAGCAACGTGAGTTCACTATAATACACCTGAAACCACTGTAGCACGATTATGACTCCTAAACACTCACAAGTATACTGTTGAAAGATAAAATCGCCATCGGGGAAGACATCAGGCATGAAGGAATGGCTCCTACGGAGCCAAACTGCTGAGGTCGTCGGTCCCTACGCTTACACATTACTTAATTTAACTTAAAGTAAGTTACGCTAAGGACAACACACACACCCATGCCAGAGGAATGACTTGAACCACCGATGGGGGAGCAGCGCGAACCGTGGCAAGGCGCCCATAGACCCCCCAGGCAACCCCGCGCGGCATGAGGGGATGCAGGTGGTTCACAGCTGTCAGGGTATCTTTGCTTACTACCACACGTCCAATGTAAGCGCAGATCAGTGTCTCCCATAGCATAATACTGCTGCCACCAGCCTGCGTCCGAGGCGCGCTGCACGTTTCGAGGCGCCGGTCACCTCGCTGATGGCGTTTGTGGAGACGGCCATCGAACTAATGTAGCAAAAATGTGATTCACCCGAAGAGCCGAGACATTCCCGTCGATCGACGGTCGAATCCCAACGGTATCGTGTCCACCGCAATCATAATTGACGACGTCATGGGGTCAACATGCGAACCCGTGAGGGTGATCTGCTGCGGAACTCCATGTTCAACAATGTGGGATGAACGGTGTGCGTGAACCAGCGTTGTGCTCTTTTGGCAGAGGTGCCGTAGATCGCGATCTATCCTACTTTACAGAGAAGGAAAGCCTTCGAACTGCACACTCTGTGAAAAGTCTTGAACGTCAAACCATTTAGCGCCTAGTGGTAGTTTCGCTTTTCTTCCACCTCTTTCCGCCGAACATGGTGGCCGAGCGGTTCCAGGCGCTACAGTCTGGAACCGCGCGACCGCTGTTAGTTAGGTTTAAGTAGTTCTAAGTTCTAGGGGGCTGATGACCTCAGAAGATCAGTCCCATAGTGCTCAGAGCCATTTGAACCATTTACCTCTTTCGGTAGATGCTCACGGCAGTAGCACGTGAACATTCGACCAGCTTCACCGTTTTCGAGATACTCGTTCCACGCTCTGTGTAATAATACTCTGCCCTCTGTGAATGTCGCTTATCTCAATCGATTTTCTCATTTGCAGCCCATATCTCTGCTAGGGTGATTCACACTTTTGTTACCGCGTCACATGCCCGCAACAGCACCAAGCGCCCTCCAACGTCGCGTTGGCCATAATGTTTTGGCTCATCAGTGATGAAATATATAGAAAATGTTTGAAAATTGTAGGAGTTAAAGATTTTAAAATTTTTGTAACTTTATATTTGATTGTTTGTTTACGATCGCTTTCTCCTATTCTGACAATGTCAGATACATTCCTGTTTTACTAGTGGATTGTTCTCTCATGACCAGTACTGTCCTATGATCATCTTCCTCGTCCTTTCTTATTTTCCCATGCGTTGTTTCCTTGCCGATTAGTGGATCGTCAATGTTAAGCCCACACGTTTCCTGCTCGACACACCGTTCTCAGCTGTTTGAAGAAAACTCTGCACTTCGCTTCCCCATACATTAAGGATACAAAGATACACTACTGGCCATTAAAACTGCTACACCACGAAGATGACGTGCTACAGACGCGAAATTTAACCGACAGGAAGAAGATACCGTGATGTGCAAATGATCAGCTTTTCAGAGCATTCACACAAGGTTGGCGCCGGTGGCGACACCTACAACGTGCTGACATGAGGAAAGTTTCCAACCGATTTCTCATACACAAACAGCGCTTGACCGGCGTTGCCTGGTGAAACGTTGTTGTGATGCCTCGTGTAAGGAGTAGAAATGCGTACCATCACGTTTCCGACTTTGATAAAGGTCGGATTGTAGCCTATCGCGATTGCGGTTTATCGTATCGCGACATTGCTGCTCGCGTTGGTCGAGATCCAATGACTGTCAGCAGAATATGGAATCGGTGGGTTCAGGAGGGTAATACGGAACGCCGTGCTCGATCCCAACGGCCTCGTATCACTAGCAGTCGAGATGACAGGCATCTTATCCGCATGGCTGTAACGGATCGTGCAGCCATGTCTCGATCCCTGAGTCAACAGATAGGGACGTTTGCAAGACAACAACCATCTGCACGAACAGTTCGACGACGTTTGCAGCAGCATGGACTATCAACTCGGAGACCATGGCTGCGGTTACCCTTGACGCTGCATCACATACAGGAGCGCCTGCGATGGTGTACTCAACGACGAATCTGGATGCACGAATGGCAAAAGGTCATTTTTTCGGATGAATCCTGGTTATTTTTACAGCATCATGATGGTCGCATCCGTGTTTGGCGACATCACGGTAAACGCACATTGGAAGCGATTATTCGTCATCGCCATACTGGCGTATCACCCAGCGTGATGGTATGGGGTGCCATTGGTTACACGTCTCGGTCATCTCTTGTTCACTTTGGCGGCACTTTGAACAGTGGACGTTACATTTCAGATGTGTTACGACCCGTGGCTCTACCCTTCATTCGTTTCCTGCGAAACCCTACAGTTCAGCAGGATATTGTACGACCGCATGTTGCAGGCCCTGTACGGTCCTTTTTCGATACAGAAAATGTTCGACTGCTGCCCTGGCCAGCACATTCTCCAGATCTCTCACCAATTGAAAACGTCTGATCAGTGGTGGCCGAGCAACTGGCTCGTCACAATACGCCAGTCACTACTCTTGATGAACTGTGGTATCGTGTTGAAGCTGCATGGGCAGCTGTACCTGTACACGCCATCCAAGCTCTGTTTGACTCAACGCCCAGGCGTACCAAGGCCGTTATTATGGACAGAGGTGATTGTTCTGGGTACTGATTTCTCAGGATCTATGCACCCAAATTGCGTGAAAATGTAATTACATGTCAGTTCAAGTATAATATATTTGTCCAATGAATATTCATTTATCATCTGCATTTCTTCTTGGTGTAGCAATTTTAATGGCCAGTAGTGTAGATGAATGACGAACACTAACTTCACTTAACGAAGGTTTATTCAGCAAAATGGCTCTGAGCACTATGGGACTTAACATATGAGGTCATCAGTCCCCTGTTTATTCAGCACTTGTACATACAAGAGCGCGGAGCGAACTGTCTCCGCCCAGAACACATTCGGTATATTTACAGCTACAGAACATTCCAGTACAATGATTCTTGCCATTTGTGGATACCTCTAGAATATACTTGAACCGAAGATAGAAATTTAAATTCTTGAGTTCAGGAGAGTTTTGAACTCACGACTCTCCCTGCAACAATATAGTATCATAACCACTACACTACGGCGACTACGCTATTCGGCTTCTTCTGCGACAATCGCTGCCCCCTTAAGAGAACAGCGTCTCGGTGTTAAGTCCTCCTAGTCCAGGAACGAGTCATCGGTCCTGCATTCTCCGACTACCGATGACTGACGTTCGCCCTGGCGGTGATCTTCTTAGAACGTCCCTTACCGCTACGTTCTTCGTCACCTTTCCGCTTGTTGCCTGTCGCTGGAGCTTCGAATTCACCCTGGGTTGCAGTATCTTTATAGGGCTTCATTCGAAGGACGTGGACCGTATCTGATCTTTCGTCGTCTTGTGTCGGGGTCCATATCTTCAACTTCATAATTAATATCAGACAACTGTCTTACAGCCTAATAATGTCCAAAGTAGCGCCTGAGGAGCATCTCAGAGAGACCAACCTTTCGAACAGGAGTGAAGATCCAGACGAGGTCACCAGGCTGGTAGACAACAGGGCGGTGGCTCGCGTCATACCATCGGCGATCGTTTTTTGTTTTTTTTTGAGCCTGTAGCGTGCGGAGTCGAGCTGACTGCCGAGGTTCCTCAGCTCTGGTTAACACCTAGCCGATGTAGTCGTCGTTCACGTCATCAGGATCTAACGGAAACACAGTATCCATCGCCGTAGTCGCCTCGCGCCCATGCACCAGGAAAAACGGCGCAAATCCTGTGGTGTCTTGTTTGGCGGTGTTCTCAACATTGACGAACATTGATAGCATGTTAGCCAAGGTCTTATTAAGGCGTTCAGTAAGCCCATTAGTTTGGGATGATAGGCAGTCGTCATGTGATAAGTAATGTTACCTCGACTGTTTATCTCTGTCACAAGATTCGATTGAAAAACTTTTCCTCGATCAGTAACCAACGACCTTGGGGCACCGTGTCTTAATACAATATCTTCTACGATGGATTTGGCTACCTCGAATGCTTCGCATGTTTTCACGGCTTTTGTAATGGCGTAGCGTGTCAGATAATCTGTGCAAACAATAATCCATCTATTGCCACTAGCAGACGTTGGAAATCGTCCGAGGAGGTCAATTCCAACACTCTGGAAAGGCGTTTCGGCTGGTCGAATTGGTATGAGAAGGCCAGGTGGCTTCTGAGGAACTGCCTTTCTCCTCTGGCACTCTCGACAGTGCGACACATAGTGACGGACACTCCTAAATAAACCTGGCCAGAAAAATCTCTTGCGGATCCTATCGTATGTCTTAATAAATCCTAAATGTCCGGCCTCAGGTGTGTCATGGAATTTCTGTAGAACATCTAAGCGCATATGCTTAGGAATCACTGGTAGCCACCACTTTCCAAACGGATCAAAGTTTTCTTGCAAAGTAATCCATTAACTACCTTAAATTGTCCTTTCACATCATCTAATGAATTTAAGGCAAGCATAATTTGGGAAATCTTGGCGTCCTTCTTCTGCTCAGCAGAGGGATCCTGGAGTGCAGCGAGACAGTCACTATCTTCATCAAAGTCTTGATGGTCTTGCACAGGGTTTCTTGAGAGACAGTCGGCATCTTGGTGTTTTCTTCCACTTTTGTACAGTATGGTTATGTCATACTCCTGAAGACGTAGTGCCCACCTGGCGAGTCTTCCTGTTGGATCGTTAAGACCTGTCAACCAACAAAGTGAATGATGGTCTGTAACAACTGTGAATGGCCTTCCATAGAGATACTGTTAAAATTTGCACATGGCCCAGATCACAGCAAGACATTCTCTTTCTGTAGTCGAGTAGTTTCTCTCAGATTTTGTAAGTGTCCTAGAAGCACAGGCTATAACCTTCTTTTCCCATCCGAAATCTGCACCAGAATAGCACCGTTCCCATACCCACTGGCACGTGTGTGTAGTTCCGTAGGTGCTCTCTCATGATACAGACCAAGTACAGGGTCAGTCGTCAGAGCTTTTCGCAGCACATCGAAAGAATCTTGTTGAAAATCACCCCAGATAAATTTAGCATCTGATTTTAACAAGTCTTGGAGTGGCCTGCCTTTGATACAAAAGTCTTTGATAAAACGACGGTAATAAGAACACTATCTGAGGAAGTTTCTCACATCTCTAATACTTTTAGGAATAGGAAATTCCGTTATATCTCTCAGCTTTTCTGGGTCTGGCCGCGCACCTTCCTTTGACACAAGGTGCCCAAGTATTTTGATTTATTTTGCTCCAAAGAGACACTTTCTTGGATTAAGTTTCAGTCCGACTTGTTGGAGACACTTAAGAACGGTCCTCAATCTTTTTATGTGTTCATCCAATGTCTCTGAGAACACTATAATGTCATCTAAATAACAAAGACACATCGCCCACTTCAGGTGCCTTAGGAGATTATTTCCATTCGTTCAAAAGTTGCTAGTGCATTACACAAACCGAACGGCATTACCTTAAACTCTTACAGGCCCTCAGGGGTGATGAATGCAGTTTTCTCACGATCAGCCTCATCTACTTCGATTTGCCAGTATCCCGAGTACATTTCCATGGTTGAGAAAAACTTAGCCCCCTTTAGACAATCTAGTGTATTGTCAGTTCGTGGTAGAGGGTAAACGTCCTCTTTAGTTATCTTATTAAGCTTCCTGTAATCAACACAAAAGCGCCAACTGCCATCCTTCCTCCTGACGAGAACCACTGGTGACGACCATGGGCTCTGCGAAGGCTGAATGATGTCATTCTGCATCATTTTCTCTACCTCGTCGCGAATTATTCGACGTTCCGTTGCTGACACACGGTATGCTCTCTGGCTTATTGGTTGATGGTCCCCAGTACTAATCCGGTGCATCACCGTCAATTTGTCTAATTTCCACTTCACCTGTGGATTGAAGCATTCAGAGAATTCTTGAAGAATGGCAAGTAGCTTCTTCTGTTGTTCCTTAGTGAGATCTGGTGATAGTCGAGCTAGAAGATCTTGTCTCGTAGTGGTAGTGCTCATTTCGCCCACGGACTCGGCATGGAAGGTTTCTATGACGCTCAGCTGTTCTTCAACTAACGGCTTGCGTCTAGGAACGATCTGCGGTTCTCGTCAACAGTTAACTATCCACAATTCACCGAATCCGTTCTTAAACGAGACGACAGAGGCTGCGATGACCAAGTTATTCTTCAGTGGTATGCTTCTCTTACATTTCACTACAAGATCCAGGGTTGATGCATGGCAAGACACATGACAGCTACCTTTCTAGCGCTGACTGCAGGAATGATCACTTCATCCAGCACACATAGTCTCCACACACTCGGATGCACATCTTCCTGTCCACAGTATCTCATCTCGTCTAGCATAATCTTCGAGCGACCACAATCTATAATTGCTTAAGAAGCCCCATCCGAGAATGACGTTATGACTACACTCTTGTAAGACGATGAATTCTAAGGGCTGTGTATGGGCACTTATACCCACATGAATGACACATCTTCCTGTAGGTTTTACATATTTCCCATTAGCCACCTTCAGCAGAGATGTTTTGTTGTCGACAGATACGGTTTTCTGCAATTGGCGACGGTTCTTCTCCGAAATGACTGAATATGATGCTCCAGAGTCCACAAGAGCTTGGGCTGGGCGGCCATCCATGAGGATATTGATGTAGTTTCCTATCATTTTTGTAGTGATCGACGGCGGAGGATTTTTCTCTTCAGCGGCCTCACCTCCAAGGAAGGTCGCACCCTTTAGTTTTCCAGGTTGCGGCTGCTAGGTGATCGGCTGGGGCTTCTAAACGGCGACGGAGGCCTTGATCAACGTGTTGGGGAGCGTCCTCTCCAGCGGCTAGCTTGTGGCGATGGTGACCTACGTCGTCCTGCACCCACCTCATATTTGTCGTCCCAGAGTTGGCGTTGGCTAAGATCGGTCTGCTGTCTTCTGGCGCGGGCGTAATCAAATATCCGCTGCCTTTCTCGACAATAACGCACCACACATCTCGGTCGTCCGCAGTGGAAACATACTGGTTTGTTATCCTGGGTCCTCCAGACATCAGTCTTCCTTGGTGCCCAAACAGGTTCCTCATTCGGCATTATAGGAACACAACTTCACCTGGGTCTCGACTTTTTTTACCGTTTTAAAGGGAAATGAAGGACGAGAGACTGGGTTCAATATCTGTTCCACTTCCTCCTTTATGACCTCTTGAAGCATCTCGGTTTATTGCTCGCCGTGCAATCCAAGTGCCTTCTGAACTTCCTCTCTCGCCATCTGATGAAGAACACTTGTTAAATCAGTTTCTTCCTCCAGCACAGACATCGATACGACGTTTGGAAGGCGTTCAAACTTCTTACGTGTAATTCATTTTTTATGCATTGTCTCGATATACTGGCACCATTTTATGAAGTCGTGTGCTGTCGAAACCTCCTTCACGAGTAGGGCTTGATACATGTCCTTAGCAACACCCTTCATGAGATGTGCAACTTTATCTTCCTCCTTCATTCGAGGATCCACTATTTTACACAGCTCCAAGACGTCCTGAATGTAGGATGCTGTCGTTTCTCCTGGACGCTGTGCCCTGCACTTTATCTACAGCCTTGCACTTCTGTCGTTGTGTGTTGCGGAAATACTTGAGCAGTTCCGCCAGGAATACTTCCCAGCTTGTGAACGTCTCCACGTTGTTCTCATACCATTGCTTGGAAGTGCCCACAAAGTAGAAAAATTCGTTAGCGAAACACACGGTGTCATCCCATTTGTTAAATTTGGCTATACGCTCATGTACCTTTAACCACTTGTTTGGATCTTGGCCATCGTCACCAGAGAACCCGGAAGGATGTCTCATGTGGTGGCACACAGTTGCTGTCATCGTGACGTCCTCTTCTTTTTCTGTCTCCAATAGATTGCGATTTGTTGAATATGGCTCGAACTCGGGTTTCTCGCCACGTAAACGGCGGCTATGTCGTGGCCTAATGGGAGCCACTGTGTCGTGTATAACGTGCGGTATCACAAATTCCAATACCCGGCGCCTCCACCAGAATAATGTCACGTAGAGGAAGGTGTAAGTAGATGAATGACGAACACTAACTTCACTTAACGAAGGTTTATTCAGCACTTGCACATACAAGAGCGCGGAGCGAACTGCCTCCGGCCAGAACACATACGGTATTTTTACAGCTACAGAACATTCCAGTACAATGATTCTTGCCATTTGTGGATGCTTCTAGAATGTACTCGAACCGAAGATAGAAATTTAAATGTTTGAGTTCAGGTGAGTTTTGAACTCACGACTCTCCCTGCAACAATCTACACTCATGCTCATAAATTAAGGATAATAGCAGACTGTGATGCCACACAACGTGGCACTACACAAAACTGACGCTAATAGCATAGGCACATATGGAACACACACGACACAGATTTGTAAGTCCACTGTATGGGTGATTAGTTGAGAAAACCGTCCCAAAGCACACGTGCTACAAAACGCCACTGTTTCCTTAGCATGTACCACAACATCAATATGGGATATGATCCCCATGCACACGTACAGGGCGCACAACGGGTTGGCATATTCTGGATCAGGTGGTCGAGCAGCTGCTGGGGTATAGCCTTCCATTCTTGCACCAGTGCCTGTCGGAGCTCCTGAAGTGTCGTAGGGGTTTGAGCAGCGATACATCGACCGAGAGCATCCCAGACGTGTTCGTTGGGGTTTAGGTCTGGAGAAGAAGCAGGCCACTCCATTTGCGTGATATCTTCTGTTTCAAGGCACTCCTCCACGATGGCAGCTTGGTGGGGCCGTGCGTTATCATCCATCAGGAGGAAGATGGGATCCACTGCACCCCTGAAAAGGAGGACATGCTGGTGCAAAATGACGTCCCGATACACCTGACCTGTTGCAGTTCCTCTGTCAAAGACATGCAGGAGTGTACGTGCACCAATCATAATCCCACCCCACACCATCAAACCGCGACCTCCATACAGGTCCCTTTCAAGGACATTAACGGGTTGGTATCTGGTTCCTGGTTCACACCAGATGAAAACTCGGCGAGAATAATTGTTCAGACCTTACCTGGACTCTTCCATGAACATAACCTGGGACCACTGTTCCATTGACCATGTACTGTGTTCTTGACAGCAGGCTTTATGGGCTCTGCTGTGACCAGGGGTCAGTGGAATGCACCTTACAGGTCTCCAGGCGAATAAACCATTTCTGTTCAGTCGTCTGTAGACTGTGTGTCTGGAGACAACTGTTCCAGTGGCTGCGGTAATGTCCCGAGCAAGGCTACCTGAATTTTCCGTGGCTGTATGCGGGGACTGATGGTGAGATATCGGTCTTCTTGTGGTGTTGTACACTGTGGACGTCCGGTACTGTAGCGCCTGGAGACGTTTCCTGTCTGCTGGAATCGTTGCCATAATCGTGAGATCACACTTTGTGGAACACGGAGGGCCCATGCTACGCCCTGCTGTGTTTGACCAGCCTCCAGTCGCCCTAGTATTTCACCCCTCATAACGTCATCAATATGTGTTCTTCGAGCCATTTTAAAACCACAATTACCATTAGCATGTCTGAAAACGTCTGCACACTTTCTCGCTGCACCGTACTCTGACATGCACCAACACACCTCTACATATGTAGACTGCTGCCAACGCCACCGTGCGACGACTGCAGGTCAGATGCACCGCATGGTCATACCCCGAGGTGATTTAAACCCGCATACCGCCCACCAGAGCCTTGTTTCACCATGTATCAGCATTATCCTTAATTTATGGTTCAAATGGCTCTGAGCACTATGGGACTCAACTGCTGAGGTCATTAGTCCCCTAGAACTTAGAACTAGTTAAACCTAACTAACCTAAGGACATCACAAACATCCATGCCCGAGGCAGGATTCGAACCTGCGACCGTAGCGGTCTTGCGGTTCCAGACTGCAGCGCCTTTAACCGCACGGCCACTTCGGCCGGCCTTAATTTATGAGCATGAGTGTAGTATCATAACCACTATACTACGGCGACTGCGCTACTCGGCTTCTTCTACGACAATATTAATTAGAGAAGGGATCATCTAAATCTATAACAGAATCACGTGGTCACTGTAACAGTCAGATTTATTAACACAAGATAAAACACACCGAATTACCCACTAAGATAAACAACTGAGCAGTAAATATTTGGACAAGGTGTTCTAATGGTGAACTGTAACCTTGCACAGGTGGGTGAGCACAGTAAATGCAAAGTTATGTGGATAATACACGAATATGACCATTGACTGAAAGCACAGTTAATAAATTACAGAAAGAACATGGGAAAATAGGATCAAATACCAGTGATATCACCAAATCACACATTGAAAGCAAACTACCTAGCTGCAAAGTATTAAAATGGCATTAATGGCTCCTGAAGGGAGTTAAACAATGTCACAATGTCGTGTCCCTAGTGAACTGTCCATCACAATTATAGAGCATCGTACCATACTCTTAGTCCGCCCCCGTAACTGAGTGGTCAGTCGGATATTTCCTCCGCTCAGGGACTGGGTGTTGTGTTGTCCTAATCATCATCATTTCATCCCCATCGACGCCGAAGTGGCGTCAAATCGAAAGACCTGCACCAGGCGAACGGTCTACCCGACGGGAGGCCGTAGCCGCACGACATTTCCATTTTTTTTACCATACTCTTAGCATAATGCGAAAGGCATCGGCAGCAGCAGCTGGATATCAGAGTTCATATCTCTTCCTGTCCTCAGAACTCGAGTGGAAACATCCTTCTCTGTGAGCGCATCAGTCGCACTAGCTCTTGTGCTGTCTAACTGTTAGCGTTTACTCCTCCCTCTCCTAACTTGAAGTGTACTCTTTCGTCACATAGCGTGAATTCATTACTCTCAAAAAGCATAAAGTGTGCTGTACTCTTTATGGGCACTCTGTAACTTAGCTGCTTTTCGCCAGAGCGGGAACTCTCCGTCCAATCGTGGCAGGCGTCGTGAGTTCCGTCCAGTAACACTAACATGTATGTTTTTTAGTGCAACAATTTTACAGAAATTACCATGACGTTTTCTTATTGCAGGCATATGGCTATATCGACATTAAACAAAGCAACATTTTATGCTGTACATGAGGCCAGTTTGAAAGCACGCTGGCTATATGATGTATTGTTGACGTAGTTTCCTTTGTAGCACGGTCCATTGTGCACCAACTGGAGTGAACAGCTGTTTCACATACACTCGTCCAAGAAATTTGTTTCTTATCACAACTTTTATAATTAATGTGACGAACATGATATAAACAATTGTACTTTTCAACTTACATTATAGGGACTTCACTGTCAATAAACTTCAAAGTAAGTGTCGGGCTATCCACGCGTACTAAGGTGAAAATAGAGCAACACTCAACACTCGTGGCCACCAGTAGCCGCTAGCCACAACACTGCGTTATTTAACGCGCGTGTGGCCTTTGCCACTCGTGTCTTTTGACGCAAGAAAATGAGCCCAGACCCATCTGTCTGAGGTACGACCTTGAGAACGTGCCTGCCCTTCAACAATGTACGTTTGTTTGTATAATGTGTAGCCACGTATAACACTGAGGCGACAAAAGTCATAGGAACGCGATATGCACATATACAGGTGGCGGTAGTATCGAGTGTACAAGGTAAAAAAGGCCAGTACATTGGCGGAGCTGTCATTTGTAGTCTGATGATTCACATAAAAAAGTTTCCGACGTGATTGTGACCGCACGAGAGTAGTTAACAGAGTTTTAACGCGGAATGGTAGTTGGAGTTAAACATGCAGGACATTCCATTCCGGAAATCGTCAGGGAATTCAGTATTCTGAGATCCACAGCGTCAAGGGCGTGTCGAGAATACCAAAGGTCAGGCATTCATCTCACCACGGACAACGCAATGGCTACAGCCTTCACATAACGACCAAGAGCAGCGGCTTTTGCGTCGAGTTATCAGTGCTATGCTATACTATACTGCATGAAATAACTGTTAAAATCAATGTGGCACGTACGACGAACGTATCCGTTGGGACAGTGCGGCGAAATTTGGTGTGAATGGGCCATGGCAGCAGACGACCAACGCGCGTGCTTTTGCTAACAGCATATCACCTGTATCGCCTCTCCTGGACTCGTGGTCATATCAATTGGACGTTAGATGACTGGAAAACCATGACCTGTTCATATGCGTCCCGATTTCAGTTTGTAATAGCTGATGGTAGGGTTCGACTGTGGCGCAGACCCCACGAAGCAATGGATGCAAGTTGTTCAAATGGCTCTGAGCACTATGGGACTCAACTGCTGAGGTCATTAGTCCCCTAGAACTTAGAACTAGTTAAACCTAACTAACCTAAGGACATCACAAACATCCATGCCCGAGGCAGGATTCGAACCTGCGACCGTAGCGGTCTTGCGGTTCCAGACTGCAGCGCCTTTAACCGCACGGCCACTTCGGCCGGCGATGCAAGTTGTCAACAAGTCATTATGCAAAGTGGTGGTTGCTCCATAATGGTTTGGGTAGGGTTTACATGGAATGGACTGGGTCCTCTGGTCTAGCCGAACCTGCTATTGACTGAAAATTGTTATCTTTGGCTACTTGGAGACCATATGCAGCCATTCCTGGACCTCATGTTCCCAAACAACGATGGAATTTTTATGGATGACGATGCATCATACCACTGGGCCACAACTGCGCGATTGGTTTGAAGGGCGTTCTGGAGGGTCTGAGCGAATGATTTGGACAGACAGATCGCCCCTCATGCGGAATAATGGAGAGGTCAGTTCGTACCAAAAACCTGCAACGGCAACACTTTCGCAGTTATGGGGTGCTATAGTGGCAGCGTGGCTCATTATTTCTTCAGGGGACTTCCATCGACTTGGTGAGTCCATGCCACGTCGAGTTGCTACACTACGCCGGGCAGAAGGAGGTCCGACAGGATACTAGGAGGTATCCCATGATTTTTGTCATCTCAATCTATAGCACAACAGTGGATCCATATTTCTTGCGTCATTTATCGCATAAAAGTTGCGTTAAAAATCGCCTGAATAGTGTTAGCCTAAAACTCAAGCAAAGGTGTTAAACAATTTCATACTCTTGTGAGTATTTGCTGTTTTCAATCAGTAGTGCTCTGGAGGTGTGGAGGAAGGGAGAAAATGTCTTCCACTACGTGGCACAATTTTCATATAGATCTATGAAACGGCTGATACGTAGGCGCAGCCGAGAAACTGCGTGCTCTGTGAAAAATAACAGTAAGAACCAACCAGTGTTGTGTCTAGACATGACAGCCTAGACACAATGAGAGGAAGCCGAAAGGCACGCGCTTAGCTAAAGCAGGATGACGTGAGGTCTGAAACAGGATACGTAATGAATGCTATAAAGAAAAGTACGTAGCTTCTGGAATACTTAACTTTAATCCATCCTTTTGGTACATCTGGAGATTGTGACGATACAAGTGAGACTCTTTAGATACATGCAATGTTACTAATGGCGCCTTGCTAGGTCGTAGCCATTGACTTAGCTGAAGGCTATTCTAACTATCTGCTCGGCAACGGAGCGAGGCTTCGTCAGTATAGTCGCTAGCAAAGTCGTCTGTACAACTGGGGCGAGTGCTAGTCCGTATCTGGAGACCTGCCTTGTGGTGGCGCTCGGTCTGCGATCACACAGTGGCGACACGCGGGTCCGACATGTACTAATGGACCGCGGCCGATTTAAAACTACCACCTAGCGAGTGTGGTGTCTGGCGGTGACACCACATTCCTCCCCCGCAAATCGGCGAACGGTCGTGTTATAAGGCTTCCGCCCGCCGTGGGGAGGACCCCATGTTGACGTATGCGATGAGGTGGAGAGCCGAACAACAGGCGAGGCTGTGCCACCCGCACCCGGCCATTCGGTCCGAGGGGAGCTGGGAAACGCCTGAAAACCTAGTCCAGGGTGCACGTCAACATACGGTGTATGCGCCCGTAAAGAGACAGGAGGGGCCGAAGGTTCGACCTCCATTGCGTCGGGGTACCCGACGCGCGATGACGTCATGTGGTCCGGAGCGGGCAAGAGTTCCATGGCGGAGGACAGCTGGTCACGGGAAGCGATCGGCGGCGCGTGACCCAGGGAGGCGCTTGGCGGCTGCAGCGAAGCGTCCACTGCGGGCGGCGCCGGCTGGAGGACAGGCGGCGGCGGCGGCGGCGGCGGCGGCGGCGCGTCGCCATGGGGCAAAATGGTAGGCATCGTCGGTAACACCTGGGGATGAGGCGAGCCAGTAGATGGGTCCCCAGGGCGCTGACCGGACGGCACCGTCGCTGAAAGCAGACGGGGAGCGGCAGAACCCGTGCAACGACAGAGGCGCAGCTGATTGAGATGCCGACGCACCTCACCAGAGGCCCCCAAAACCAAATACATCACGCGGCCGAGGCAGCGAAGAATGCGCCCTGCGAGCCAACGCCGTGAACCTCGATAGGTGCGATAGAATACAACGTCGCCTGGAGCAAAAGCAGGAGACTGCCGCTGCACAGGAACCTGATGCGGCGGGTGCAGCAAAGACATCAAGGTGCGATGAGGACGACCGTAGAGCAACTCAGCCGGCGAGCGACCATCACGGGGCTGAGAGCGATACGATGACAAAAAGAGCAACAACGCGTCCTCCCGAGAATGCGACTCGTTCAACTTCAACATCTGCGACTTGAAAGTCCGGACCAATCTTTCAGCGGCACCGTTTGACTGAGGCGAAAACGGCGCGGCTGTCAGATGTTGAATACCATTGGCCGTGCAGAATGACTGAAATTCTGCGGACATGAATTGTGGGCCATTGTCGGAAACAATAGTCTGCGGAAGACCTTCAATGCAAAAGATAGCAGACAACGCTTGGATGGTGGCTGCTGACGTCGTGGAAGACATCCGGACAACAAAAGGAAAATTACTGAAGGCATCTACCAGAACCAACCATCGAGCATTCCAGAATGGACCAGCAAAATCGATGTGCAAGCGTTGCCAAGGGGAAGTGGCTTGTGGCCATGCAAAGACTTTCCGTGGCGGTGCGGATTGTTGTTCGGCACACGCCATGCAAGAACACATATTCGTAATCGCAGCATCGATTCCGAACCAAGTACAGTGCTGACGAGCAAGTTGTTTCGTTCGCACTATACCCCAATGTCCTTGGTGAAGAAGCCGTAAAACAGAGGACTGTAACGAACGTGGGACCACGACTCGGGACTGATCATTATCAGAACGCAACAACGAAACACCACGTCATACAAAAAGTCTCACCTTGTGAGCAAAAAATCTGCGAACCAACGGATCCTCTATCCGTGACTTTGACAAGGGCCATTGCGTAGCAACAAAACGCAAAACGGTAGCAAGGACAGGGTCAGCAGCTGTGGCTGTAGCTACACGACGAAAATCAATCGGAAACGATTCGACCACGTCATCGGTTTCCGCATCAATGAACATGCAAGCAAGTTCGGAAGAATCGAATGCTCTATCCTCAGCAACAGGCAAACGGGACAACGCATCGGCGTTTCCGTGCGTAGCAGTGGACCGATACAAGATATCGTAGCGGTACTGCGAGAGGAAAATAGACCAGCGAATGAATTTCTGCGCTGTACACGGAGGTACAGGCTTGTTCGGATGAAAAAGCGACGTCAAAGGTTTGTGGTCTGTGATGATGGGAAAGTGACGACCATACAAGCAATCATGGAACTTAGTAACACCAAATACGAGAGCCAAAGCTTCTTTCTCTATCTGCGAGTAATTTCTTTGCGCAGACGAGAGCAATTTGGACGCAGAGGCAATAGGGCGATCATGCGATCCATCTTTGTGCGCAAGCACAGCACCGATCCCGAAATCCGATGCATCTACCATCAACAAAAGGGGTTTCTGGGGATCGAATGGCGTAAGGCAAGTATTTGAAAGCAACGCTGATTTCAACTGGCGAAAGGCGCGTTCGCATTCCGTCGTCCAGACGAACGGAACACCTGTACGGCGTAAGCGATGAAGCGGAGCTGAAATGGAAGAGGCATTGCGCACATTCACTCACACCGTGTGATTCTAAATCGTGTAATGTTCTTGCGACCTCATCACGCAATGCGTGAGGAACACTGCGCGCTCTGAAAAATTTCGGTTGCGCGTTGACTTTCAGTCCCAAATGTGCTTCATAGTTCTGAGCGCAACTTAAGCCCGGTGCAAAAATGTCTGCAAATTCTTCACACAGACGAGAAACACTGTCTGAAGGCACAGTCTGATTCACTGATAGGACCTGATTTACTATAGACATGTTAAACAACTGAAATAAATCCAAACCAAACAAGTTCACTGCAGTAGAAGAACGAAGAACGTAAAATGACACAAGTTTTGTTTGTCCCTTGTATGTTGCAAGAAGAGTGCACTGTCCTAACACAGGGATATTCTGACCTGAATAACTATTTAACTGAACATTTGCGGCACGCAACGGAGGTTGGCCCAGTTGTTTGTAGTGTCATGATTGAGCAATGAAACTGCAGTTCCGGTATCGAACTGGAATGGTATGACCTTGCCATGAAAGTCCAAATCTACAAAAAGTTTATTGTCCTGCTGACGACAAGAGCGACTGTCTCGTGCAATTTGAACTGATGCAGGTACAGCATCACTTGCTAATTGACGTGATTTCCGGCGACGTCGACGCACACTTTGTGTGGGACGAACACAGTCACTGTTAGAGACAGTGGCACTGGAATTAACTACATGAATGTCCATGGGCGAAGGTTCACGAGCCTGAGTGTCCTTGGCTCGATTCCGGCGCGAAGCAAAGGGCCTGAAATGGTTGTGATTGTCTGATCTGAGCTTTTTCTGGCAAACACTTTGAACATGTCCTTTCTTATGACAGAAAAAGCAAACAGCTTGGCGTGATGGGCAATTTTCACGCGAATGTCTAGTAGCACACCGTGGGCATGATTTCACTGCATTTGTATGCTGGCGCGACACACCTGGTTTGGAGCGTGGCGGCAGCTGCGTGGACGTGCGTGAGGGCAGTTTACCGGTCCGCGCAGCGCGCCCGGCGGGCCGGTTAATGTTACACACGGCTGGCGAAGTTGCAAATGATTCCTGAGCAAAGTCAAGCGTGTCTTGTCTATCTAATATGTCTATCACTTGTTGAAGGGAGGAATTGACGAGTTTCAAAATCTGTTCCCGTATGTGAACATCAGAAACGTTCTGTGCTATTGCATCACGTACCATAGCATCTGAATAAGGGAGTCCACATTCACACTCAAAAGCACAATCCCGAGTAACGCCTTGCAATGTTGCAACCCACTCCCTATTAGTCTGACCGGCCGTACGTTTTGTATGAAAGAAAGTATACCTTTTTGCAACTACATTAACTGTTTCTTTGAAATAGGCGTACAATGCCGACAAAATTTCTTCGTAGGACAGAGTTGCTACGTCGCGTCGGGGAACTAATTTCACTATCACACGGTACGTTTGCACGCCGACACAAGACAATAAGGGAGGCTGCCGCTCGTTACCTTGAATTCTGTAGGCGGCGAGATGAAATCCAAACTGGCGTGACCACTCCGTCCATGTTTCCTCGGTCGCATCGTAGGGCCGAAACTGGGGTGCAACAGCATGTTGTGGCGGCGGCAGCGGTGAAGCGGCGGCCGCCGCATCGTTTTGCATTGCACGTTGACCCTGGACGAGCTGTCCAAGGGCATCCAATAACGCCTGCGTCTGCTGATTCTGCAAGCGATAAAATTCGGACAGTACATCTGGCGAAGCCATGACACAAGTAAATGTAAGCAATTAGAAAGACCAAGACCCTTTCCGTTGACTCGTCGCCAAAAATGTTGTGTCTAGACAAGACAGCCTAGACACAATGAGAGGAAGCCGAAAGGCACGCGCTTAGCTAAAGCAGGATGGCGTGAGGTCTGAAACAGGATACGTAATGAATGCTATAAAGAAAAGTTCGTAGCTTCTGGAATACTTAACTTTAATCCATCCTTTTGGTACATCTGGAGATTGTGACGATACAAGTGAGACTCTTTAGATACATGCAATGTTACTAATGGCGCCTTGCTAGGTCGTAGCCATTGACTTAGCTGAAGGCTATTCTAACTATCTGCTCGGCAACGGAGCGAGGCTTCGTCAGTGTAGTCGCTAGCAAAGTCGTCCGTACAACTGGGGCGAGTGCTAGTCCGTATCTCGAGACCTGCCTTGTGGTGGCGCTCGGTCTGCGATCACACAGTGGCGACACGCGGGTCCGACATGTACTAATGGACCGCGGCCGATTTAAATCTACCACCTAGCAAGTGTGGTTCTGGCAGTGACACCACAACCAGAATGATGGATTCTGAAAACTGAAACCGAACGTTATTTCGTGGCGTCGCTTCTGTGGCAAGTCGTCCGTACAACTGGGGCGAGTGCTAGTCCGTATCTCGAGACCTGCCTTGTGGTGGCGCTCGGTCGGCGATCACACAGTGGCGACATGCGGGTCCGACATGTTCTGCCTAGCAAGTGTGGTGTCTGGCGGTGACACCACAACCAGAATGATGGGTTCTGAAAACTGAAACCGAACGTTATTTCGTGGCGTCGCTTCTGTGGCAATGAAGATTCAAACGCCAACCTCTGGGAAGTGACGTCTGGTTACAGATCTCTTATCTTGCTAAAATGCTGTACTCGCAATACTGCGTTGTTTCGCCAGAAGACAGCCATCCCATGTCACATCTGGACAGCGTGGGATGAAGGAACTAAATGCCTATCTGTCTGCCTGTGGTTACGACTTTGCCTCAGATTCTTAACATTTTTATGGCAGCGAGCTCCAATTAAAAGGATTCTTATCCTTTGCTAGCGAGCTCTTAGGCTCCCATATGCGCAGTCTCTTCTCCAGAGTAAAAAGTGAAGCCAACAGAAGCAGTAGAAAGTAACAGTCACTGTTGGTACTGAATCTTGATTGCAATTTTTGTGCAGCGTCAGTGATCGACTACTTGATCAAGGGAAATGAGAACAATAAATTCTGAAATATGTTGGTTGGTGCTTTTAAAGAAATATGTCATTGACAAATCGTTGATTTCACGATTACTGATTGCGAATTGGAAGTAAAACGCGATCCAGTAATGTACCATCTGTAGGCAAACAACTCTAAATGTGTATATACAGGCCCTCAAATGTCAAGCAAGGCACAGTTCCAGATTGAGGAGAATTCCAATTCAAGGAGAGTTCCAGACAGGGGAGATTTCCAAACAGAATCTCAGATGACCAACGGTCTACAGTGGAACTTATGTGAGTGAGCATTACACTTAATTAAACTTGTAAACTAAAAAGGACCTGCAAAGCTTGCCTGTACGCACTGCTTGGCTAGGGCTATAGGTTTCCATAATTTGTTTGACTACAAGTACGTGTGTCTTTGTGTCACATTCTATGTGACGAATACTTGAACCTAAGGGTTCGATTCGAGCAATAAGATCTGGCGCTCCCATTGTTCATGGTCTGTAGTACCATACGTTACTACGTATACCCGAATCTTAAAGTTATAGGCCAGGGTGGCCATTCATTCTGGTCACTGACTGGAGAATATAGTAATCCTTATCTATGTTTAACACTTGCTGAAGTTACAAACTAATGCCTGTGCTCTGCTGCATGTTCATTGCACACAGATGAAGAAGCAATGCAAAGCAGGCCAGTAAGCCAGTCCAGAAACTCATTGTCATATAATGGCGAGGTACTGAGTGGTACATTGTTAAGGTTAAGGCTGTTGGAAGCCAGCGAGGGCTCTGCAAGCCAGAGACAAAATTTAGAGAGCAGACAAGGGTGTTAGCGTTTAGGCTACTGGACGTAAGCAGTAACGCTGGAGCCCTACGAATTGCATTTGCTCTGAGCAGCTGTCCCAGGGGAGAAGTTTCACTTTAGAGAACTACCTGGTAACTCCATCCACCGCCTAGACGCTGTTATAAGACGTCACAGTAGAAGATGGTCACAAAAAGGCACTTCTTAGCAGAGGCAGCTAGCTTGATCTTGCTCCTGAGAACCGACACGTCAGTGGGTTTAGAGTGCTACAACAGCGGTCCTCGCTGAGAAGAGACCCCAGGGCGGGGCCAAGTGACATAAAACACTGTTGTTGCTATCCATAATAGGAAGGATGGTGACGTTTAGCTTTCAGATGAACGTTGTAGCTACCAGACTTGGAGTTTGTTAACGTAAAGACCAGAAACATCCCTGCCTACCAAGTAGGAGAGTAGAAGGAATCTGAATGTGGTTGGTCTGAGGCGTCTTGGAAGTTCAGAGCCACTCATCAGATTGGACGAAGCCTATAAAATGCAGTTGGATTGGGAGACCGACTATAGGAAGGCAGAAATAATGCGTAGCCACAATCCTTTAAAAATCCATGTTTTTTGTATTAGAGGCAGTTCTGAGTCAGATCGTTGGGGCGCCAACGTGACGCGAAGTTTCGTTGTTATTTCTGATAGCTCTCACGTCGTCTGTTGTGCAACCAGTTGCATCCTTTTTTCTAATAGTCAGAATTAGCCCTCAATGTAGCAGTTCATCTGACTGCAAATAAATAGTGTTAATCAGACCACGACTTCCGTGAGTCTCCTGCTGTGAGCATCCTATTGAGTCCTAAAATCCGCGCCTCTCGTAGGTGGCCTTTGACTGTTTGGCGCTGATCCAAGCAATCAGCCTGCCTTGATTGGAAGTTCGTTTTTCTTCATTTGCTCTTAAGTGCTAGGAAATTGGCTGATCTGTAAACCTCTGTCTTCCATCTATTCTGTGTTACGACACAATATGGGTAACAATTTCTGGTGCCTGGCGTGGGGTTTCCTTGATGGTTTTTGAGATAGATAGGTTCTTCTTCTGTATTCAGCCCTCCGTCATGATTGGACTGACGGCCTTGATACTCTTTATGTGAGGCAGCACTTGCACTCCATTGAGTGTGGAGTGAGCAGAACACAGGAAAGAAGCAGAGGTCCGGAGATCGACGCCACACAGGGGAATACGTATCCAGGGTAGCCTGTCTTCACGACTACATGTGACGGCGTGTGTTGCGGGAACAGCCGAGCGACAACGAGACAGAGCAGCGGGAGCGGTGCTTAGAAGACCGTTAGGGCAACGACACATGTGGGCAGCGCGGTCCAGCGGAGGGGGCGTGCAGTATCTTCATGAGCTTCAGTGGCGGCCAGCAAGCAACGGACAGCGAGCAACAGCCCAGCACAGCACAGCTAGAGATGGGCAAAACTACTCTTTTCAGAGATTGGATCAGAACTGGTCACTCACTGGAATGAACTAGTTCTTTTTCATGACTCACCACTCACCATTCACTCACAAAAATAAGAAAAAGGAAGGTACAGTGCCGTTTTAATTAAGATCGCTAAACCTGTATTTTTATCTAATTTGGTCCTATTTTGAAAGAACAAATAAAGAGGAGCAATAATTTTGTGTTATTTCACTAGTAATTTTCAGATACAAAAGTTTTAAATTTCGTCTACTGCAAGAGTTATAAATATTACAGCAAAATCCTAAATATTTGTTATCAAGTGGAAAAATTTTAAGAATGAAGACTGATTCTTGTTATATTTTGATATTTTTATTGGAAGAACACGATAAAAGAATTATAATAACTGTAATTGGGGTTGTAGCGGCACCACCATTTAAGATGGGAAAAGGTTAGCTTCGGTGCAATATTTCGGAGCGCACAAGTTACAGCCAGATGCGGGTCTGTTGACAGTAAGTTATGCTACCAGCGGTTGCGAAGTAGAATGGAGGCCACAGGACCGTAGACCCACTGAAAAGAGTAAATGCAGCGGTCTGCATGGCGCAAGTTACAGGCAGAAGGGGCCCACTGGCCAAACCCAGGTGATATGAGTACATGACTCGGAGCAGCGCGTTAGCAAAACAGAGGCCCACAGCCGCGTATAAATAGGCGATGATTCACTAACAAGGCATTTAAGTGTGACAGCTATCCTGGATGGCGGGGTGTGTCACACCATCGACTACACGTAGCAGCAGATGGGGCGCCAGCGTTCCAGTCCACTGCAGGTCGCTGGTTCGACCCTCTGAGGCCAACGCGGGGTCCGCAGCCAGCCAGCAGCAGGCCGTGCCACGGCTCGCTACTGCGGGCAGTCTTGTCAGCTCTCAACACATGCTGGAGGCATCCCAAGGCGAGGGCCCCAGATTCGGACTCCGGATCGTGGACGCTAGTTGTCGCCGCGCTCTTAGCGCGCCTTGGGCCACCTTCCAGCTTTCCCATGAGCGGCACTGAGACAACGGGGACAGTGGCTGCTGAGTCGGCTGCCAGTGCAGCCTGACGTCGACACAACTCTGCGGCCGTACAAGGCCGACACACAGCAGTGCACTGCACGGTTCACTGAGGCGCCAACCGTTTTGCAGACAGTGAAGTGGTGTCCTCGGCATTGCGGGGCCCGGTGACACAGACCGAGAGGAACGTGGGCACTGTAGCTGGAAGTAATAAATCACTTGGGAAACTCAGATGACTTTTAATACGGCTAATCGTGGCAGCCCATCCTCGTCCAACATTCCCTCTACAAAGTGTATCTACAGTCATCATTTACAGTCGGTATTACTATGTATGTTCCCATTAAGGAAAATTAATCAGACTTGTCATTTATGAATAAAATTTGGCCCTTTTTAGTCGATGTGAGTCTCTTTTTCTTCTCAGTGAATATTTCTCTTGCTTTTGAAAATATACATTCACAGGCCACTGACGTTGCTGTGATACATAATAGTTTTAGAACCAATTGATACAGTGCGGGGCACAGCAATTTTTTTGTTTCCCACCAGTTTACGGGGTCGCTGTTTCTAGGCAAATATCCCTCCACTAAATACTTGTCCAGTTCGACAATTGTTGCATCTTCCAGGTTGTGACTTGCTAGAAGTTGCCTAATAGTTTCATTGAACTCGTACCAGATTGAAGAAGTCTCATGTGTAACGGTGGTAACTGGTTGAGACATGAGTTCTGTTTTTTTCTTATTGAACAACCAACGCTTTCATCTCTGCAACAGCCTTCATGTAGCAGTCCTGAAGTGTTTTGTCATCTGAAAATCCTTGCCTTTGAATTGGGGATCAAGTAATGTTACCTGACTAATTATTATTGCCTTTAAAAGGTTTTAGTTGCCATTCCATTGATCTTGGCAAGATTTTCATTATTGAAACTGAGACTGTTTTCTCTGAGGGCACCTCTTCGGTTACCTCACCAAAAACTTTCAAAGTCTGTAAAGCCTGTTGCATTATCACCCAGTCTGTATCTTTTAAGTTTAAGGTGATCGATTTTCCCTCTAAGATAGCGAGGTAAGAAATTATGGGGTCTTTATTTTAAATAAATCTTTTCAACATTTCGTAAGTAGTTCCATGTTGTTGGGACATCTTGTTTCAGATTCAGTAGGTCTTTTTTTAAATTTTCTAGATTTTTAGGAAGTCTGCTTAAAGCAAAGGGTTTCTCCATAAGAAACACAACAATTCATTTGAACTCATCAACGGTTTTGTGGTGGTGGTGGTGGTGGTTAGTGTTTAACGTCCCGTCGACATCGAGGTCATTAGAGACGGAGCGCAAGCTCGAGTTAGGGAAGGATTAGGAAGGAAATCGGCCGTGCCCTTTCAAAGGAACCATCCCGGCATTTGCCTGAAACGATTTAGGGAAATCACGGAAAACCTAAATCAGGATGGCCGGAGACGGGATTGAACCGTCGTCCCCCCGAATGCGAGTCCAGTGTGCTAACCACTGCGCCACCTCGCTCGGTTCAACGGTTTTGTGTATGGACTTCTGAAGTGGGTGTTGTGCAGTGGGGTTTAAAGAATGTGGAAAGCATGGGATGTGTGGAAGTTTTAAAAGCATGGTAGTTAATTTCGTTTTTGACGCATTTTCTGTTATTATGGAAGCGATTTTAAAATTGATATTGTATTTGGAATAACGGACTTTCCCAGTTTGAGATGTTTCCCGTAATCTGTCTGTCTTCGAATTATGAGCACTCTAAGAGGTATGACTGTAGTTCACTCTTCTCAAACTAACGTTACTTACACTCAGACGTACGGCAGACTGCCTTTTCGGTGGCCGAAAAAATTTTAATTTTTACTGTAAATCATTTTTAAAAGCTGTACATCTAATTGCATACATTTAATTAATTTGAACGGCTTTATAAAATTTAAAAAAATCTTATTGGTTGTTGTAAATGAAAAGCAGCTGCGGACGAGGGCACCACAAAGGAAATAAACCAGGACTTGGTCCAAAACCTGAAGACGCTAATGGGCTGCATAGTGCTTGAGACTCAATTTGCCGTTTTGAGAGGATACCTTCACCCGAGGTGTAAGCAGACGTCGGCGAGAACAGTTCACGAGATATGATTTCTCAAACTTCTGCGTCGATTGATGCCGATCTTGATCGGCTTCCTGACCCATATTGTTCCAGAGGTACTGTAAGATGCTTCAATTTTAGAGGTCTCTTCAAGTTTGATGATGAGCAAGATGCCACGACAATTATCTGCTGACAGTAGCGGCGTTTTCCTTTTTCTTCTATTTTGGTAAAATGTTATCGAACATTGCTTGTAATTCTTCTAGGCGAAGGCAATGTGGATAATATATTGTTGTGCAGCACTAAAAGTACACTAGTAAAATTAAAACATTTGCTATTAACATAGCCATTTTACGTTGGAAAAGCTGAAAGGGAGAACAAATATACATGCAGCACATTCTATAATCAGAAGTTATGGAGTAGCGTGCAGGAAGTAGTGGTCTGCGAAACCTAGAGCCACAATCGTGAAGTTTGTATTATATACTAAAAGGTCTGATACAGTTATAGTGGTTAAGAAACTCGCAGACAAACCTGACAATATGCGAGGATTTCACTGTTGAAAGATAAAAAATTTGAATAATGTGATATCGGAATTTGGGCTACATAGCGTGGAACAAGAGATGACAGGATAATGGTGCAGATAAAGGCTGGAAAAAAGCAGTGCAAATGAACTCTAAAGTCTATGCTTTAGGAGCTACGAACTTGTCTACTCATGCAGCCACTGTTTCTACCACCGTGTTTGTATTGTTGATTTAGAACAAAGTTGGCCATCACTTTCAACTCATTTCGACGAACTCCGCCATATATTTCAGAATATCAACATTCATGTCTTTATTCTAACGAACGTGGACACCTGGCTCAAGCCAAGCGTTCTCTCCAGTTCCCTAAAAGTAGAGTCTACTATCCTAAGACATCGCAGAAGTAACTGATGAGGAAGTGGGGTAGTGGCATACAAACACTTTGACTTATTACCGACCATGTTACTCATATCCAATACTAATGAAGAAAAACAAAACAAATATATGTTCTTAAATATCAAATCTCTTTAAAAAAAGTTGCCTAATGTGCGCTCTCTACGGACCTCCGAAAGTAGGAGGCATAGCTTGTTTCAAAACTGACCTTTCAAAATTAGACTCGACTTAAAGTCGTACAAATAATGCTAGGAACACTAACATAAATATTCTGCCCCTCCATTGTGAAATTCAAATGTGTAGTTTCTTCTTCAAATGCAACAGTATTTCAGCTTGCACCTACCTATAATGCAGCCTATAGTCAGGCCCCCATACATACACTCCTGGAAATTGAAATAAGAACACCGTGAATTCATTGTCCCAGGAAGGGGAAACTTTATTGACACATTCCTGGGGTCAGATACATCACATGATCACACTGACAGAACCACAGGCACATAGACACAGGCAACAGAGCATGCACAATGTCGGCACTAGTACAGTGTATATACACCTTTCGCAGCAATGCAGGCTGCTATTCTCCCATGGAGACGATCGTAGAGATGCTGGATGTAGTCCTGTGGAACGGCTTGCCATGCCATTTCCACCTGGCGCCTCAGTTGGACCAGCGTTCGTGCTGGACGTGCAGACCGCGTGAGACGACGCTTCATCCAGTCCCAAACATGCTCAATGGGGGACAGATCTGGAGATCTTGCTGGCCAGGGTAGTTGACTTACACCTTCTAGAGCACGTTGGGTGGCACGGGATACATGCGGACGTGCATTGTCCTGTTGGAACAGCAAGTTCCCTTGCCGGTCTAGGAATGGTAGAACGATGAGTTCGATGACGGTTTGGATGTACCGTGCACTATTCAGTGTCCCCTCGACGATCACCAGTGGTGTACGGCCAGTGTAGGAGATTGCTCCCCACACCATGATGCCGGGTGTTGGCCCTGTGTGCCTCGGTCGTATGCAGTCCTGATTGTGGCGCTCACCTGCACGGCGCCAAACACGCATACGACCATCATTGGCACCAAGGCAGAAGCGACTCTCATCGCTGAAGACGACACGTCTCCATTCGTCCCTCCATTCACGCCTGTCGCGACACCACTGGAGGCGGGCTGCACGATGTTGGGGCGTGAGCGGAAGACGGCCTAACAGTGTGCGGGACCGTAGCCCAGCTTCATGGAGACGGTTGCGAATGGTCCTCGCCGATGCCCCAGGAGCAACAGTGTCCCTAATTTGCTGGGAAGTGGCGGTGCGGTCCCCTACGGCACTGCGTAGGATCCTACGGTCTTGGCGTGCATCCGTGCGTCGCTGCGGTCCGGTCCCAGGTCGACGGGCACGTGCACCTTCCGCCGACCACTGGCGACAACATCGATGTACTGTGGCGACCTCACGCCCCACGTGTTGAGCAATTCGGCGGTACGTCCACCCGGCCTCCCGCATGCCCACTATACGCCCTCGCTCAAAGTCCGTCAACTGCACATACGGTTCACGTCCACGCTGTCGCGGCATGCTGCCAGTGTTAAAGACTGCGATGGAGCTCCGTATGCCACGGCAAACTGGCTGACACTGACGGCGACGGTGCACAAATGCTGCGCAGCTAGCGCCATTCGACGGCCAACACCGCGGTTCCTGGTGTGTCCGTTGTGCCGTGCGTGTGATCATTGCTTGTACAGCCCTCTCGCAGTGTCCGGAGCAAGTATGGTGGGTCTGACACACCGGTGTCAATGTGTTCTTTTTTCTATTTCCGGGAGTGTATATTTGCCATGAAATCCACAAGCAAGGAAATTCGTACCTAGACTATCAGCTCACAACATCATTACCAAACTAACCCTGTTATATAATAAATATGCTCCCCCAAAAACTGGAAACCTGAAGGAAAAACCTGCACCTTGGCTAACGGAAGAGCTAAAACAGTCCATGAACGTCTGAGACACAGCACATCGGAACCACAAACGACCTCTTACCCTTGAAAATATAACCGATTACATGCAGAAAGCAAACAGAATCAGTCAAACTGAAAGAACTGATAACTAAGACGTGCCAGTACAGTAATCTAAAACATAAAGACCAGATGCTCTATGGAAAAGCTTGTGTGATCTAGGGAAGAGTAGGAAAAGTAGAAGCTGCAGCTGATTCCGTTGTCCCAACCAAGGAACTAAACCAGTGCTTGACTTGAGCAATAACCTTCACTGAACCGTAAACAAAACATAGACTTACTGATTATTTCGTAGAGGTAAATGACGGTAGTTGCGAAAAATTCTTTTTTGAGCTGACAAGGCTGTCGAAAAATCCTTCAGCTCAGCATTTGCTGTACAGGATGGCGTCATGGTCCAAATACAATTGACCCACTACTGCTCATAATAATTACTGCCCCCTAGACCCAGAAGCTCTTTCTTGGACAACACAGCAGAAACACTCGTTCCCACAGAATACAAGCACTGGAGATCCGATTGCTAAGAAGAGTAGCTGGGTACATTCTGTCTGAGGGGAGAGTGAATGTAGACATCAGAAAAGAACTGAGAGTGGAAAACTTAAATGAGCAGATTAAGGAACACAGAAAAAACTGAAAGCATTATGTCAAAAGAATGGAAGACAACATATTACCAAAACTGGTGATAATTATTACCCAGTGTGCCCGAGGAAAATCAAAAATTTCAGCCAAGAGGGTTTAACATCCGAATGCCTGTTACATGCAGAGAGAAGAAGAAATACCATATTGAAAATATTACGATTTTTTAAGTAACTGTTATTTTTAAAGTTTTGTAATTACGTATAAAACTCTGGTCTGATGTACTAGGACTCCTGAGAGCATTAATCTGTTCAGGTTGAATGTATAAATAAAAAATTAAACGTAATGCACAGGTTGTACCAGGATGGATAGTCAGTATTTAGGGATATGACAGGAACGATCATTTGAAGCAATAAACTTCGTGTGAACATAAGCACTCTTCTGAATGGTTTCCAAGATAGAACACCTTTAACGTACATAGTTACTTATTTTCTTTATTATTCAATACATTGCCGTTGTTTACAATGTACCATAGCAGTGTCGTCGAATTCGAGATGAACAATTTCATATAGGACACATGGTCTATCAAGTCGAGAAACTACCTCAAACTGGCTTACTTACACCTCAATGCATGCTCATTGCACAAGAATTTCCATATTTTCTCACTCTCTTCATGCAGCCTAAAAGTCCTTGAGAAAAAATAAAATTTAATGTAGTTTAATTTTGTACTGCAACAAGTTTCGCTAGACTGCGGACTTCGTATTATTCAAGAAGAACATACAAAAATAACTTCAAATGTGTTTCGTCTCAGAAACCATTTGGAATAGGGCAAATGTCCATATTTAGTTTTCTGCTTCAAATGATCGTTGCTGTCATATCTCTGAACAACCTGTATACATGGACTATCATGTATGTTAAAATAACCGTTACATTTAGTATCCTATCCGCTCAAAGTAATTAAAAGGTGCATAAAGGCTACGGACACACCAACAAAAGCAACGATAAATGCAACAGACATAGAAGAAGACATAATAGTACACCTAACAAGAACACTTGCACAACAAGAAAACAGAAGAGCAACAACACAAGAAGATGATGATTAGAACAGAGCAAATAAGGATACAGAGAATTAAGAGCTGAACTCAGATGGAGACATGCGCAGTCATGAAAGCGAATTGCAAGCTGTTACACTGTGCCAAGAGCGCAGAGAACAGAGTGACACTTCAAGTCGCCATGTGGTCTGCTCTATGCGAGAGCTAGTTGCCTGGGTGGGGAGCAGTGAGCTAGTTTGCAATCTGGGGCTTAAGAATGGTGGGGAGCAGTGAGCTAGTGAGACAGCATACGGTCCGATTGGTGAATGTGGTGGGGAGATGCCTGGATCACCTTGCGACACACACCGACCACACGGTGGCTGAAGGCCGCAGCTTCTATGATCACTGGCTACACATTACGAGTGGGATGCTAAGTCAAGGGATAAGAAGTAACAACTCGCTCAAAAGCATGTAAATGTTTATGGAGCTTCTGAAATTTGAGATATTCTTTTGAAATCAAGAACAGAAACATGCTGGAAGTGTTTTCTGCATTAATGTACCTTTCTGAGGACCTCGACTTTCGTTTGCCTTGGTAGCTGCGTGGTCAGCGCAGCAGCTTGCGAAGTGGAGGGGTACGATTCCCAGCAAGGTAGAAAATTTTTTCCCACTCGGACTGAGTGTTGTGTTGTGCTTATTTTCGTATCATCATAATTAGCAATACTATTGAAGTGGCTGAATGGATACTGCCTGACGGCCAATAAATTGGAAAAAATGGAGCTTTCTTTATTTTCTGTTTTCTAGCTTGGGAAACGTTTTCTTAAGGATGCGACGTGGGGTGTCACTACAGCAGCCTAGAGCAGAATTTTCTTCCCGCTCATTAGTCACCAGAAACGCATTTTGAAACCAGATGACCTATCATTCATTTTTTCCGAACCATCTGTTATCCACTCCCTAGAAAGCTATCCACGCGAGATTAGCCGAGCGGTCTCAGGCGCTACAGTCATGGTCTGTGTGGCTGGTCCCGGCGGAGGTTCGAGTCCTCCCTCCAGCATGGGTGTGTGTGTTTGTCCCTGGGATAATTTGCGTTAAGTAGTGTGTAAGCTTAGGGACTGATGACCCTAGCAGTTAAGTCCCATAAGATTTCACATCTAGAAAGATCTGGCTGTTTGAATCAATTCAGGAGCAGAGTGCCCATCTGTGAGCACAGTTGAAGGTGACGCGACACCACAGGCATCGCGCGATCGTGTCCTGCTAAGCTCAGCACAGCTGAGTTCAGCGCAGCGAATCGTTTTCACTATCTTGCCTCTACACGGCTAGTCAGTAACCAAAGTAAGTCAAGGTCTCACCTAACACCGCAGTTGTCGAAACTGGAGCAGCAGCAACTAACATTAGTGTTGACGATGCACCTAAACTCATTCCCCAGGCTTTCAATAGTACGAAGTCTGCATTAAATGAGTTTATAAACAATATGAATATATCGTTTGAACTAATGCGTGAAGCAGACCATCTATTACTGCCACCGTTTGTTTAAACCCGTATTCAGAGTCCTGCACATAGTGAACTTGTAACACCCCACCCGTCACTTAGCTGGTTTTGGCGTGTGTTCACCCCAACTAATTGACTAACAGATCCACAGAGAGTGCAAAACTGCCGCAATATCGGATAACGCAAAAAAGTAATATGGCCCTGTGATTCCTGATTGAACTGCGGTGGCAGTGTTGACATTAATTTATTCAGAATTGATCACTTTTAATTAAAAAGGGGTGCACATTGATGTTATGTTCAGCTATTGAACACCAGATGCAAATGTTGAACATAAAATTAATTAAAAAAGTGACTTGGGATTTCAACTACTTGATTGAAAACAGATGCAGTCGATTAGCACAAATTTATTTTAACTCCCGACCTTCAATCATCACATTACAAGACTCTCCTATTAGGCAGTGGCAATAAACTGCGTTTGCGTGGAGTAAAGCACGATAACTCAAAAGTAATTCCTATCGACTGACCCAGGCATAATGCGAAGTGTGAGAAGAATTCTACAATACGCATTGTGCCTTGTCAGTCATTTTGTTCAGCCCTACTGTTCGCTCAACGTGAGTTAGGTGATAGTTAATGACTTCATGTAAGCGGCATAGTTCTTGCCATCTTACAAACTCTTGTGTTTGAATTACGAGGGCAGTTCAATAAGTAATGCAACACATTTTTTTTCTTGGCCAATTTTAGTTGAAAAAACCGGAAATTTCTTGTGGAATATTTTCATACATTCCCGCTTCGTCTCGTATAGTTTCATTGACTTCCGACAGGTGGCAGCGCTGTACGGAGCTGTTAAAATGGCGTCTGTAACGGATGTGGGTTGCAAACAACGGGCAGTGATCGAGTTTCTTTTGGCGGAAAACCAGGGCATCTCAGATATTCATAGGCGCTTGCAGAATGTCTACGGTGATCTGGCAGTGGACAAAAGCACGGTGAGTCGTTGGGCAAAGCGTGTGTCATCATCGCCGCAAGGCCAAGCAAGACTGTCTGATCTCCCGCGTGCGAGCCGGCCGTGCACAGCTGTGACTCCTGCAATGGCGGAGCGTGCGAACACACTCGTTCGAGATGATCGACGGATCACCATCAAACAACTCAGTGCTCAACTTGACATCTCTGTTGGTAGTGCTGTCACAATTGTTCACCAGTTGGGATATTCAAAGGTTTGTTCCCGCTGGGTCCCTTGTTGTCTAACCGAACACCATAAAGAGCAAAGGAGAACCATCTGTGCGGAATTGCTTGCTCGTCATGTGGCTGAGGGTGACAATTTCTTGTCAAAGATTGTTACAGCCGATGAAACATGGGTTCATCACTTCGAACCTGAAACAAAACGGCAATCAATGGAGTGGCGCCACACCCACTCCCCTACCAAGAAAAAGTTTAAAGCCATACCCTCAGCCGGTAAAGTCATGATTACAGTCTTCTGGGACGCTGAAGGGGTTATTCTGTTCGCTGTCCTTCCCCATGGTCAAACGATCAACTCTGAAGTGTATTGTGCTACTCTTCAGAAATTGAAGAAACGACTTCAGCGTGTTCGTAGGCACAAAAATCTGAACGAACTTCTCCTTCTTCATGACAACGCAAGACCTCACACAAGTCTTCGCACCAGAGAGGAGCTCACAAAAGTTCAGTGGACTGTTCTTCCTCATGCACCTTACAGCCCCGATCTCGCACCGTCGGATTTCCATATGTTTGGCCCAATGAAGGACGCAATCCGTGGGAGGCACTACGCGGATGATGAAGAAGTACGACGTTGACTCCGACATCGACCAGTGGAATGGTACCGTGCAGGCATACAGGCCCTCATTTCAAGGTGGCGTAAGGCCGTAGCATTGAATGGAGATTACGTTTAAAAATAGTGTTGTGTAGCTAAAAGATTGGGGAATAACCTGGTGTATTTCAATGCTGAATAAAACAACCCCCGTTTCAGAAAAAAAATGTGTTGCATTACTTATTGAACTGCCCTCGTACATACAACGTGAGAAGTAAAAAATACTTTGTTATAAAATTAAGCATGTAAGTATACATGAGACTTTGCGCCTGTAAAACGTTTTCTAGTAGGTAATCAAAGGAAGATTCTTTTGCAGATTGGACCAGTAAAATAGATTCACTTCAGCATCAATTTCGTGAGGCTGTACATGGTGCAATGTCAACATCAGAACTGGCAGGATATTTGTCATCGGTAAGAAAATTAAGCACAGCAGTATTCTTTCAGCAGATCTATGATGCACGCATAAAGACAACTGTGCTTGCAAGGGGCGAAAGCATCACGCTGACTATGGCCGTTGACATAGCTTTGATGAATGAGTCGGCAGTTATGTCCACCAAAGAAAAAGGATTTGGTGATACAAGTCATCAGGGAAAAACGGGGCAGATTACCCGTAAGTGATTCTCATGTGAATGTGCAGGACACACATCTAAGGAATGCAGAGGTAATGTTAAGTGTTAAACAAGTGGCAAATCAGTGCATTTAACGTGACACTGCCTACTCGAGAAAAGACTTCGTAAAGTAGAATCGGTTGATTGTCAGAGGCCTCAAAGCCAGTCAGATGCGGAAGTTGCATTTTACTGGGACACAGAGGTCCCTCTAAGGAAGTGAAGCCAGTTGTGTGTTTACCGAGCGAGGTGGTGCAGTGGCTAGCACACTGGACTCGCATTTGGGAGGACGACAGTTCAATCCCGCGTCTGGCCATCCTGATTTGGGTTTTCTGTGATTTCCCTATATCCCTCCAGGAAAATGCTGGGATGGTTCCTTTGAAAGGGCACAGCCGACTTCCTTCCCAGTCCTTCCCTAATCCAATGAGTCCGATGATCTCGCTGTCTGGTCTCCTCCCCCAAACAACCCAAACCCCCCCCCCCCCCCGCCCCCCTCCAGTTGTGTGTTTCACGTGTCATAGGCCAGTGCACATGGCTAGAGAGTGTACAGAGAAAAATAAGAAGCAAGGAAACTAAAGAAAAAATAAGATAACAGTCGCCTTCTGCTGAATGGGAAAAGATATTTAAAGTCGACGGCGAAATTAAAAATGAGTTTGTAGACATGAATTGCCCACAGAGTACATAAAGTCCATTAATTTGCTTGTTGATAATGGAACGTAGATTATCTTGCGCAATATGAAGTATCTGCGAAGCCAGGTCGGGTATAGACTTGAATAAAGTATAAAGATTAAAGGTGTTACAAGTCTGGTCATACATACGTAGGGGACAGCAGCTTTAGGTCTTGGAATAAACGGGAATTAAGAGTGAAACATAAATTTCATGTGATAGGAGGAGAATTGGATATTCTCTACGCCGGTTTAACTGGTGAAGGCTTCATTACGAAGCATGCTTGATTACGCCAAAGGAACTCTGTGGATCTGGTTAGGCCCATTATATTGTGTACGGAGACGGAAGTGCAAGGCGCAAGTACACAGGGGCAGGGGCTTAGAAAGCCACAAACAGATTTTAAAACTGCAACCTGTAAATGCAGTAGAGTTTATAGTTCTCTGAACAGCGCAGAGGAGCTAGTAAGTAAAAGTACGCCGAGGAAATGGCGGAGTAAACAAGTTACTGGCAGACAGACGTGTCACCAACAGGAAACGGACGCTACAGAACCCTAGGCAGGCCAGGTGGCTGAAATAAAATTTGTACCTTGTGAGAGGATTCTGAGGATAAACGTTGCAGACACTAGCCTAAGAGAAGACACTGTTGTACCAGGGGTACACTTGAGAGTACGAAAAAGCTCTTGTTTGATTAGTGTTTTAAATAGTGAGGAAAAAATCGAGAATTCGTTTATTAAAACGAAATTTTCAGTTACAGCATTTAAATACGGTAGAGAAACAGTTCATAATAGAGGTGTGTTCTGCGTGTAATGATATCTTTTATTTACTAGGGGATAAATTGACATATATGGGTATAATTCGGCATCAAGAAAATGGATTCGTGGAGCAGAGGGACGAGTAATTTGCTGTCTTTCTTTCACAATACCAGAAGCACAGAAGGAAGTGTTACAACAGGAGGTAAATCAAATGTTGGAGGATGATATAATATCTCCAAAAAACGCCTGGAATTTTCCGTTAATCATGATTCCCAAAAAGATGGATTCTTCTGGTGAAAAGAAAGGGGGGGGGGTGATGGCGGATTACAGGAAACTAAATGGCATTACTGTCAATACAGCTCTCTGTGCAGCTTCTTTCAGACAGTACTTCGTTACAGATAACTGCATCTCTGCGAAAATTCTCAAATTACGATTAAAATTGTCTCCAAGATCATTAATATAAAACATGAACAGCAGCTGTCCAAATACACTTTCTTGGGACACACGCAAAGTTCTTCTATGTCTGTTGACTCCTCTACATTCAAAATAATTTGCTACATCCTCTTACTTTACTTTCATGTGATAAGATCCAACAGATTGTGTATTGCTACTAGTTTGCTTCTCTATGCTCTTATATTAACCGCTGAAATCTACCCTCTGACCACATCTATCGCTCACTGTTGCAGGTCTTCACGGAGGGCAGCCCTCTTCCTCTTCCTTGGCCTTTCTGCGGATTAAACCCAGGAGCTTCCGTGGCCACCTGTCATCTTCAATCCGAGTCACATGTCCAAACTAACTACAGTTTCATGTTTTTATATGTCCATCCTTGTGACTGGAGGTCTACGGAACTATGGCCGTTCACTGTTGTAAGAAAATGAAACACATACAGCCGTTTTTATGGTGTCATTTATTGTATGGCTACCAGTTTCGGTGCTTCAGTGCACCATCAAATGGCTCTGAGCACTATGGGACTCAACATCTTAGGTCATCAGTCCCCTAGAACTTAGAACTACTTAAACCTAACTAACCTAAGGACATCACACACATCAATGCCCGAGGCAGGATTCGAACCTGCGACCGTAGCAGTTCCGCGGTTCCGGACTGCAGCGCCTAGAACCGCACGGCCACCGCGGCCGGCTCAGTGCACCATCTTCAGGCCTTAGCTGATGCTGATGGGGTTAATGCCATCCATACACACGACGCATCACTGGCTAACGTAACTGGTTTACGCAGACTACCTCTAACTGTGATGTTGTCTCTCCAACCACCAACTGTTGACAGTTCAACAGCTCACTTCAGTGGAGTACAATAATTTCTTGATGCTCCGTGGACAGAGCGGCTGGTGCACATGTTTAGTGGAGGCAAGACTGTAACTCCCCTGACGCCAGGAAGTCGCCAGGTTCCTTGAGCGAGCGGCATGAAACATATATTTCGCGGGCACGACTGTCTGGGAAAGTTAACAGCCTTCTTTCAGAAACTGGAAATGGTCGGCCTGGAAAGTTTGGATCTCTCCATAAATGAGGGATTGTGATCCCGTCTATGCAGCTTTTTTTTTCTCTTTTTGCCAATAACATGGCCATGCTTACAATGAGAACGACGCTTCCCTAATCTTCTTTTTTCAGACAAAAGAGATTATGAGTCGCTGATTGGCTCCTCTCAGGATATGCAAAGTAGAGGCTTACTTTCCCAGCGAGGGAACCCCAATGCTGTGTCTGGACTGGCTACCAGGCCAACAGGTCAGTCAAGAGGGGAGATTCAACGAGTAGAGGATAGTTCGATTGGTTTGTACAACGTGGGAACAGTTTCATTTTTACTGATTCGACTCCGTACCGAGGCTTGGTGGAATGTTGTGGTGATTCTTTGCTTTCATGGTTTTCTGGTTCTCCCCTGGTGGAGAACTTCAGATCTTTCCCTGGTGGGTGAGACTTAGATTGTCTAAATCTTGTGGTGGAATAGGAGCCGGATGAGTCAAATTGGTTTGGCCAGACCAGCGAACAGGCGCACCGGACACGGAAATCTGCTGGGATTACACGGCTCTGATAGAAGTTTCCCGCGTTCTGATAATCAGAACGCCAGTCCGCGTAGTTTGCAAATTTTCGTGGACGCGTCAGAACATTACAGCTGCCACAGCGCGCCTTTCCTCCTCCACAGCGCACCGCTTTCTGTCGTCGCCTGAATCAAGGTGAAAAATTTGTGGTATATTTGGTCGTATGCTGATTCCATTTGAATAGTTGGACTCATGTGCACAAAATCAGATTGAGTTGTAAAAGGGGTTAATTCAGGGCAGTATTTGTATAGCTTCCACCACAATGAATGCTTAGCCAATAAAGCACCATCCCTTTTCTGATTTTTGTTTGTCATTTTTGTTTGTGTAAGATTTATCAGCTTCTTGTAGTTATACAGGGTGTTACAAAAAGGTACGGCCAAACTTTCAGGAAACATTCCTCACACACAAAGAAAGAACATATGTTATGTGGACATGTGTCGGGAAACGTTTACTTTCCATGTTAAAGATCATTTTATTACTTCTCTTCAAATCACAGTAATCATGGAATGGAAACACACAGTAACAGAACGTACCAGCATGACTTCAAACACTTTGTTAGAGGAAATGTTCAAAATGTCCTCCGTTAGCGAGGATACATGCATCCACCGTCTGTCGCATGCAATCCCTGATGCGCTGATGAAGCCCTGAAGAATGGCGTATTGTATCACAGCCGCCCACAATACGAGCACGAAGATTCTCTACATTTGGTACCGGGGTTGGGTAGAAAAGAGCTTTCAAATGCCCCCATAAATGAAAGTCAAGAGGGTTGAGATCAGGAAAGCGTGAAGGCCATGGAATTGGTTCGCCTCTACCAATCCATCGGTCACCGAACCTGTTGTTGAGAAGCGTACAAACACTTCAACTGAAATGTGCAGGAGCTCCATCGTGCATGAACCACATGTTGTGTCGTACTTGTAAAGGCACATGTTCTAGCAGCACAGGTAGAGTATCCCGTATGAAATCATGATAACGTGCTCCACTGAGCGTAGGTGGAAGAACATGGGGCTCAATCAAGACATCATCAACAATGCCTGCCCAAACGTTCACAGAAAATCTGTGTTAATGACGTGATTGCACAATTGCGTGCGGATTCTCGTCAGCCCACACATGTTGATTGTGAAAATTTACAATTTGATCACGTTGGAATGAAGCCTCATCCGTAAAGAGAACATTTGCACTGAAATGAGGATTGACACATTGTTGGATGAACCATTCGCAGAAGTGTAGCCGTGGAGGCCAATCAGCTGCTGATAGTGCCTGCACACGCTGTACATGGTACGGAAACAACTGGTTCTCCCGTAGCACTCTCCATACAGTGACGTGGTCAACGTTACCTTGTGCAGCAGCAACTGGGCATCTGCCAACTCCGCATTTGTAAACATTGCATTGACTGCAAAACCACGTTCGTGATTAACACTAACCTGTTGATGCTACGTACTGATGTGCTTGATGCTAGTAATGTAGAGCAATGAGTCGCATGTCAACACAAGCACCGAAGTCAACATTACCTTCCTTCAATTGGGCCAACTGGCGGTGAATCGAGGAAGTACAGTACATACTGACGAAACTAAAATGAGCTCTAACATGGAAGTTAAGCGTTTCCGGACCCATGTCCACATAACATCTTTTCTTTATTTGTGTGTGAGGAATGTTTCCTGAAAGTTTGGCCGTACCTTTTTGTAACACCCTGTAAAAGGATTAATAAAACTTGTCATTATATTTATAAACTTAAATAAGGCACTGTTCTCATTCATACCCCCTCATCTACTCACTGTTTTTATTTTATGGTGGAGGTACATGGGTACACCAGCAATTCGAGGTTTTAGTCTTATTAAATTAATTAATTTGATTATTAATCTGAGTTCTGAAATTGACCGCAGGCATAGGCAACAAAAGTGCCATGAGTATATTCATTAATTTCATTTATGAAAACTAAGGGTGCAGCTCACAATTTTGAGTTTATTGAGAAGACAATACTTTTCTTTATGTAAAGATAATAACATTTAGCGCCGGCCGGGGTGGCCGAGCGGTTCTAGGCGCTACAGTCTGTAACCGCGTGACCGCTACGGTCGCAGGTTTGAATCCTGCCTCGGACATGGATGTGTGTGATGTCCTTAGGTTAGTTAGGTTTAAGTAGTTCTAAGTTCTAGGGGACTGATGACCTCAGAAGTTAAGTCCCATAGTGCTCAGAGCCATTTGAACCATTTTGAATAACATTTTGCATCACTCACACATATATTTATGATTAAAGCAAGCGCGGATCTGGAATCACGGCACTTTTGTGAGGTAGTTAGTGCGTTATCTTGCGGAACAGAAGCATGTTTTTCTTTTTTTCAAAGTGAGACTATGGTGCACTGAGAACATTTAGACTCAAGTTTTGGCGCTATGCGCTGTATCTCAGTAATTTGTAGTATGTTGTGGTCATTTTATTTCAGTTTACATATTATTTGTATCAGTGATTTTTGTTTGTTTGTTTCTATTTGCGTTTTGTCAGTGACTTCTTCATCACTTCTTCTCTGATGTTGCGTCGTTGTTAACTGCATTGTGCAAGCTTTTGTGGAACATATTTGTTTATGGGACTGTGTATGACATTTTAGAGTAGGTTTTGTTTTATGGGCTTAGACATAAATGTGTGGATTATTTGAAAAATGGTTCAAATGGCTCTGAGCACTATGGGACTCAACTGCTGAGGTCATTAGTCCCCTAGAACTTAGAACTAGTTAAACCTAACTAACCTAAGGACATCACAAACATCCATACCCGAGGCAGGATTCGAACCTGCGACCGTAGCGGTCTTGCGGTTCCAGACTGCAGCGCCTTTAACCGCACGGCCACTTCGGCCGGCTGGATTATTTGAAAGAAGATCAGAGTAGAAATTAGAAATTCGTGGCAAGTTCCTATGGGACCAAACTGCTGAAGTCATTGGTCCCTATGCTTACACACAAATTAATCTAACTTAAACTCACGCTAAGGACAACACACACACACACACACACCCATGCCCGAGGGAGGACTCGAAACTCCGACGGTGGGAACCGCGTGAACTGTGGCAAGCAGCCTTAGACCGCACACAGCATGAATATGATAAGAATCTCTTATCGACGCACCTAATTTGTACGACTGGTAAGTGAGTGAGAAATGCCTCCTTGCCCGATATAGGTTTTCGTGTGAATGTGAATGTGATTACTCCCAAGGAAATGATGAAAAATCAATAGTTTGTCCCATAAGCTGCAACAAATGACTAGCACTTTCACAAACACACAGTTTCTCTGTGCTCTGTCAAAACATATTTTTTAAAATATTTTTGAAGTTGCTTTCGGTTTTGGAAGTCTTGAGTTTTGAATTCATTTGTTTTCACACAGTTCACACCCGTTTATTTGTTGTTTTCATTTCTGTGAGACGTCTATGTGGCATTTCGCCTGCTCTCACTATTCATCACGGTATTCTTACCACATGACTCATATTCTATAACCAATGTATAGTATGACAACCTCCAAGAGTACAGAAAGAGAACAAACATTTCAATGACGGGACGGACAGTTCATAATCTTGTGAAAAAATAAATAAATGGTACGAGGGAATTTTGAATAAGGCTCGCCCACTTAGCACTCCAACACCATGACCGCTTACCCACGACACCGTTGCCGTTTCACGCTGCTCTTTATTGCACTTCTTCTTCTTGAACCGTTGACTGCTTCTCTTTTGCTTTTTCTTTTTTCACAGTTCAGTACGCATTCTTCCTGCTTTCATGCTTGATCTGTGTTCAGGTTTTGACTGGCTATCCACTGAGCCATCTTACCACTAAATCTGAGGGGGATGCGATGGGGAGTTTACCTTGTCAGTATTTTAAGAAAATATAACGAACGTAACCCACAATGCCTTAATTAACAGCAAATACCCACTTGCTAGGTACCACAGTTGTCTTATCCACACGTTTTAATGGGCATCGTCATAGTGTTAAAACAATAGAATAGACAATTCAAACACACTACGATGAATAAACCTAATGTCACAAACCAAGTTTCGGTACTCACCCACCACTTCCTATCACCCTGCAGTCTGCGCAAATCTCAACAGCACAGTGGTGGTGCAGTGGACCCCTAGTGACGAGGTACTATGTCACGTACGGAGTGCACCCATCTCTCTGAGAATTGCAATGTGTCTGATTTAGAGCGTATATGGCTTATTTAGCTGTGGAAGTACCACTATGCACGCAGCCCCCTGGTCATTGGCTCCAAGTAACTACCAGCAATCTTCCTACATGTCAAAGATTCCCCATCTTGTGTGTCGCTCGCAGTAATGGCCAAAGTCTCACGCTGCCTGGGAAGGCACAGGTGCATCCTGATATTAATTTCAGCACTTCTTAAAGACGACTGCCTGACAGAAACTACCTACACCACAGATAGCGAGACGTGAGGTGGTCTCTGTGTGCAATGCTCCTTACCTTTCTGGTATTTGCTGTGGTTTGAAGTGGTCATGACAAAAGTGGCATGAACAGTACTCAGACAGTCTAAACCTTTTTTTATTTTATGTTGCCCTTAACATTAAGAATAATTCCAGTAGTTACAAACCACTAACGACACCAGAGTTTTCCTGTACAGCAGGAATTTCTTAAGTCGATTGTACTAAGAAGAAAACGTTCTGAGAGATTAGCGATGAGATCTATACAGTAAGATGTGTCACGTTGAATGCTTGGCCACCGTGATGGTATCACTGAATATACGCTTTGTTTACGTGTTCTGTGGTAAACTACTATAACTTATCGCAAGACACGTCTACTCGCTGATCCCTACGAAGATATCTAAAACCAATCGTGTAATGCTAGACGAATTACTGGTAGGTTTGATCAACACATGAGTATTACGTGAACTTAAATTGGACGACGTCCTTTTCGCGAAAACTCTATTGAGAACTGAAATTCGTAGTCAACATACATTTTGCGTAAGATAGAAGAAAAATTAGGGCTCTTCAGAAGCACGTAGATGGTTGTTTTCTTCTCCTATTTCTCCATTTTTGCGAGTGCCACAAAGTATCGTGCGACTGTTTGTGGCCTATGTATGCTCTAAAAAAGTTTCAGCCAGCGTGAGATGTGGCAGTGATACGTCTGTCTACTGTCCACGCTCGTTGTATTCCTCGTCCATAATTGTATAAATTAAAACGTGGAGAAAAAGAACTGAGCTAGTAGCTATACAGAGAATTTTATTAGATTAATTATGATGAAAACGGCAACGTGATCCAAGTAGTGGATGACGAGATATTCAAGTTTTAATTCAACTGGTCGATCTTAATTCATGAGTGATAGAGCCAAGAACGATCCGCGCGATCTGCCTGAGTTAGACCGAGGCCAGATTGTGAAGGCCCGGAGGTTCAGCACGAGCATTTCGGAAACTACACGACTTGTTGGGTGACTTGTTGGGTGCTCGACGAGTGTGGGAAACCACGGTGAAACCACGTCCAGACGTCGTGGGATTGGGCGGCCACCCCTCAACACAGACGTAGGACTTCGTAGGCTGGGCAGGCTGGTAAAACAGAACAGACGGTGAACTGTGGCGGAACTAACAACAGGCTTTAATGCCGGGCAGAGTGCAAGTGTGAGTGAACACACAATGCACTGAACACTCCTAACGATGGGCCTCTGCAGCCGAGGATCGTGTTAACACCACGACATCGGCAACTACGACTAAAATGGGCACGTGACCAGAGGCACTGTACGTTATCGCAGTGGCAGAATGTTGCATGGTCTGATGAGTTCCAATACCTTCTTCATCATGCCGATTGGAGGGCGCGAATCTGCTGTCTTCCAGGGAAATAGCTCCTTGACACCTGTACTGCGGGACAGAGACAAACTGGCATCTTCATTATGCTCTGCGGGAACATTCACGTGAGCATCCATGGGTCCAGTGGAGATCGTGCAAGGCACTATGACAGCCAAGGAGTATCGTACATTGGCTGCAGACCACGTACACCCTTTCATGATGATCATATCTTCTGGCGGTAGTAGCATTTTTCAACAGAATAATGTGCGATGTCATAAGACCAGGAGTGTGACGGAGTGATTCTAGGAACACAGTGGCGACTTCCAACTGATGTCCTGGCCTCTCAATTCGCCAGACGTGAACCTGAGCTAAGACATCGGGGATGTGATTGAACGTGGAGCCAGAGGTCATCGACGCATCCCCAGAATGTATGGGAACTGGGCGACTTTCGTATGCAGATGTGGTGCCAACTCCCTCCAGCGACCTACCAAGGCCTCATCGCTACCACGACGCGTCGCCGCTGTTATCTGTGCCAGAAGTGGACATGCCGGCTATTAGGTAGGTGGTCATAATGTTCTGGCTGGTCAGTGTATAAAACTTGTCGGGCGGACGTGAAAAAAGTGAAGTCCTTGTAGTAATGTGGAAACGGAGGGATTTACCTGATGTCCAAAACGGCATGATCATCGACTTTTGAGCGAATTGTGGAAGCACTTCCGAAACGGCTAAATTTCTAAACTGTTTTCTTGCCGCCGTGGTTAAAGTATACGGTGAACGTAAAATGGAACTTTCGACAATCGACACCAAAACAACTGTGGTGCACCATGGGTCGAAGATGATAGTGGCGAACAGCGGCCCTGGAGACGCGTATGGGCGAATAGACGTGCAACTGTGATGCAACCGACCGTCCAGATGAACCTAGGAGCCATTAACATGGTCTCTTCAACTACCTTTCAGCGAACATTGCTGTGTGTGGACCTCCACAGCAGGCGCCAGGACCATGCACCCATGCTGACTGCCATTCATTGGCGACGAAGGCGGGAATTTCCACGCCAATACCACAATCAGGCGTCCACTGACTGGCGACAGGTGGCCTTTTTGGATGAATTGCGTTTTATGCTCCATTGCACAGATGGCTATTGGCGTTTACGGCGTGAAACGCCTGAAAGCGAACATCCTGCAACAATCGTCAGAAGGGTACAGGCCGGAGTAGGGAGCGTTATGGTCTGGAAAATATCTTCATGGAGTTCTCTGCGTGATCTCGTCATTCTGGAACGAACAGTGGATCAACGCAAGTAAACATCTACCTTGGGGGCCACGTCCACCCCTACGTGGAGTTTGTTTTTCCTCAACACAGTGGCACCTAGCAACAGGATGATGCAGCGTGCCACACAGCTCGCAGTGGACGTGCTTGGTTCGAAGGGCACCAGGATGAGTTTACCGTACTCCCCTGGTCACCAAACTCCCGGATTTAAATGCAATAGAGACTCTGTGGTGTCACCTAGATCGGCTTGTGCGCTCCAAGGACCCTCACCCGAGATACCTAGTGCAGCTGGCCATGACACTGGAGTTGTAAGGCTCCACATCCCTGTCTACACCTTACAGAACCTTACTGGCTCTCTTCCTGCATGTCTCGCACCAATCTGCTCTGCAAAAGGTTATTATTCAGGCTTTTGACAGATGCTCACAGTAATGTGACTGGTCAGGGTAGTAGTTCTCTTCCTTGGTACAAACTTGTAGCTTCTTAGGAAAGTATCCAAGAGATCTCTAGATATTTTGATCTAGTGGGCCGGCCGGTGTGACCGAGCGGTTCTAGACGCTTCAGTCTGGAACCGCGCGACCGCTACGGTCGCAGGTTCGAATCCTGCCTCGGGCATGGCTGTGTGTGATGTCCTTAGGTTAGTTAGGTTTAAGTAGTTCTAAGTTCTAGGGGACTGATGACCTCAGATGTTAAGTCCCATAGTGCTCAGAGCCATTTGAACCTTTTTTTTTTATCTAGTGGTTACGTCACAGGTTTCGATTACTTCCTGTGTATAAATGCAGATGTCGTGTATGGTAGGGTGTCCCTTATTTTCCTACTTCAATATTTTTGAGAGCTCACCCTCCAGTATTATTTGAATCACTATAAAACGTGTCTGAACAAAATTTTGTTGCGAATGAAGCACTGTAAACCTTGACGACTTGAGCGCGAATGTTCGCAGATGTCGAATTGTCGTCACCTCAGCTTTTCAGTACGTGCACTTGCAGTGCAGTCAGTTGTTTATTGTTGCCGATGGTGTCGCACGTATTTTCAGTCGCTAAGATGTTACATCAATTATTCAGTGCCAAGGAATGCGTGTTTTTAGTAGGAGATATAAAACACCAAGTAACTGCACGCAAATTATCATCAAAGAGAGAAGTGCTGGAAGTTTTATTTTATAACACACAGGAAGTAAAATTTACCGTTAGTGTAAGTACTAATCTTGTGGTTCGCGAGTGCATTATATTTTGTAAGAAAACAAGAATAACGACGAGAGCTATTCAGCATTGTTCACAAAAAGTTATTAATTTGCATTCGCAGTGGAGAAAATTGCAAAAACTGCAAAAAGTTTCTAGATGTGTTTAAGTACCGTGAAGAGAAGTTTATAAATAATTTGGAGAATTTATTTGGTATCGCACGTGTCACTGCTCTCCAAACTTTCAAGTTGGAAGAAGACAGGATGTTTTTACTTCGACGGAAAGGCTGCCTTGCAGGAATAGTCCGAATACTTGCAGATAAAGAAGAAAGAGCGATGAAGAGAAAATTAGAAGAATAGAAAAGGCAAGAGAAACGAAAGTACACAGCACCTACTTCTGCATCTTCTGCTGTACTTCCTTCTTCATCATTTGAAGAATCAGATAAGGAATTTTCAAGTTCAGATGAAATTGACTTAAGTGACGGTGAGTTTTAGAACGTATTTTTGAGAGTAGGTCATTGGAGAACGCTGCAATTTTGGGCACCAAAGATTTTATAACTGAAAAATTAGCGGCTGCCTTGGATAGACGCCAGCTAACTGTAAGAGATTCTTTATATTCGTACATTTACTTCAGGCGACAGCAGAGGCACTTGTTCACAATACTGAAGTACTCTGTGTTGCCGGCCGCGGTGGCCGTGCGGTTCTGGCGCTGCAGTCCGGAGCCGCAAGGCTGCTACGGTCGCAGGTTCGAATCCTGCCTCGGGCATGGGTGTGTGTGATGTCCTTAGGTTAGTTAGGTTTAAGTAGTTCTAAGTTCTAGGGGACTTATGACCTAAGATGTTGAGTCCCATAGTGCTCAGAGCCATTTGAACCATCTACTCTGTGTTAATAAATCATCTCTTCATAGAATCAGACAGGAGAAGGGATGAGAACAGTCTGAAACAATTAAATCAGCCATCAAGCATGATATCCCAGAACGTCTTACTATTCTTTGACATGGTAAATTGTTGCCAGCATTGAATCTCAGTGTCCAAAAGAAGAAAAACTTCCGATCATTGTTACATTTCAGGGCAGTGAACAGTTCATTGGCTTTGCAAAATGAAAGGACAATTCTGGTAAAGAGCAAAACGCTGTTTGGAATGCACTAACATATTGGGGTATTAACGACAATGTAAAATCTCTGTAGCGGCACAACTGTCTCAAACTCTCGCCGTCTTAGTGGTGCATACAGCTTCAGTGAGCACAAAGAGGACAGGAAGTTGTATTTCCCAAGCCGTCATTACATATATAAACTTATTTTAAAAAGTGTATTTGTATGATACGTACCATGGCGTAATAAGTAGTCCTGACATACCAGTTTTTCAACATTTAATACAAACTGGAAATGATTAAATGTTTCACTGTCAGAAACTTTCGCACTGGCAAAAAGATTGTGGATTTGTTTTAGATGAGTCAAAAATTAAGGAGACGTAAGAATTTTTTAAGCGTATTAGGTTAACCAACAGTGAGAGGTGATTCAGTGAACTCATAGTGCTCTGTGTAACGTCTTTGGGAGGAGACTGAGGAAAAAACATATGTTATACCCTCCTACATCAATGCACCACGCAAGACAGGTGGCAAGAGCAATTTATTCCTTAATAGTGTTTCTTGTGAGATCACAACTTGAAGTATCCATTGAAAATAAAAACGCAGAGACATATGTCTCTGTCTTCATTGTAAGTGTTTATGTCAAACGGTAGCTTCGGTGCAGTGGAGCTGTGAAAGCCACTCATCTGGATCTCTGCTTCTTGAAAGATCTGAAATCATATGAGAAAATAGAGTCCATGATTTCAAAAGTAGCTATAAGGAGATTTAGTCATCATTTGTATTACTTAACTGCACAGGTATCTCTCTTATCAGTCTTTGACGATGTTGTAGACATATAAACCCAAGTAAAAATGATAGCAAATTTGGACAGAGAGAACCTACCAATTTAAAAGATATTATTCCTTTTTTCGGAGAACTAGATAGACCATTATATGGTAAGTTTAATGTCATTCTAATCAACATTTATTATTAATTTTTAATCGTTAATTTAAATCTCCTAATTCAGTCTCATCTCCATTTCGAAGTAAACATTAGCTAACTTCGTGTCAAGCAAGAGCAATGACCTGTTCTCTTGCCTGAAGGTTATGGACACTAGTTTTATTCAAGAATGCCCTTCGACATAGACGACTAGCGTTTCATATTTAGACGGAAACGGATAGTTAAGTGGTTAAAAGGTGTTAATGGCTCTGTTGAAAGGTGTGTTAAATTAATGCAAGCTTTTCATCGACTACTGACTGTAGGTGACGAGCAAAAGAAATTGGTATTGTGTTGTGTTCAGGAACATCGTAGACTGGCACCAGATGCAAGAAACAGAAAACATTCTCTAGAATACTAAACTCATCCTGAAGAGCAAATGGTATTTAATTTTGATTTTATGCAGTCCTCAATAACTTTTACACCGACTAAAAACTATAAAACCTACAATTCCCAATATTAAATTTTGTCGCTTTAGTCGGCATAGGTTAACATGTATTGAGATGAAATTTTCATGCATTTTTTTCCAGAGTAAATACAACCAAATACAAAACATTTAAGGGGTGAGCGGAAAATTTAAAAAAAAAAATGTGTGGCGATTTCGTATCCGGATTTTACCGGTAATTTTTTTTTATTCTCCTCGCTTTTTCTACATTTTTCTTTATTTTTCCATTTTTCCTTATTTTCGAGTTTTTTTCCGATTTTTGAACATTTTTCCAGATTTTTTACATGAGTTAGAAGTGTTCATATGGTCTTACTGCTTCTATTACAGCCGTGGGTTGCTGTTTCTACCATCCATCAGTGATACAAAGTCCCAGCCAGAGAGTCAACAAACTATACTTCTTCCAAATCTCAGTCCTCATAATACTAACTGACAGTGATCATGCTAAAACAAACGAACATACATGGATTGCTGTGGAGGTAAAGTGTTGAGTCTGGAGTATGTTCGTGATAAGGTTCGGAAGTCAACCGAAGCTGGAGCCACTAGTAATATGGCCTGAATGTTTTATGGCGTGGATCCACTAACGTTACGTACGTCCAAAGGTGTGTCCACAGACGCAATGCCTGGGGTATTGTTTGAGGTGGATTCACCTGCAATTTTTTGCGAGACTCCACGATTGGATTTTTTCGAGCTTTTTTTTCGAATTTTGTGCATATATGTGAAACACGACACTACTCCCCTTAAGTTAAATTCCTGAAAGAATTACGCAACGGATATTGGATAATGCGAGAAATAAATTAATTAGCCCTGTGACATTCTACTCAAGGCTGGGAGTCTTGACATATGAATAATCTCTTTCTACAAACTTATTGAAAAATTACGCATCTGATCAAAATAATGGCTTGAAGTTCAATCGGTAGCTCTCTCACCCTTAAGAATCATATGCAGATGTAAATGGTGACTGGTACTAGTTACTTGAAAGAAAGGAACTACGCTTAATGAGTTTCATGTATTTTGAACCAACAACAGAAGAGGGTACACTGAACATGTTTCAGCGACACTGCTGATGGAATGGTGGATATAAGCAAGAATTATAAAGAAAATCAGCTTAATTAATAGGTTGACGAATGTGACCTAACAGCTTTCCTAATGCTGATTCAAGAAAAATTATGGCCTTACTAATCAACAATTAACGTGCGTTACATTAAAAATGGCATGCAAGTCTAAAGATCAACCGAATCATGACTAGAGCTGAGCAAGGAATCGACATCGAGATTACCTAAACTGCTAGATCTGAGCTGTACTTTTCTGTGTAGAGCATGTGGGCTGTGTCGTCATGGTTGCACCAGCTGAAGTGATGGCAAGACTCATGTGCTGCACGACGTATCTGTTTGTGGAGACGCATCGGGTGACTGGTGGCGAAAATACCTGCCCTTCACTGAAATAAGTACCGAAAAATCCCTGTTCAAATTTACTTCAATGCGGATGACGGTATGCATCCATACCAAGACGAAACACATCTTTAAACGTCAAAAAAATCAGGCCACAATATCAAGAAATATTCTGTTGGTACAAATAAAGCCAGAAAGACTAAATTCAATAGCATATGTGATTCTAGGTGATGCTGAAATGGAATCCGCACTTAGAGTGAAGCTCTCCCATTTGGGTCGAAAAATACTAAGTACTCTACACCCTTAGAAATCCCATGCCTAACAAAAAAATTAATCTGACAAAGCAAGAGATTAAGACATAAATCTGTCTTCTTGGCGGAAGACGCTAAGAGTTGGAGCTTAAACAGGAAAACAATTTACAAGTGGGCAGCAGGTGGTATTTTTGCATCCAGTGTCCATATTTTGGAGATTCCAATCTGCCGACAGTTTGTCTTCCCTGTGTAGAGAAAGCGGGAGCCCTTCTCTAACACAATGAATGCAGCGAAATGAAACGTAAAAGCGTGTTTTTTGTTTCAAAAGCTCTGAAGCTAGTTGTTAGTTAAGGAGCAAAAAGTTGGCCTGTCCATTCTCCACGCCATGGAGAGATGGGTAGCTGCTTCTCAGCACCCCTCTGGGTGGCTGGCGGTGCCCTGAGATAAACTCATTATTCTGGAGCTGTCAGATAAGAGTCCCAGGCTCTCTCTGTCTATTATAAAGAGCTCTGACAAGAACCTACGCTGATAAATTAACCTCACGTACGCCATGTTGGTAAACGATTGTAATAAGAATTTAAAAAAGGAAGTTACTGATACATAAAAAAGAGGAAATACATGAAAACTCATTGTTTAGGTATTGCTGAACCATTGCAGATATGCATATCACAACATTTATCTGGCCTTATAGGCTACAAAAAGGTAATCAAAAACGAATTAAATGTGAGAAACGTCACGTTAAATACACGACCTTTTTAAGCATCCAGGATACAGTCCAAAGATGGGTCCTCATGGGTTAATTCTGGGGTAGCATTCAAATGCAGATCCATCCTGCGGTAGATCCAAGCAAGTTTTTGAATTTGAAATCACCAGTGCCAAGTCTGTAGTTGTGTACAGAATTGGATCCAATCCTGTATGAACTGGGATAGTGTCCGAAGGTGGATCCACCTAAATAGGGCCGGGGGAGGGCAGGTGTAGTGAGTGGGGGCCCACATAGGAAACCGACATGCAAAATAATGTAACTGAGCAACGTGTTTTGTAACAGCATAAAGTCTACACTCTACCTCCGCAGCAGCCCATGTATGTGCATGTGGTTTAGCATTGTCTCTGGCAGTTTATATTATGTGGGTTGACATTTGGGAGAAGCATAGTTTGTAGATACTCTGGCTGGGACTCTGTATCGCAAGTGGATGGTAAAGATAGCAATCACACCTGGTAAGATAAGCAATAAGAGCAATATATACACTTGTACAGTTACAATACAGAATATGGAAAAATATGGAAAAATTGAAAAAAACTGAAAAAATGTGGAAAAGTGGAAAACAGGAAAAAATATAGAAAAATATGGAAAAAATTCGGAATAAATGGTAAAAGATGTAAAAAAAATGGGCATACAAGATACCTATATTTATGTATAGGAAGAAGGCGCAATTTGTGACTGATAGTTCAAAGTACACTGAAATCTCTTGGATACATTCCTAGAAAACTGCAAGTTTTTAGCAAGGAAGAGAACTATTAGCATCACATCACAATTTGCTCGCAAAATGACATAGATCCGGACTAAAGGTTAAGAGAGCTTGCAGACCGCTTGAAAAAATGGAGATTGTTATTTATACGGAGGGAGTAGCCGAAATTTGCTGAGTAAGCTCTACATATAAATATAGGAGACACTAGATGCCACACACATACATACATACATTTAAAAATAAAAAATATACAGACGTAGTAATCGGGGTATGTGGTAGAGAGGGGCTGTAGGCCCTTAATGTAACCATTAAATAGGAGAGGGAAGATACCACGTATGTTTTAATAGTGGGAAAACGGTACATTCTAGAGAGACATGGAGACAAGACGAAATTGTCATGTTCCCATTAGTTATGTTTGCGTGTGAGGAAACAGTAATGTCAGTCCGAATCCCCATTATAGCTATAAAACTTCGTATTTTTTCCAGTTACCTAGCAGTATTTTCATTATACGTTCTCGGCTATAAGATTATACTGCAGCGAAAACTGGCAGGCATCCATTCGGTTGATAAATTGCTAGTTTTATAAGTAGGAATACAAGGTGAAAAAAAGTTACTCTCAGGTGATTAATCTTCTTATCTCACTTCGTTTTATTGACAGAGAGTGTGATTTGTAAGATACCTTTTGTTTGGATTTTGAATGCTGTGGTATTCTCACCAAATACATGGGAGCTGCAAGTAATATGTATCTCAAACCGTAAAATATTTGGATGTAATGTAAAGTGGTATGAGTTCATAAATGGAAAGCGATAAACATGGACCACATATTGAATCTATGGCACATGAAATCACAAGAAGTGTGCTGGTAGAGGGTCTCTGTGCACAACACTTGTAGCATACATTTTATATACATGATTGAGATAAGCACCTAATACTATTGCTTGGCATTTGTTTGATTTTGAAACCGTTTATCTTACTTTTACCAATTTTTTCGATTGTTCTATCTTGGCAGCCACAAACACAGAGACCACCATTAGGCTCACTATCTGGGGTGTAGGTATCAGGTGGGTGTCTTTAAGAAGAGGTAAAGTTAATGTCTGGTAGATGCACCTGTGCCTTCCTAGGCACCGTGAGGACATCGGCCATTACTGTGAGTGACACACAGAATGGAGAATCCCTAATGTATGGGAAGATTTCCTGTGGTTACTTGGAGAAAATGAGTGGGGTGTTGTGTGTATGGTGGTACTTCCTGGCAAATGGTTTGTATATGCTTGAAGTACAGACACGTTGCATTTCTTAGATAGATGGGAGTACGCTGTATGTGATAAACTACTTCCTCCCTAGGGGTCCACTGCACCCACCTCCATGCTACTGAGATTTGAGCCGGCAGGGGGTGACAGTGGGTGGCGTGTGGGTACCTAAACTTGGTATGTGCCATTAGTTTTGTTAGTTTTATTTATTATAGTGTGTTCAGACTGTTTATGTCATCGTTTTTTATCACCATGATGATAGCTATTAACAATCCATGCATAAGATAACTGTGGTACTTATCAAGGGGGTATATGCTGTTAAATAAATGATTGTGGATATCATCCACTATATTTTCTAAAACGAATGAGCTGCGAGAATTGTTTATAGCGCTATGTTGTGACACTCCTATTCGGATTTTTACCATAGTTGCTTAAAAGTCCTGTAGTGCCGCCACACTAATGACACAGGGTTTACATATTTAAATATTGTTTTGTGAGAGGTTATTTGTTCTTCTCGTGATGGGTCATAAGCCGCTGACTACTCTTTTTCATCCGACGAAAGATGTGGTTGATTGTACAGCACAGATGGTGCTATATTGGTCATTGCTTCTTTAAAATTTCCAGCATTAAATTCTCTGTCCCCTTAACCTCTTCGTTCCCTTGGTCCACACATGTGGACCTTCGTTCTTCTTTTCTCCGTAAATAATAGTATTTTTCCGCTATAGACCGATGGCTCACGAGTGTGGTTGGTTCAAATGGTTCAAACGGCTCTGAGAACTATGGGACTTAACTTCTGAGGTCATCAGTCCCCTAGAACTTCGAACTACTTAAACCTAACTAACCTAAGGACATCACACACATCCATGCCCGAGGCAGGATTCGAACCTGCGACCGTAGCGGTCGCGCGGTTCTAGACTGTAGCGCCTAGAACCGCTTGGCCACACCGGCCGGCAGTGTAGTTGGTTCAAATGGCTATGAGCACTATGGGACTTAACATCTGAGGTCATCAGTCGTCTAGAACTTAGAACTAAGTAAACCTAACTAACCTAAGGACAGCACACACATCCATGCCCGAGGCAGGATTCGAACCTGCGACCGTAGCGGTCGCTCGGCTCCAGACTGTAGCGCCTAGAACCGAATGCCACTCCGGCCGGCCAAATAGGACATAAATAAAATATTTTTATTGAAGAAATGAGAAAAATACAAAGCAATGGCTAACACTTTTTCACGATAAGTGAGTCTTGAGGTCCATTTATGCCTTACTGAATCAAAAAATATTTTCGCTGGAAAATATGAAAACAAAAATTTCCTGCAAATTTCTTTTATCTCAGCAGTGAAGAGGGTTAAGACACAACATGCAAATGCAGACACACTGTCTCGCTTACCTATAGGAAATGTCCGGAATTCGATGCATCAGAAGCTTCTTCTCTTCGAATGGATCTATCTGGTTCGCAAGCACTGCAGATTTTTCGCATTGACTGCTGGTACACCGCACAGGCTACTGAACAGGATAAATCACTATGATTGCTCTAGTATTACATGCGGATGGGCTGGCCTCATAATCCGAATTCAATTTCAGATGAAATAGTACACAAATACTATGCGCAGTGCAATAACCTTTCTCTTCTGAATAGTGTAAATTTATTGCCTACACCTAATGAATAAAAGCATGTCATAATTAGCTCATCGTTACAGCTACATGTTTTGAAACTGTTACGTAGAACAACTTGGGGAATTGTTAGAACTAAGCAGTTGGCGCGCGCATTGTACGTGGCTTGAGCTTGACAAGCAGATAGAACAGCAGCTCTGGCCGGGTTTTGTAGGTTTTCCTTAGACCGTAGGGTAAATAGCCAAGCTGTCCCGCAATTTGATGTAAATAAATTCCGAACTGGGAGAAATAAGCCCCCCTTTTGCAAGAAATAAAAATAAATAAACAACAACAAAAAATTCCCTAGAACCCAATGGCTAAAGAAGGCATATAGCACGCCTGAGAACAATCCTCTCCTCTCCCTCAGAGAGGAGAATGAAACGCCGAAAAAAAAGGAAAAAAAGACAGAGCAGATAACGTCCCGCTGTGAGGCGTGTGGGGTAACCTGGCAACGCCCCTCCGGGAAGTTTTCAATTGACCTCAACTGACGGTCCTTGACAACACATCCACAGTGATTTTGCTGGTCCTTTCAGGAACACATGGTTGCTGTTTTTCGTCAACGCACACAGTAGACATACATTTGTCATTCTAATGAATTTGACAACTAGCGCTAGCACTTATAAAAGCACTTGCTTCTGTCCTTAGTTTAAAAGGTTTGCCACGAGCGATTGTTTCGGACAGTGATCCACAATGTTCTTCATTGGGATTTCACCAATTTTGCGAACAAAATGGGATTCATCATATTCGGACGGTACCGTTCTCTGCTCACTCGAACGATGAATCCGATCGTTTCATTTGCACTTTCAAGGTTCAGATGTCCAATCTTCGTGCTTCGCATTCAATGGAAATAATTTATTGTTGTTCCTCGGTATCTTTTCGCGACGCTTCGCCGGAGGAATTATTACGTGGTCGTCGTCTGCTCGAGCTCATGGAAAAACAGGCATTCGCCGACAGTCCAAAAATCAACTAGGCTTCAATGAAGTATTAATTCCATTTCATCGTTGGCTGATTGATACAGCAACTGGTTTTTTATGGATATATTAAAAATAAGACAGTCACGACTGGAATGCTTAGTGGTCATCAGCCGTCGACGCTAAGCAATCTACAGGTACTCCATCCGACGTAAAGGGAGAAAAGCAGAGCTTATTAGAAGAGATGGAAATTGCTATACACTCATGCGAACATAGCGGTACTCTTCTTAATAATTAGTTGGTCAGGAAGAACCAGACATTTTATTACTTGATGATACGTATCATGATGTTCCTCCATTGAGTTTGCACGATTATCAAATAATTTGTTTTATCGTTGTGTTCTTGTTTATTATTTATTGCGCACCACTGGTTTTGGACTTTCTATTTGTCGTCTTTTTGTATGGTGTATAACGTGTTTTAAAGCTGTGTCCACTATGTTGGCGCTTGAATGTTATCTCTTTATTGTCCTGCATTAACACACACCACAATTGTGTGGTTTCTGAGGGTGTATTTAATAACGCAGTATCATAGCATTCTACCCCTCACACAGATATGTAATTTTTTAACGTTTTTAGAATTTGTAAAAGTTGTATTGTAATTTTACATTTGGTTAGTTTATTTAACTGTTCATGGACGCCGCTTTCGCATGCTTTACTCATGTCGTACTTGCTGGCTAAGTTTTAATATTACGCCTTCCGCCGTTTAGTAATTCTTGTGCAGCTTCCCGTAAGACCGCTCAGCTGTTTGCCATCCAGGCCAACATGTACGCCTGGCTCTACACCGTGCTCTACTTGCTGCTGTAGCAGTTCAAAAGTATTTGTAATTCTTTGTCGGCTTTCTTTATTAGTTTGTCAGACCTCGTTTCTGTTGTAGCTGTGGGCTGATTTCCGAAATTTTGTGTCTAGGTTCCCACAGTTCCTTCTGGTTATTCCGACGACTGGAATTTCATAAAGACTGTTTTATGTGAATGTGGCTGACGTAGAGCTTTGATAACTGGCGCAATGTATTTTACTTGACGGTATCACGTGAGTGTTGTTTGCGGTTTCAACTGAATTTTTGGCGCAGCTTAGAACCATGCTTTATGATGTTTACAGGATAGTTATTGAATTAGCCTCCTTTTTCCTTTTAGATAATCTGATAATTCCTAACCACGGCGAAAAACGTTATTTTCAAATAAATATAACTTTGCGACCGTGACTGTTTTACTTATAATATAGGCCTTAATAATGATCGTGATCCTGCCGTAGATTTTCATGTTTCAGAAACTCTGCCTGCATCTCAGACTGCTGCCCACGAGAGGCGCTTGCCACTGCCTGACGTTCGGGCGCATGGTAGGAACGAGAAAAACCGAGCAGTTAAAACACATACCGGTATTTTAGTTCTGAATAATCGGGATTTCTTTGCTCTCAGTTATAACAGGTGCTTTTTAGTTTTACTAATAACCGAGTAAATAAACCGAAATATCAATAGGCCTCAGCAATGGTGCAAAAAATTTTCGTCTTTAATAAATATAGGCCTAAACCATTTTTTTAGAAAAAAAGGAGTACTTTTCATTCGTCGAATTTCCATTGGTTTGAAATATTATTACAGAAAATGCGAAAGCGATCGATTCTGTTTTAATAACAATGCCGGCGGAAACGAGCAACGAACACATACCATAAGAATTGTTAAAGCATTTTGAATGAAATTATCCGCACTGGCTGCAGAACACTTTTTATTAAAAGTCACGTCCGGTTTCGCGTCAATTGAAGACGCATCCTCAGGTTATCTATACAAATAATACAGAAAAATTGTTTCACAACGAATCCTTAACAAAAGTCTAAAGAATAAAAGGGTACCAAAAAGTAGTATCATAGAGCTGTGCTTGAAGAGTACTCACAAAGATTCTTTTTAACAAGTCATCCCCGGGAGGTAACTGCCTTAGAGCCACTCTCCATCATTAATGTCAAGTTATAAACACACAGCGCGCTATAAGCGACATCATTGCAGGAAGTTCAAATTTTGCTGGGAAAATAGGTCAATTGGGCTACCTCCACTAACCTAACCCCCCTCTCCTCCCCCATTCCCTCCCCCAGAAAATGGCGGGGAGTTCAAATTCTAGCAGGACAATACAACACACCAAATCACTAACCTAAGAAAATGGCAGGAAAAAAGGTCACTTGGTTACCGTCACTAACCTAAGTCATTCGTCCGCCATCTCTTCCTAGGAACTGGCGAGAAAAGGACTCAGCCTGTGCTGGGTTAGATGGACATAAGTCTATATTTTGCATGTAGTGTTTATTTAAACAATTTGAGGTAGTGGCTCCGTCCAGTGTGTTCACCATGAGGTCTGGAATCGAACTGACGTAGTACACAGTAATGCCACCAGGGAACGCCGTCGTCCCTCCCGTGATGTAATCCAAGAGAGCGGTCTGGGGAAAGGGAAAAATGGCAGGGAAAGGACTCAGCGTGTTCTGGGCTGCTGGAGAGAGGAATGAGTGTACTTTATTTATTTTGGAACAATTTGTTTAGGGACGGATCTGATATAGTATCGCCGGCCGAAGTGGCCGCGCGGTTCTGGCGCTGAAGTTTGGAACCGCGAGACCGCTACGGTCGCAGGTTCGAATCCTGCCTCGGGCATGGATGTGTGTGATGTCCTTAGGTTAGTTAGGTTTCACTAGTTCTAAGTTCTAGGGGACTAATGACCTCAGCAGTTTATTCCCATAGTGCTCAGAGCCATTTGATATAGTATATTTATTATGCTGATACAAAACACTCGCCCTGACATGCTTGAGATCGCAGTAAATAGTCTACAGGCCTGCAAACTACTCGTAAATAATGCAGTACACTAATGTGCAGAGACGCAAACAACTTGTAAATTACCGACATAATGCAGTACACAGCATACAGGCGTGCAAACTACTCGTAGATAACCGTAATAATGCATGTAAAAGGCTCTACAAACACGCTCACAATGCTTAAACAGCCGAAAATAATGCATTGCACAAACTCTCATTGCACATAAAAATACCCTTTCGAACTATCGTCAACCGTGATGTATAGTGAACTGTTCCAAAGTGTGCACACATAGACGCCACCACGAGCCACCGTCAGACGCAAGCCAGCGGCTGAGCGCGAGCTATTGCTCACAGGCCGATGCTGACGGCAGGTGAGTTGCGTCTACAGTTACAGTTCTTCAAGTGTTATACTAACGTCACATGTCTATGTAAATAAGAGGCAAGTCACCCTCTGGGCCCCACACGCATGGCCGGCCGGAGTGGCTCAGCGGTTCTAGCCGCTACAGTCTGGAACCGCGCGACCGCTTTGGTCGCAGGTTCGAATCCTGCCTCGGGCATGGATGAGTGTGATGCCCTTAGGTTAGTTAGGTTTAATTAATTCTAAGTTCTAGAGGACTGATGACCTCAGAAGTTAAGTCCCATAGTGCTCAGAGCCATTTGTACCAACACACACGCATGTTTACCATTGCTGGCACGAAACCTCTCTACCTGTGGATACTGACGTCACAGGTCGCGCTATAGAAATCTGTTCCAATGTTTCCCAGAATAACACTGGGTGCGTTGTTCCTAGCGATCCTAACGAGACATGTGAGACGCCTCCGGCTGCATATGTGCTTACCCAGCCACCATGCGTACCTGCTGGTCCAGCGCATACCTAATTGCCAAGCGAGAGATGTCTGCATAGCGACCCACTCGCGCAGGTGCAATTAAATGCTCTCAATGTTACGCTGATGTCTCGTGTCTGTGTAAATAACAGCCAAGCCCCCCTGGATGCGGTATAGAAATCTTCTGCATTGCTTTCAGAAACTGTTAACGAAAATAGCCCAGAATAACACTGAGTGCTTTCTCCCTCGCGATCCTAATGGTACAGCCTGTCCATTACTTACCAGTCCCTTGTAGTGAAACGTCCCCTTAGAAAAATTTATAAATGACTGTGCTTATGTTATTTGATTTTCAAACAGCTGAGCAAAACTGAACGTGCTCAGGCATTTCTCTCTTTACTTATTCTGATCATCACTAAACTGACACACAATATTTTTAGCGCAACGCAATCTGACTTTCAATAATCCCTACAAAAGAATGGCCTTGACTAACAATAACTTACCTCACAAAAATCTTCGTTACTCGAACTACTGCAATACAGCGAGCGCCAATACTGCCAGCTAAATAAAAGATTCTAACTACTGAAGGCACTAACTACTGATAGGCATAGTTAGCAAATGAAAGGTTTTGGTAGAGAACAAACAATGTATTTAGCTTCATAGTGTTCAAAAGTCATAATATATATATCAGTTCATGACATCCAGTCTTACAAATTTCCTTTTTCTGATGGGCACACGTCCAGATCGCCTGCTCTCAAAATTCTGCCATCTCTCTCCCCACATCCACCACTGCTGGCAGCTCACCTCCAACTGCGCAATGCTACATGCTGTTCACATCCAACTGCCCAACACTACAATAGCAAATATTCCAACAATGCCAACCAGCCACAGTCTGCACACAGCACAGTCAGTGATTTTCATACAGAGCTCTACGTGGCGTTCCAACATAAAAACCTAAACAGCCTATTTACATAGCCCCCATGTTCCCCACAAAAAAATTTTATAAGTTGTTTTGGGCAGTGGCCCAGACTGATCTGAAAAAGTTTTTCATAATTACAATAACAAAGATATAAAATGCGTACACTTATTGATACACTGTTGGTCAAAAGCAACAATTGTTCTCAGAAAGACAGTCCTGGTCATTCATCACAGTAGTAATTGCAGTTTTTTTTTTTAAGTCTGAGCAGTAAAAGAAAATGCACACAGAAGTAGTGGATTTCCATACAGTCTTGAAGAAGTAGTGTTGTCCTTCCAATGGAAAGACAGAGCTGACTCTTGACATGGAGACAGGTAATGGGCAACAATAGAGCAAACCCACAGCAGAGTCAGTTGAAGTTTTGATGAATATTGGTAGGTAGACCCAATGTAGTCTAGTCTGCACCAGAGGTGCAGATCCACTACAGTCCTTGTAGAAATAATTGTATTGGTGGGCCACCAAAGTAGCAGGCCCACGGTAGTTCTTGTAGAGATGGCCAGCAGCCATCTCTTATGACTGTGCTGGCGCACAATCACCATCGAAGAGTCTTGCGGATAATGTAGCAAGTCCATAAACCACCACTTGTGCAGTCACAAAATTTTTGGAATGTCCTTAGAACCACCAGTGCTGTTAACTAGTCCCTTGCTGAATTATCAACACTTGTTCAAATACTAACAGTCCATTTTTTCTTAACTTCTCACATATTGTGCACATACTATGACCAACAGAAACGTGTGCAGTGAAGTTAAACTTAATTTGAAGAACTGGTGTCTATACAATTACAAATTTACGACATGAGAATACAATTACAACGATACAAAATACATCGTTAAAGAACATAACAATACAGATAACATTTGTAGTAATACAGGCTTTACAAAAGAATAGAAATAAACATATACATCAGTGTTATAGGAATTGTGACATAAGTAAATAAATAAAATAATGAGAAGAGCTTTCGAAACATTAATTTCACACATGAGAATTAAAACAGAACAGAATAAATAATGTCTAAACATCTTTACAAAGTAAATAACATATTATTAGAAAAAATTCTACAATGTAACTCTTACCAGATAAACACATAAAGACAGGAAGAACACAAATACACAAGGCAACACAAACACATAGCGGAATAACACAAAAGAAAAGGACAGGGTTTTTTTTACTGCAGTATTTATCGTATTTGATTTGCAAACAAAACTTTCTTTACTTCTTGGGGATCTCCCTTAGTTCATCATTATTCCCAAAAAGTCCTATCTGTACCTGTTGTCCCTTAACCCTACTGTTTTGTTTATATCCTCTTTCAAAATAATTATTTCTCATTGTACAATATTCATTTTGGCCCAAATCGTTTTCATATAACTTCTCAATGCATTCTTTTCCTATTCTTCATAACTCATTCTCTTATATAGCCTACCCCGTCTTAAGCTAACTTAGATCTACTGAGCTCAGATATATATACTAAGGGGCGAGGCAATGCAGCAGCACAAAACTATTAACACAAACAGCAATGACAAAAAAATGCAAATTGGCAAAGCAAGCAGCAGTATATCTAAATTAACAAAGCAAATACAACATTACAACTAATATGAGCCAATATGCAGCAACAAGAAAAATAAATCAGTAGTAAAACTGGCTTAATACAATGTAAAATTCAGTAGAACTATGCCTGGCAAACAGTAGCAACAAATGCAATAACTTATACCTAAACATGATAAAACTCAATCAGAAAGAATATTACAGTAAAGATAGGCAATGTCTAATACCTATGTCAGATCTTAACACTAGAGTGATGCTTCACCTTAACTTACTCTACTAAAAAAGTTACCAAATCGTTGAAAAAATTATGTATGCAATTCTTGTGAAGGGAAATGTCTAGTTGTGCTCCCTTTTCTAAGAAAGTAGATCATAAAATCATTCTTTACTGGGTCTATAGACAGAAAACTTTCCTATTAGTACATCTATTAAATTTTATTTTAACCAATGCTGCAGTGCAGCTAGAAACTAGTTATTAAACAAAATGGGCAAATATATACATAAAGAAAGGCGTGAAATGTCATTCACTAGCCACATGGCATTTCATAAGGCAGTAAAACATCTTTCAACTAGAAAGACAATAGACATAAAATGTTTCTCATCATTTCATTAGGCTTTTCAGTAAATACCAGAAATTACGAGCTCCAAACTATAATCATATGTTTACAAGTATGAGTGTGTCGTATTTGCGGTGCTTTCTACAAAGAAATGTCAATAGCGAGGTTAATGGCCTCTCCTTTTTTTGTTGTGCCTCTGAAAAGCACGGCTTTTTTTTTTTTTTTCCAAGCGACTGTCGCATAGCTGGGCACCTACAGCGCATTACGTCCAGGTCACTTAGCTTTCTTACCGAAATATTCACGACAGCAGTTTCTGCTACAGTGAGAGTCTCATATAAAAAAAATTTCACAGGTCGAAAAATTACAGTAGAAATGCGTAGAAACTAAATCTCATGAATATTCACATTCACACATGGACACACATGTCATAACTCTTAAAGTACGATTCTTGGCTTCCAACATCCTTTTTCACCAACCAGACTCCCTAACTTCTATACATTATTCATATACATATAAACATTTAATCACATTCCTCATATAGCATTAGCTTATTGATCATAAACATACCTCAACAGCATAATAGACATCGTCATCGCAATAATAACATCATAACACCTCATTCAAATCTCAAAAACGTGGTAGCTTTCTTCAATAATTTCAAAACCTTCAATAAAGTCATCTACCCCAAACGTACTTCAAAAATCATAATCCCTTATCAAATACATCATTCAAAGCTCTCATAGTATCACAATGGTTCCGCAAAAATATGAACAGTCAAAAAGCACAGACAAAATACAATTTCATAAGTGTGAAGTTATCCAGCAGTGTAACACACTGTGTAACACATGTGTCACTGACGCAGTAAAAAAAAAAGGTTTGTCTCTCTCAGTTAGATGACCAGATAGCTGTGTAATTCTGTGTTACAGAAATATGGTACCGATGTGTAAATTTGTATAAGCAAATACCATATTAGCTAGGGCTCCTAGCGCTTGCCACACGCTTAGTACACAAAGTAGGCACGTACCCCCTGAGGATAAATGTAATTATACCCTCAGATGTTATAGATTACAGCACTGGAATGAAATGTATCACGGAAAACCTTTGTATCTTTGTAATTCAAAAATCTTTAAAAATAAATGTTTTAAGTACAAAAGTTAATCACTCAAATGCATGTCCTGTAGCGCTAAATTGTGCGTCTTGCTGTAAGATAATTCTGTGGAAGTGTCGTAGTTATTGTCCTCCATAAGCAAAGTTCTGCAGAAGTAAATGTACTTACCTCGTCATAAATAAAAGTGAAATGCTTTGCGGATAGATATCGTAGTTATTACGCTTATTGCCGTGATGAAGAAAGTACTGTATTGTAACATATTGTTGTGCTACGGAAAAGGCTGTCTCATTGTAGCTGTACCACAAAGTTACTACTAAAACATGTTTTTCTTTTCAGAATAATACAGAAAAACTGTGCAGATATAAAACAGATACACCGCAAAAGCAACAATGTAAATTGTGTCACACATTAGTAGCGTCGTGATATAATCGTGTAGCTGTCAAACAAACAAAATACTAAGTCATCTGTAATCTCACAGAAAGTACTTTAAATAAAGAATGTCTTTTCAAGTAAACTGGAAAGTTGCATTAAAATCTCATTAGCAGTACATGTTCTAAGTATGTAAGCCTTATAGTCATTACATAATAGTGCAACTAACAAGCAAGAATGTACAAACAACAACTCCGTGTCGTCAGTTCACTGTAACAATGCATTCGTAATTACTGTTTAAATAAGTTCTCTTGGTTCTTGACTGGATAGTTAACTTCAAACATTGTTGTATGTTAACAGTTTCTAAGTGTGACAAAGCGTACTAGTAACGTGAAGTGAAAAATTTTATGGCAAAGACTAAGTTAAAAAGCAGATTATCTCTCAATAAACGGTTTTACATGTGAAATGTGGTGCAATCCTTTACTCTTCCTAGTACACAGAGTTTCATCTTCAACGCAATTATCATGTGGTATACGTCGGATTCTGTAAGGTCCATTGTAAATCAGAAAGAAATTGCGACTCAAGTGTTTCTTCTTATGTGACAATGAATGAGCTTTAATGATAACTTTCTGTCCAATATATAATTTCTTTGCATTTGCTTTACCGTGTAGTTTTCTCCTTTTGTCTGTAGTAGAATTTATATTTTTAACAACCAAATCAATTATGTCTTTGTGTAAGCAGTGGAGTCATGAGGAATTTCATTCAGCACGTTTTGAAATTATCTGTCGAAATACTAATGCATTCTGTGACAAAAAAGTCTGCAAAGCTGATTCACTTCTTCCATAATTCGTTCAGACGGGTTACAATGTGGTGAATACAATGAAATAAAAACAGGTTTGATTTTATGATTCCAATAGCATATATGACCAAACAGCAGATCTGAAATGACTTAACTAACGTGTCCACCTTCACGTAAAATTTCTTTAACAAAGGCGTTGGATACAGACCGTCCAGTGGCTTTTCGTAACGGTGTGAAAGAAACGAATTTTGAAGTAAGTTCAACAACGACTAGAATGTACGAAAATCCATTCGATGTTCTGACAAGGGGTCCCAAGAGATCAACAGCAGCAAATTCTATTAATTTAGAAGGAATGATAGGAACCAACGGAGCGCGATGTGAGATGGTGGATGGTTTAGGTTTTTGACAAAGTTTTCAAATAGACACGACTCTTCGAATTCTCTTTTCCATATTGTTAAAATAACAAATCGTCCGAAGAATATGATAACATTTTCTTGGACCAAAATGTGCGTAGCCGAAATGAATGTACCAGATGATCTTATTAACAAAATAATCAGGAAAGCAAAGTATCCATAGCTTGTCATCAACAGTGCAGCATTTGAAGAGTACGTTGTTTCTAACAGGATAATAATGCCGAATCTGTTTGTGTGTCCTTTCATGCCATTTACTTTTGACGTCTTTCCAAATCGGATCTTTATCTTGTTCATGAGCAATGTCCTTTAAAGATGTGGTGATGAAGTTTTCAAAGGCGACTTTCTGAATGTAAAGAATACTGAAACTTTTTTTGAGGTTGCCGCCTTCTGTGTTACTTTTCTCAAGCCCAGCCTGTGCACGTGATAATGCGTCAGCAACAATGTTGTCCTTGCCGGGAATGTAGACTATTGCGAAGTGGAATTCTTGCAGAAACAATGCCAAACGTTTTAACCTGTCATGGTTTAATTTTGAAGACATAAGAAATTGTAATGCACGATGATCACTGTATACTTCTACGTGATTACCAGAAAGAAAGAAACAGAATTTGTTAAATGCCCAAACGATAGCTAAAGCTTCTAATTCAGTAACGGAATAATTTTTTTCAGATTTTGTTAGCACTCGGCTAGCAAAAGCAATGGTTTTCTGAACAGTAGTGTCATTTTCTATGGGTTCTTGAAATAAATGGGCACCAAGACCTACTTTAGAAGAATCCGTGCTAAGGCATAAATCTTGTGGCAGATCTGGATGAGCTAATATTGGCGCGTTAAGTAGCGCTTCTTTCAATGAATTTAATTCCAACTGTGCCTGTTCGTCCCAGTTCCAAATAGTATTTTTTCCAGTGAGATAACAAAGTTTTGGTGTAACTAGAATTTGCATATTCAGAAATCGCCGGTAAAAATTTGCGAGGCCTAGAAAACTGCGGACTTGTTTTTTTGGTGGATGGAACTGGAATTGCTCTGATTGCTTCTAACTTTTTAGGATCCGGCTGAATGCCTTCAGAAGAAATAATATGTCCCAAAAACTTCACCTTTGACCTACCGAATTCAGACTTTTCCAAGTTAACTGTAATTCCAGATTCTGCAAAAATACGTAACATACTGTTGAGGATGCGATTATGTTGTTCCCATGAGGCTTCTACTAATAGAATATCGTCCACATATAAGGTGATGTGACGTTTTAAGGACTCAGGTAATATGGAATTTAACCCACGAATGAATGCTACCGAAGAAATGTTCACACCAAAAGGAAGTTTCCGAAATTGATAACAAACGCCGAAACAAAGAAAAGCTGTTTATTTTCTACATTCTGGATGAAGTTCGATCTGATAAAAGCTGGATCTGAGATCAATAGAAGACAACACTTTTACACCATTAAAATTTTGAAGAAGTTCTTCCAACGTTTGCGGCCTGTCTGTTTCAGGAATGATGATAGTATTGATTTGTCTCGAATCGAAGACAAGCCTGATCGATCCTTTTTTCTTCTTAACAACATGTAATGGATTGTTGTATGAGCTTACTGCAGGTTCGATAATGCCCTCGTCAAGCATAGATTGTATTTCTGTTCTAACACGGTCCCTATAATGTGCCGGAATTACGAATGGTCTAACACAAAATTTAATATTTCAGTGCTTCTTAGCATCCAAATTGTTTCACACCTAGCATTTCCTTTTGCAACAACAGACACGGAAAATAGTAGGCCGCGCGGTTAGAGGCGCCATGTCACGAATTGCGCGGCCCCTCCCGCCGGAGATTCGAGTCCTCCCTTTGGCATGGGTATGTATGTTGTCCTTAGCGTAAGTTAGTTTAAGTAGTGTGTAAGTCTAGGGATCGATGACCTCAACGGTTTAGCCCCTTAGGAATTCACACACATTTGAACATTTGAAAACAGTACAATTTGTTTATGATATCAGATCTACATACTCCATCTACTGTCTCTCAAATGTCTGATCCGAAAATTCTTACAATTTCTTTAGTTTTGGTGACTAACTTGATTTTCTGCCTCGGTCTCTTGAAGTTCTTGAAACGTAGCTTAGCTTCAGGAAAAACAAATTACATTTCCTAATTCTCTGCTCTGAAATGTTACACATATTAACATCTTACTGTAGAACTCACGCCTTCAAACCCACAACTGCATATCGAATTCTCTTGTCCGAGAAACGGCAAAATCTGGTCGCAGAACTGGTAACTTGAAAGGTGTCTGTTGATTGAACCACTCTTGATTTGGATGACATATTTTTCGCTTCGATTAGAGGAGAGCTCTTTGCCTTTGTTTTCCGACTGCACATTGACCGATTTCGATATGTATCTCTGTTACATACAAAGTACTTCAGTTTTACTTGTGGTCTTTGGACTCGGCAGCTCAGCCAATGGACGTCTAGGACTTGATCGTGCCACATGAGGATGTTGAATTTGAAAGGAACAAGGAGAGGCTATTGCTCTGATTAAGTCAGTCTGTGGGGATCAGACGTGGGCGTTCAAAAGTGATTTCGCCATGTAATATAGTGTTTGTTATTGTGAATCAGTTGGTGCTGATCAGTTTACATATGAGGTGCCTGTTACCGTGAGTTTGCGCGGGCAGGCAGTGCTGAGCCGGAAGAGGCCGTTTGGAAGTTGTTCCTATCACACAAGCTGTGGTCTGATAATTCTGCTGCCACTCAGCTGAAGAGATGAAGTACATAATGTTGGAAATCGTATTGAGAGTGGCTACACTATTATATCTTGAGAGAGAGAGAGAGAGAGAGAGAACATTCTTTTTAATTGATAGCGACAAGCACATGACGCCCCTCCCTTTTTGATCTGAGGTAATACATTATTTTTCTCATCACAGTTTGGTGTGTTATGTAGAGGCAGTGTGACTGATTAGGTTTTCCTCTGAACCGCATAGCAAACTGGCGATTAGATTGACATCAAAATACAGCATTTTGATTACATTCACGTCCCATGTTTAATCCACGATCTGGAATTAGTAGATCATTATCGACTACTAGTCTTGCAGTACAATAAAGCAAAAGGAAAGCCGAAGTTTTCAGTTTCGCGTCTAAGAAATTTTAGAACAATTTATTTAGGGACCGATTTGAGATAATATATTTATCACACTGATACAAAACAGTCGCCCTAATGTGCTTGGGATCACACCACACAGCCTACAGACCTGTAAACTACTCCTAAATTACGCACTACAGACACGCAAACAACTTATAAATTACCGAAATAATTTCAGTACAGACATGCAAACTCCTTCTAAATAATGTAGTACACTGATGTGCAGACACGAAATCAACTCATAAACTGTCAAAATAACGCATGGCACAGCCTACAGACCTGCTAGCAAAATAATGCAACAGGCACGCAATCAACGTACCTCCCCCATAAAATGGTGGGAAGTTCAAATTCCAGCAGGACAATGCAACACACCATGGCTACCTCCACTAACCAAAGAAAATGGCGGGAAGAAAGGTCACTTGGGCTACCTCCACTAACTAAGTCATCCGACCGCCACCTCTTCCTAGGAATTGGCAGGAAAAGAACTCATCTTGTGTTGGATAGGATGGACGTCAGTCTTTATTTTGCATGTAGTGTTTATTTAAACAATTTGAGGCAGTAGCTCCATCCAGTGTATTCACCATGCGGTCTGGAGTCCAACTGACCTAGTACGCAGTACTGCCACCAGAGGGCACCATCATCCCTCCCGTGACATAATCCAAGATGGCAGTCTGGATTGAGGGAATATACACCGAAATGTGGGGAAATTGAGAAAGTACTTGAGTGCCTTCTGGTTGGAGCAGAACAATTCTTGTACATGGGAACAAGTATATCTGATTGACTTCTTCTTCACATTTCCTGTCTTTATTTGGTTGAGAGAACATCGATTGTCGTGTGTGTTGAGTGCATCTAGCAGGTGAAAGACGGGTGGAGGACACATTTGCTTGTTCTCTAGACATGAGAAACACCTTAGTTTAGTTTGTAAATTATAAGGATGATTTGAAATCTGTTATACCATCGACATCAGTATTCGCGAGTGGAAATATCAGTTTCCTCTATTTTTTTCGAGATTTTACATAAAGATCTTCACAGACAGCACGTTACACCTCGCTAAAGTTTCGTGTTTATAGAGAAATAATTTCCAGTCTTTATCTTCGGAATTATGTTGCGCGAGCGATCGATAGGATTCTGCTATGTGATCTCGGACGTTCATCAAAGAAGATAAAAGAAACGTGACCAGTCTTAATCACACACGATTACACAGCTGGAGATCAATTTTTGAGAGAAACCGGATATTAGGCAACAACTGGATAGTGCTTATAGGCAGTCAACTGAAATGCACATCGATCAGATTCGCAAATATCCGTATCTACTCTAAAATTTTGCGTTGTGTTAAAGTTTGTGGCTTGTCTGAGCCCGCACTTCGTGGACATAACGAATGCAATGACTTGCCAAATCCAGGAATTTTCCGCGATATGCCAAATTTCACTGCTGAATTTGATGCTGCTCTTAGCATCCACCTTTCAAAAGCTACTGTTTTCAAAGGCACCTATAAATGTATTCACAATCATTTACTTCCCTTTAAGCTGGAGTTTTATGATGACCGAGAAAGAAGGGAAATTGCTGCCACTGATTATGTATCAGTTATTTCAGATAAGATAACCGTCGTTTCAGCAGTTTCAAGGTTTGTAACAGTTTCCAGATTTGTTTTGTCTGAGGGTAAATTTATAAAAAGGTTTTAGACTTTTCAATCATTGTGAACACGATTAAAAACGTTAGGAGAATCGCTCAAAAAAACTTTACTGCATGTCGTGGATAATTAAAATAAAGTTATTTCTCAGAGCTACGCTGGTGCAGCTGTGTGGGCGTCCTTCGTGTGTACAGATGCCTATGGTCTGTGTAATGTCCGTACGTTGAATCTGATTTCAACCTAAGCAACGAGTCTGAATACAGACGTGAGAATTTCTTTTGCTGACCTCAGTGAGACTTTTACTTTTTTCGATTGTTCTTCACAGTGAACGCCATGCTAATTCACACAGTGAACAGGAAATTCCCTCTTGTTTCCAACAGAAGATGAAATTTTAAATCAAGAACTGTGAAAGTTGTTTACGAAAATAGAGAGCCACTTGTAGAATACTTGGAGGAAATTGAGCTTACGCTTCCACATACTACTACAATTACTCACTCAGCCGAGGTCCATGTGAAATTAAGGTATCAAGCATTTCAATTCTGGTTATCTACATTTCATCATACTATGTCACACGTGATATATTGTACAGTCAGTTACCAAATCGAACAGTTAAGCCACTGGCTGTACAAAAAGGGGTAGGACATTTCAAAAATATTAGGTTGGTGCATAAATTCGTAGCGTTTTTCCATAAGTTTAATATAATAAAGACAACAGACACACATAACAGAGATTTTAGTCACCGATATTTTCCATCACTACAATCTGCCAACGCAGGGGTAACTTTACGATTTCGAGACTGTAGAAACCACGTGGTTTTGAGGCGAAAAACTCGTCGAGACATGTTCAGAGCTTATTTTCAACCGGAAGGGAAATTCCTTTAAGGCTGTTCGATAGAGAGCGGAATAGGTGATAATCTGAGGGAACAAGATAAGGTGAATAAGATGATGAGGAATGACTTCTCAACCCTACTCCTGAGTAGTGTTTTTGTCAGTCTATCAGAATACGGGCGGGCGTTATCGTGAAGTACAGCATGTGATCAAAAGTATCGGAACAAATGGCTGAAAATGACTTTCAAGTTCGTGGTGCCTTCAATCGGTAATGCTGGAATTCAATATGGTGCTGGCCCACCATTAGCTTTGATGACAGCTTCCACTCTCGTTCAGTCAGATGCTAGAAGGTTTCGTGGGGAATGGCAGCCCATTCTTTACAGAGTGCTGCACTGAGGAGAGGTACTGATGTCGGTCGGTGAGGCCTGGCACGAAGTCGGCTTTCCAAACATCCCAAAGGTGTTCTATAGGATTCAGGTCAGGACTCTGTGCTGGCCAGTCGATTACAGGGATGCAACCACTCCGCCACAGGCAGGATCGTGTTGAAAGATGCAATCGCCATCCCTGAATTGCTCTTCAACAGTGGGCGGCAAGAAGGTGCTTAAAACATCAATGTATGCCTGTCCTGTGATAGTGCTACGCAAAACAATACGGGGTGCAAGCCCCCTCTATGAAAAACACGATCACACCATAACAACACCGACTCCGAATTTTACTGTTGGCACGACACACGTTGGCAGACGGCATTTACCGGGAATTCGCCATACCCACTCACTGCCATCGGATCGCCACATTGTGTACTGTGTTTCGTCACTCCAACACAACGTTTTTCCATTGTTCAATCGTCCAATGTTAACGCTCCTTACACCTAGCGAGGCGTCATTTGGCATTTACCGGCGTGATGTGTGGCTTATGAGCAGCCCCTCGACCATGAAATCAAAGTTTTCTCACATCCCGCCTAACTGTCATTGTACTTGCAGTGAATCCTGATGCAGTTTGGAATTACTGTGTAATGACCTGGATAGATGTCTGCCTATTACACATTACGACCTCTTCAACTGTCGGCGGTCTCTGTCAGTCAACAGACGAGGTCAGCCTGTACACCTTTGTGCTGTACGTGTCTCTTCACGTTTCCACTTCACTATCACATCGGAAACAGTGGACCTAGGGATGTTTAGGAGTATGTAAATGTCGCGTACAGACGTATGACATAAGTGACACCCAATTACCTGACCACGTTCGAAGTCCGTGAATTCCGTGGAGCGCCCCATTCTGCTCTCTCACGATGTTTAATGACTACTGAAGTCGCTGATATGGAGTACCTGGCAGTAGGTGGCAGTACAATGCACCTAATACGAAAAACGTATGTTTTTGGGGGTGTCCGGATACTTTTGATCACATAGTGTAGCATCACTTCACGCGGTGTTCCTGGTGGTTGTTCTTGGGTTGTGTCTGCAAGACGTCTCCGTTGTTGACAATAGATGTTAGCAGTGATGGTTAAACTTCGGGGAAGCAATTCGTAGTATACCACACCGTCACTGATGCACTAGATACCTAACATTATCTTTTGTGGAGATCTTTGTAGGCGGAGTCGCTGCTTTGTTTGGTCTCATCCTTTCCTTTCTTTTCCTTCTGTTAGCATTAAAACACCATTTCTCGTCACCAATAAAGATACATGGTAGGAACGGCCGGTGTTGTTCACGAGCTAGCTGATGACGAGCAAACAGAGATGGACATGTGATCTTGGCTTACAGCGTGCAGTACCCATAGAACCGAAAAAAATGGCTCTGAGCACTATGAGACTTAACTGCTGAGGTCATCAGTCCCCTAGAACGTAGAACTACTTAAACCTAACTAACCTAAGTACATCACACACATCCATGCCCGAGGCAGAATTCGAACCTGCGATCATAGCGGTCGCGCGGTTCCAGACTGTAGCGCATAGAACCGCTCGGACACTCCGGCTGGCCACAGAACCGATTTTTGCACCTTCCCCACTGCATGAAAATGACGCACGATGGTGGAATGATCACAGTTCATCACATTTGCCAGCTCTCGAGTACACCGACGTGGATCATTGTGAATTAACGCGTTTAAACGATCTTCATCAAAGTCCGAAGGTCTTCCTGAACGCAGAGAGTCACCAATGCAAAAGCATCCTCCCTAAAACGATAAAAATATTTTTTGCCGTGCTCTGTCCAGTGGCATTACCCCAATACCCGGTGCAAATGTTTCTGACTGCGTCCGCTGCTGTCGCTCCCCTATTGAACTCAAACAGAAGAATATGTCGAAAATGTTCCGATTTCTTCACTTTGCACTCCATTTTCTAGCGTCCATGGCTTCACTCACCATTTTCAAATGACAAAATGTCAACATTTAAACTCAAATAGCATAAGTGAAATAAAAAATGACAATCGACAAATAAAGCCCTAGCAACCGGAATTCTACATACAAAACAAAAACGCTACCAACTTATGCACCAACCTAATATATCCGAGATAGCGTCATTGACATGATTTCCATCTGCAGAGAGCTGGTGCGTCCTGCGAAGAGACAGAGACAGGGAAACGAGTTACAAAAACTGTTGTTGCAAAAGAAGTGTGAGAATCAAATATCGCGCTCAGGTTCCTGAACGCTTTGATTTTTGCAAGGTATCTCGCAGCTGCAAATTTATTTAATTCTGAAAAGTTTATTTCGTATGCAACTCAATATCAGCGAAATATTTCCCTTCCTTGAATGCAATAAGCTGAGAACGGAACTCCAGATTCTATACATGAGGAATGAGTTTAGAAGTCTCACATGTGTTGTTCCACTTCAGCAATTCCTGTTCGAAAACAATTTGCAGGAGCCTTTTAGAGCAACAATGAAACTCCTCAAAGTGACTGTTACTATATCGACGACATCGCCTGAGGCGGAGCTATCTTTCTCTACCGTGAAGAGAATAAATGCTGTGAAGTACTATGAGCCAAGAGCGACTATTAGCAGCAACAACGCCTTCCATCGAAAAAGACTTCGTACGCAGCAGCGTATATTTCAATGAATGCTTCATTGACAGAGTCTCTGCTCTTAAGTAGAGGTGTGTGTTTGGAGCTTACGAGCGCTTGCTCTTAAAAAGAAAAGAATGTATCTTTATTACAAACATTCATCGTAAAGCAAGCGTATTTTCGTATACAACTTATTTTGTTTTTCGTTTTTAGCCTTTTTTGCTAGTTATTTGGAACTTTGTAGACCATTTTCCAGTGAAGCCCCTAGGAAAAACTCCACGAACCACCACTGCCTGCACCTCTTCGTCCGAGACAAATCGACGCCCAAGAATGTCTTTCTTCAAGACTCCAAAAATATCGAAATCTCATGGAGAGAGATCGGGACTATATGGAGTATGAGTAAGGGCTTCCCAGCGAAACTTCTGCGGTGTAGTCGAAACAATTGTGGCAACATGCTGGCGGCCATTATCCTGCAACAGAATGATGCCGCCCCAACATTCCTGGACTTGATGGCGCGCTTCAGTTTTTACAAGGCGTCCATGCATCGCAGAGCGTTAATTGTGGCTCCGTGTTCCAGAAATCCAATGAGCATGGGCCCTTTCAGCCAGAGAAAAAGGTCATCGTGACTTACCCGGAGTTGGCGTGCTTGTTGTTTCGATTACACTGCAGAAGTTTCGCTGAGAAGCCGTTACACATCCTCCATATAGTTTCGATATCTCCGCAGGCGATTTCCATATATTTGGAGCCCTGAAGAGAGGCATTTGTGGCCGTCGATTTCCTTCGGACAAAGAGGTGCACTCCTAGGTACAATCATGATTACGTGGGCAACCGAAATATTTTTCCATGAAGGCACTGATGTCTTGTCTCACAATGGGATAAATGTACTAACAGTTGTAGCTATTAACTTTGAAATAATAAAAAGTTTACTTAATTTTTCCCCATCTGTCTCGTTTTCATTTGACTGCCCCTTACATTTGCAATAAGTGCATTTCAGGTTGCTCCTTTTAAATTCCAGATTTCCAGCTCCCTCGCGCCTTCACTACTTCGAGAGTTTTCGGTCACTGTTCTGGTGTCAAAGATCATGACACAATGGTCGATAGTGGTCATGTACTGTTTAACCTCCCACAACATAAATTTATTGACCGCTGTCCCATTTGGCAGGGTATATCTTGGTACTATTTGGAAATGTAAGCTGGGCTTGTTTATTGATCACAATCAGGTCGAGTTCTTGAACCACGTGTTGCAGCTTTATATCCTGTTCGTCTATCGTTCTGCTGTGCCAAAGCACCGACCATGCGTTCGAATCGGTCCTTGCCTGCTCTACAACTATACATTGTTGCGGCTCTTAATTTATCAAGACATACATGAAACATGTGACAGTAATATAGGTTATATTCCGTCTTTTGCGACTGTAATAAAAGTCTTATTTAGACCATATGCATTTCGCTTTATTTCGGAGCCTCTTCAGTGGTCAGATTTTTGCTTCCTATGGCATTCCCATTGTTCTTGCAGACATAGGTGCTCGATTTTTAGAACACTGCACTTGTCTGACGCTGCACATAAAAGCTGGTCAGAAACAGTCTGAAAAGCTTGTAAGGGTGTTGTAGGGCACGTTGTGCTGAGAAATAATTGTTAGGAAAAAAATGTGATACGTTGCTCCGTTCCCGGTGTAATTAGCACTGAAGTTAGCCAACCAGGCCGTTTGCGCTCGTAAATTCAAGCGGCCTTCCAGAGACGGTACCGCCAAACGTGTCCTTCGTTTGGTTATCTAAAACCGAATAAGAGAGCGATACAAAAATTGGACATGGAGCTGTAGTAAGTATCGAACCCGAACAAAAAGATGAGCAGTCTCGTGCGCTTATCATCTACGCTACGAGAACAACTGACACTGTATTTGATGGACCGCTTGAATTTGCGCGGGCAACGTCCTTATTGCCTAACTTCAGTGCTAATTATCTTGGAAATGGCGCAACGACTCTGGTTTTTTCTTAACGATTATTTCTCAGCACAACCTACCCTGCAACACCCTTACAAGTTTTTCAGACTGTTTCCGACCACCCTGTACATCCGATTTCCCGTTTTGTAGAGGCATCTATAGCAAGTGAGGGTTTTTTTTTGTTTTTTTTTAGGGTAGTATACGAGTAGAGTAGAGACGAGTGGGATATCATTTTAGCGATGAGACGGGCCGCAAACAGGGAAATGCACTGACGGAGACGACTTTGACAAAGGGCAAATTATTATAGCCCAAAACGTGGAAACGAGCTTTTCGGTAACAGCGATGCTGCTCGGCTGTTCCCGTTTTACTGTCGGGAGCATCTATGGAAAGTGGTTGAAGGAGTGTACAACAAGATGTTGGACGCCCAGGCCTCCTCACTGAACGTGAAGATCGGAGGTTTGCCCGCTCTGAAATGCAGAATGATGACGATGGATAGCAAATCTAACGACGCAGTACAATAATGGTGCTGGTACAAGTGTGTTAGACAACATTCTCCGCACATTTTTTAATACTGGGTTCCGCAGCAGACGATCCCTACATGTTCCCATGTTGACTAAACCACATGACGGCATTGGGCATGATGTCATTGAGATAGAACCGTGGATCAATGGAACGGTGTCGTCTGATGGAATGAATCACGTTTCTTGTTACACCAGATCAATGGTCGCGTCTATATACGCAGTCATCCTGGCGAACGGCTGATCGAAACATGCACCACGCGACGGATGCAGGCACGGAGGCGGTAATGTGCTTTGAGGAACGTCCACATGGGCCCCCATGGGATCTGCAGCACTAATCGAAGCCACCAAGGTAGCTTTGGACTACGTGAACATTATTGTGAAGCACCTATATCCCTTCATGCTAGATGTCTTCACCGACGGCAATGGCTGGAAAAGTGTCCGTGGCATAAGACCAGAATCGTGTTACAGCGGTTTGAGGAGCACGACAGTGAACTCATGTTAATGCCTTTGCCACCAAATTCGCCCTACCTCAACGTGACGGAACATCTTGGGTGCTATCAGGTACTAGCTCCGCAGTCACAAACAACCGGCTTGTACACTGCTGGCCATTAAAATTGCTACACCACGAAGAGGACGTGCTACAGACGCGAAACTTAACCGACCGGAAGAAGATGCTGTGACATGCAAATGGTTAGCTTTTCAGAGCATTCACACAAGGTTAGCGCCGGTGGCGACACCTACAACGTGCTGACATGAGGAAAGTTCCCAACCAATTTCTCATACACAAACAGCAGTTGACTGGCGCTGCCTGGTGAAACGTTGTTGTGATGCCTCGTGTAAGGAGGAGAAATGCGTACCATCACGTTTCCGACTTTGATAAAGGTCGGATTGTAGCCTATCGCAATTGCGGTTTATCGTATCGCGACATTGCTGCTCGCGTTGGTCGAGATCCAATGACTGTTAGCAGAATATGGAATCGGTGGGTTCATGAGGGTAATACGGAACGCCGTGCTGGATCCCAACGGCCTCGTATCATTAGCAGTCGAGATGACAGGCATCTTATCCGCATGGCTGTAACGGATCGTACAGTCACGTCTCGATCCCTGAGTCAACAGATGGGGACGTTTGCAAGGCAACAACCATCTGCACGAACAGTTCGACGACGTTTGCAGCAGCATGGACTATCAGCTCAGAGACCATGGCTGCGGTTACCCTTGACGCTGCATCACAGACAGTAGCGGCTGCAATGGTGTACTCAACGACGAACCTGGGTGCACGAATGGCAAAACGTCATTTTTTCGGATTAATCCAGGTTCTGTTTACAGCATCATGATGGTCGCATCCGTGTTTGGCGACATAGCGATGAACGCACATTGGAAGTGTGTATTCGTCATCGCCATACTGGCGTATCACCCGGCGTGATGGTATGGGGTGCCATTGGTTACACGTCTCGGTCACCTCTTGTTCGCATTGACGGCACTTTGAACAGTGAACGTTACATTTCAGATATGTTACGACCCGTGGCCTTGCCCTTCATTCGATCCCTGCGATACCCTACATTTCAGCAGGATAATGCACGACCGCATGTTGCAGGTCCTGTACGGGCCTTTCTGGATACAGAAAATGTTCGACTGCTGCCCTGGCCAGCACATTCTCCAGATCTCTCACCAACTGAAAACGTCTGGTCAACGGTGGCCGAGCAACTGGCTCGTCACAATACGCCAGTCACTACTCTTGATGAACTGTGGTATCGTGTTGAAGCTGCATGGGCAGCTGTACCTGTACACGCCATCGAAGCTCTGTTTGACTCAATGCCCAGGCGTATCAAGGCCGTTATTAGGGCCAGAGGTGGTTGTTCTGGGTACTGATTTCCCAGGCTCTATGCACCCAAAATGCGTGACAATGTAATCACATATCAGTTCTAGTATAATATATATTTGTCCAATGAATACCCGTTTATCATCTGCATTTCTACTTGGTGTAGCAATTTTAATGGCCAGTAGTGTAATTTATGGGAATTACGCGCTGGCATCTGTTGCCATATACCTCCGAAACCCTACCAAGCACTTATCGGATCCATACCATGCGGAACAGCTGCTCGATTGCGTTCCAGAGATGGTCCAATATTATTAAGTAGGTAGTCACAATGTTTTGGCTCATCAGTGTGTATCAGCTAACCTATTGAAGGACAAGCAAAACTGAGGTTCTCAACTGTTCTCGATAAGTGTTGTTTCCCACGTAATGGAAATCAGCCCCGTAATTGTGTCCCTTTCCGACACATAAGTTTTAAATTCGGCTCAAAGGTGCCTACAATCTTCCTCTGTAATGGCGCAAAAGCGAGGTGCCCTGCGACAACACACTCAGGCTTGACTAATCTTCAAACAGTAAGATGTCGACACATGGCGGAAAAAAAACAGAGCTCAGAAGTTCATGCGACGTGTAAAGTAGGTTAATCATGTCACATTGGCACCAAATATCACCACAATTCTGTCCATCCCCACCGTGGAAGTGTCACACGATGGGAAGCTCGTCACAGCCCCTCTTACATTTCACCACTTCTTTTGACGTCTCTACGATGGAGGTCGGGACCGCGACGCCCAGCGTTGAAATCATGACTTTTTCTTGTGCGTGGCCGAAGAAAACATTCCAGACGCACCGCCGCCCAGAATAGAAATAAATAGGCCTCTGTAGCGGTTGGGGGGGGGGGGGGGTTGAGGAAGGGTGGTATACAGGACGTCAGAGAAACCACCCTCTCTCCTTGGGACGTTGATTCTCACACATTTCGCGGTCGAAAACGACAGTTCGCATTGCAGTGGAAATGGAAATGAGCGTTTAGCGTCATTGGCCGGGAGGCCCCGTACGGAGCAGGTCCGGCCGTCTGGGTGCAGGTCTTATTACATTCGACGCCACATTGGGCGACCTGCGCGCCGGATGGGGATGAAATGATGATGAAGACAACACAACACCCAGTCCCTGAGCGGATGGTCGTGCGATAGCGTTCTCGCTTCCCGCACCGGGGTTCCCGGGTTCGATTCCCGGCGGGGGTCAGGGATTTTCTCTGCCTCGTGATGACTGGGTGTTGTGTGATGTCCTTAGGTTAGTTAGGTTTAAGTAGTTCTAAGTTCTAGGGGACTGATGACCATAGATGTGAAGTCCCATAGTGCTCAGAGCCATTTGAACCATTTGAACCCTGAGCGGAGAAAATCTTGGGCCCCTTAGGACGTCCGTCACGGTGACCATTCAGCTATCGGGGCGGACGCGTATTGCAGTAAGCATCAGGAAGACGTTGTTGACAATGTTTGGCACTGTTGACACCTCCTGGTCGATTCAGCCCTTCTCGACGGACATCACGGAGCTGCAACGCCATTGAACGTTATCTCACCCCTTTTGAGTGCAGTGAGACTGCAGTTTTTGCTCTGGTGTACAGTGAGGAACCACTGGGGACCATTTAAAAGTATTCGGCGAAATCTGAACGTGATACAAAGCAGTAAAGGGTCCTTATGCTTTTCCAGTGCTCATGTTTCATCCCCTCCTGTGGAGGGTTGTGACATTGACAGAGGCATGAATAAAACAGAAAATGGTCCCTCTAAGATCGTCCCCCTCTCCAATTTAGTAAAAGCCTCCATGGCTCCTGCCCTCACTTATTGACTGTTTTAAATATGTTCCTATACAGAGAAAACCTGCGAAATACTCCTAGATGCCTGCAGGCAGGCAATCGGCCTTGTGAGTGTGTCAAGTGGTTGCCTACCCGAAGGCATCTCGGGCTACTTCGCTGGTGCATTGTGTAAATGTACATTTTTAAATGTGAGTGTGTGCCACTGTGGATCTTTCCCAACTGGGAGGGTCTTAGAGGGTCGCTTTGCCGTTTTATTGACGCATGTGTCAATGTATCACATCTCTGTGATCATGCCACAGGAGGGCATGAAACAGAAACACTGAAAAAGCATAAGGGCCCTTTGCTGCTTCAGGTCACACTCAAATTTCGTCGAATGGTTTTGAACTGTCCCTATTGGCTCCGCCCTATTCACCAAAGTAAAAACTGCACTCCAAAGGGGTGAGATCACATTCAGTGGGGTTGCAGCCCATGATGTCCGTCGAGAAGGGTTAAATCGCTCAGGAGGTGTCAACAGTGCCAAAGATAATTAACAACAATAAAACTTTGAACATAGCTGCTAAGGTTCAGTGACCGTGTCAGAATTATATTAGAACAAATAAGCCCTCGGTCACAAATATTAAGTCAAAATTGACCAGGTTTCGACGCTACTATGAGCGTCGTATTCAGAATTAGACTAACTGTTCTAAAACACATTAAGTATATAATACATTAATAAAATTAAAGTTTGTACTGACTGGAAAAAGATGCAGTACTTACAAGTCACATATTAAAAAAGATCTAAGCCGGAAAGGCGACGTCATGAATAGTTGTAAGATGGTGAGCCGCTAAGGGCTGCTCATACTTTAGTGAACAAGTCTTGTTGCAACCCTTGTTCACTTAAGTACGAGCAGCCCTTAGCAAAAAAAAAAAAAAAAAAAAAAAAAAATATGGTTTAAATGGCTCTGAGCACTATGGGACTTAACATCTATTGTCATCAGTCCCCTAGAACTTAGAACTATTTAAACCTAACTAACCTAAGGACATCACACAACACCGAGTTATCACGAGGCAGAGAAAATCCCTGACCCTGCCGGGAAGCGAACCCGGGAACCCCGGTGCGGGAAGCGAGAACGCTACCGCACGACCACGAGCTGTGGACAGCCCTTAGCAGCTCGCCATCTTACTTACGACTATTCATGACATCGCCTTTCCGGCTAAGATCTTTTTTAATATGTGACTTGTAAGTACTGCATCTTTTTCCAGTCAGTACAAACTTTAATTTTATTAATGTATTATGTACTTAAAATGTTTTAGAACAGTTAGTCTAATTCTGAAGACGACGCTCATAGTAGCGTCGCAACCTGGTCAATTTTGACTTAATATTTGTGACCGAGGGCTTATTTGTTCTAATATAATTAGACTGCAAACTGTCGTTTTCAACCGCGAAATGTGTGGGAATCGACGACCCACAGAAAGGGGTGCTTTTCACTGACATCCTTTATGTCTTCCTCCCCGAGACCTTTTCAATTCGATTCTAAGCAGCAGTGTGTCTGAAAAGTTTTCCTCGACCGCCCATAAGAAAACCGCACGATTTCAATGCTGTGCGCCGCGGGTCTGACCTCCATCGCAAAGTCGTCAAAAGAAGGGGTGAAATATTGATAAGAGGGGCTTCTCATCGTGTGACACGCCCACGGTGACTTTGGGCAGAATTTTAGTGAAATTTGATGCCAATGTGACATCATTAACCCAGTTTACGCTTCACATGAACTAATCTTTTTTTCTCGTGTGTCGACAGTTTGTTGTTTGAAACGTCGTCGGGTCCGCACACCTCAGCCAAATTTAAAACTTATGCGTCGGTATGGAAGACAGTTACAGGGTTTCGAAAAAGTGATTCTTAATTCTGCTGCACAGTGTATTATTTGCTCATGCAAACGTCTTATACGTACTACCACGAAGGTGTGAAAGTACGAAAAACAGGCGAGCTCCCATTGTAGAGCAGAATGCCACCAGAAAAGCTTATACACTAGCACCTGTGTGCACTCCATGATTTGTATTGGAAAGGAAACATAACTCACTTGGGAACAGCTGTAAGAGATGTGAACTAGCTACAACAGGCCTGTCTAAAATTAAAAATGATTGTGGGCAACTCCATATGAAAGCTGTTTTAATCGGAAATGGGAAAGACGCTACGCACGAAACGCAAGCACAAGTCTCCCTCGACAATAGGCAGGAACTGGCATCGTGCCAATAGCCTGCGTCAGAAACTTGGGCTGTTGCCACTAAGGAAAGGAGTGTCACAGTTTGAGAACGTCCCAGCACGAATCAATAATGTCTGCGCTTGAGAAGCAGTATCTTGTTGTCATGACATTAACAAATGATATGATACTACCAAGCGATCAGAGACATCAGCTGCGAAGGAACTTAGGAATCACACTGAAAATTCTGGAATGTTACTCACATTTAATAGACTGATAATTACCATCACGTATAGCATCCTACCGGCTGAGGTCGGGAACTTTGTTGGTGGAGAGGTAACACGTGGGAACTGGTACCGGCAGAGATATGTTCTGTTACAGCTGCACCTTCGCCAAGAGACTTCCCAACTTTTTTAAAACTATTAACAATGTAACTGTGTAAAAGGCAACAAAAATAACAGCACTATGAGAAGCTGTAGAAAAAGACTAAGAGGCTGTCTCTGCATGTTGTTAGTTTCTAGTAGCACACGACCCACCGTACTTACCAATGCGGTGAGTCACTGTGTAATGTTAATAAATAAATAAAAGTTTCCGACATATTGAATCACCCAATCAAAGGACGTATCTTAACGACGAAGCTCCTAGTAGTGTTGATGACGATGTCAGCGATACCGCACCCGTAAGCAACAGCATCTTCGACATTCTGGTATGTTTCATCCAGAGAGCTCTAGAGATGCCCTTACTTCTGCTCGAAATGACGAGTGGTGGCCGTTACAACAGCTGTGAGCACATGATAGCGAAGTAAGAATTAAAACTTTCCATGTCTCCCTTACCTGTAATCCTGTTAACGTCAGTCGATTACATCCGGACAGATGTTATAAGAATTTACAATATAATGTCCAGTTGAATCATTTAGAGAATCCTGTAGTATTGCAGGTGGCTCTTGGACATTTATTAGAGTTGGACGCCGAATGGGCAACCAATTACGTATCCTATGCCAGAGGCCACAGACAGGACTGTCATACGAACGAACAACTTCCCGACAGGAGTAAAGTAGTTATCCAGCCTCTTGTCAGATTTAACGACGGGAAATTAAACATTTGCACAAATACAGAGGTAACACAGAATATTTGTCTTTCACAGGCATACGTTCTACCTTCTGAGCAATGTAGTAACGATTCACAACCCACCCAAGCAGTTTTACTTCCGGCAATACCTTTTCCACACCCTTCAAAGTTCACAGAAGTTCTCCTGTATACTTTGCACGACTGGATAATTTGCATGTAGTGTCTACTGAGTCACCGATGGTGGGCATACGGAGATCTCCTGAGGATTAGCAAGAGTAAATATGGGTTCAGGAAATGATGATTTATAAATGACAGTGGTAATAGAGCTTTTTCAGATTGTAGTTACCTCGGCACAGAAATGTGCAGTTGCACTCATGAATAATATGTAGACGCATTCGTTAACTTGTTCGCTCTCCAACGAGAGCTCCGTAAAAAAAAAAAAAAAGAAAAAAAAAAAAAGAAAAAAAGAAAGTGTGTGTGTGTGAAATCTTACGGGACTTAACTACTAAGATCATCAGTCCCTAAGCTTACACACTACTTAACCTAAATTATCCTAAGGACAAACACACACACCCATGCCAGAGGGAGGACTCGAACCTCCGCCGGGACCAGCCGCACAGTCCATGACAGAATGTCTGTACAGTAGTTTTGTCGATTTTTAAAGAAGAAGAAGTGTCTATTGGCTTGCTAAGCAGAGCAAATTAAACAAAAAGATTAGCTAGGGCTGTCCCCAAAGATACTGAACTCCTCTTAGGTATGTTACAAGGGGCAGATATTGTTGAAGGAATAGATGCGTACGCCGTTGACGTCTTTTTAGCTGTGTCTGCGAGATCTAGGGTTAGGCGTGAAGAAAAGGCAACAGATGATCACGCATAGACAGGGTGTTGGTGAACGAAAAATTATATGATGGCAGCCATCCACCAAACTACATACAAAGTTCTCAAGTGAAGCTTTTCTCTCACCAGTAACCTGGGCCTTGACAGAGTCCTCCATAGCTTGCAACACAGTTTGCAGATCGCAAAACATTCTTCTATGCCAAAAGTAGAACTTTCTTCAATACGTGAAATCTGTTGCTAAAAAACCAGCCAAAATAATAACCCCAATAAACAAGCAGGGCAAAACATAACTAGAGAATTTCCATCTTCATTTATACCTGGAATTCCACTTGACAAATGGTTACTGGCCACCTCAGAATTCCTCGAAATTTGCCAAGCCCACTCAACTTATCAGTATATCAGAGGTTGAAAATACCGCCACAGTTGTAAGGTTTATTTTACTTAACACACGACCGGTTTCGGGCTCTTATACGCCCATCTTCAGGTGTCGTACTAAAAATAGCAAGAGACGGGAGATAATTTTTACATGCAGCTATACACATAAAAAACAAAAAAATCCATAAATAATTTAAAAACATTTTTAAAAACCGCCGGTCGGGCTAGGTGCTGTGAAACCTAAGTCAATGCCAAAGTGACAACAGACAATACTACGGACGACTGCCTGAGTAAAGAAATATGCAAAAAATACCAGGATACTTCCACTTGGTTCTGTGACCCCGAGCGCCGCCGTGGACGAGTACAAAACGTGGTGTGCTACCAACGAGCGCAGAGCATGGAGTAGCGGACGCGGAGGAAGCAAACTGGTAAACCAGAGTAGCAAAAGTACTGCCATCTATTGACGGGAATAAGAACGCGGGGCCGCTAGTCCAGCCGTTCACAATTTGAATTAGCGTTTTACATTTAAAAGGAAGAAAAAAAGAAACATTATATAAAAAGTTACATGACAAAAAGTTAAAAGTGCATTTTGCTTGGTAAAGGAAAATGTTGAACAGGGCAATACAGAGCAGTAGCTGCGACGTAAAATTTATGTATAAACCATAAAACGCAACGAAACTTTTCCTTTTACACTAGTGGCATGCAAGTTTTTTATTTAGTGGGGATATATATGTGACGACGTGTAATAACACGCCACAGTCATCAGTTAAAAGAACATACACATGTGCCACTCCTGTTTACAAGCATCTCGCTATTGGCCAAAAGGGAAAGTAGCGAAACCTTATAGTCCACACTGACAAACTATTGTGCCAATTAATAGCTAGCAGCAATAGCACTAAAAGAACACATTAAAAATGGGGTCAATTTACAACCTGCTAACTAACAGTTGACAACTAATCGAGGCTTACATGAGATAAGACCTGAGACGTATTTTACATTATGAAAGACAGTTTAATTTTATATTAGTGCGGACACAGATAATGACGCAGCCCAATAATGCACCATAGTCATAGTATAAAATGAAAAACATGCAAACTTCTATTAAAAGAGGACAATTTTACAGCTATGTAAAATGAACTAGGTGAACCTTGCAGACCTCACAATAGGAAACAGCCATATGCCGTACATTCGTTAAGCTTAATTGAGGGTCACAAGAATAATGGCGAAAACCACTGACCCAGATAAGAAATATACATGTATGGCGTACAGTAATAAGAAACCAGAAACAGAAGGAAATGAGGTTCGACGCTGCTTCAAAAAAGAAAAGTTATTCAGCAGGACTGCGTGCTTAAGCGCAGTTTGCTTGTTCAAAACGCCAGACGGATCACGGCAAATGGGCCCTTACGTTGAATATGTAGAACGCTGCAGTTTGTGTTTATATCTGAAATGGAATGGTTGTGATCCTTCAGATAGTTAGTGAGAGCGGATCTGGAAGTGCTAAGATCCTGATGCTCTCTGATGGGTATGTTAAAGGAACGGCCAGTTTGGCCTATGTATGCGGAAGGACACTCACTACACTGGATGCGATAGACGCCCGACTGTGCGTAGCGATTGTCCTCTCTGGTTTCGTGGTGCTTCAATAGGTGTCCGACCGTATGCAGGATGTAAAAGGCGGGTATAACCCCGTCTTTTCTAAGCAATTTGGCAACCCTGTCAGATACACACCTACATATGGAATTTTTGTAGAGTTATCATTATTAGTAGATGACTGGGTAATCTCGTACAAATCGTTGGAAGTGGCTTTCGATTGCATTTGCTGGTGAAGAACATCAACAACATTTGGTTGGTAGCCATTAGCATGTGCTATGAATGTAATGGTATCCAACTCACGCTGGTAGCTTTGTCTTGAGAGAGGGATTCTGGCCTCGCGGTAAAGCGTAGCACGAAGAGCTGCCATTTTTTGCTGCATTGGATGAACTGAAGAGCGATGAATAATAGAACTAGTCGTAGTTGGTTTTCTAATCATGTTCAAGTGAACTTCACTGCCCTGTAACGAAATTTCCAGGTCTAAAAATGAGAGTGTAAAGCCAGAGTGGCATTCTATCGTACACTGAATCTTGGGGTGCATTTGGTTAAAGTCGTGTTGAAGAAGTAGCAGATCGGAGTCGGTCCCGTTACACAAAAGTATGATGCCATTGACGTATCTTTTGCAACATACTACTCTTTTAAGATTTTGTGGGTGGGTTGAAAAAAATTGATGTTCAATGTGATTGATATAAATTTTAGGTATTATACTGGCAATGACGGATCCCATGGCTGACCCATCAGTTTGTCCATATATGGTGTCTTTGAAGGCAAAGTAATTATGGTCCAGAACAGTTTTGAGAAAGTGAAGGAGTTCATTAATTTTTTGTGAATCTAGACGAGAGAACGGCCGTAAGTTGTATTCAATAACAGGAATCGCCTCTTTAATGGGGATATTCGTATACACGCTTACGATGTCGAGACTTGCTAGATTCGTATCACTGGTTACAGTTACATGTTCTAACATTCTGCGTGGTGTCTGTTGTTCTAAGTCGTGTCTCCCTACCACTTTCGCGCAACGACGCTCTGAGCGTGTTTTTTAGGGAATTGACTAGTTTGAACCTGGGACCTGTTGCTGGTAAGGAGACGTCAGACCACACATGACATGTAGAGTTCAAGAGGAGTTCAGTGAGACTAGCGATGATATAACCAAATACTTAATGATTTCAGCATCAGCTCCACTGCACTCCCTGTAAAAGAATCTTAATACTAACTAAATTTAGTGGAAGGGGTTCAAGGCTTTCCTATTTTTAGTTAGCTGGTAAAATAACGTCGAAAAAGCAGTTAAGTTTATCATTGGAAATTTTATTCTACTCACAAAACATTGTTTATAAATTGCACTATTGGTAAAAGGAAATGTTTTAATACAGGATGATAAAAACCAACTGCGTTCAACAAAAATGTGAACGAATATTCCCTGAGTGGGTTTCCAAGTTCTACAATGGATCGAAGGATGACCTATGCCATATCACATTTATAATCTAGGTTTAAATTAAGTTTCACAAAAGAGAAAACTATCAAACTGGTCTACAGTGACCCTCAATTATCTTTAATTACTTATCTAACTTGTCGTAAATTACAGTGGCTGATGTGGCTTCTCAATAATTATATAACAGAAAAATCATCGCATTTCAGATTTTTACTTCAAGTGGCAAATGTGAACACCATGAGCTTTAATTGACGATCGACACTAGTATTATGCAAAAAGGGGATGTAACAGATGAGACTTCTGCAGTTCTGAGTGAAGCTTTATGCGCTGTTACGCGGCATCGCGTGCGTTCATTACCTTGTCGGTGTTCGTCAGAGGGCGGCAGTCAGCACAGCTCCGCTCACCTCACCGTCTCGGAAGCAACTCCCCTAACTTCTCCTTACTACAATTTACCGAAGTTTGTTTAAAAAAACTATCTGGCTGTGTTTTCATCTGATCAATCAGGGTCTCAATGTTAACCTTAAGCTCCGCCTACAAAAATTCTGTGTATCCAATGACAAACGTTATACTTTTCGTGGTGGGGCAATGTTTTTAAAGTTTGCAACGTAACAGAGACGCGAAAAAGTCTCACACTAAAACTTGTAGCTGGTATGGTCCTTTTAATGTTATCGTAAGATCTATACTGTTCTTCTGGAGGGCTCTATCTTTTAACATGGGCTGGGGGGTGGTCCTGACGTAACAGAGACGCGAAAAAGTCTCACGCTAAAACATGCGGCTGGGGTAGCCCTTTTTGTGTTATCGTAAGATCTATACTGTTCTTCTGGACGGCTCTAGCTTTTAACATGGGCTGGGGGGGGGGGGGGGGGGTCCTGACGTAACAGAGACGCGAAAAAGTCTCACGCTGAGGCTCTAGCTTTTAACGTGGGCTGGGGGGTGGTCCTAACGGTTAGCTGGCGACGTGGGTGTCCGTCCCTTATCGTAGGGCCTTCTAACTTAACACGGTTCTGCTCTCGGCTTCTGTTCTCGTTTCTCCCCTCGAAACTGCGTCTGTCTCACGGTGGGAAAGTATGACATGCAGTTAGGCATTCTTGTGTTAGTCTGTGGTATTCCATTTGCTCACTCGTTACTCGTATTACTTTGGTTAATGTAATGTCACGATTTATTCGGAGCTATGTGACATACTACTGGATTTGCTTATCATGTCAGGGTTTTCATGGAAGGTGTTGGATTTGCCTGACACCTTACAATGTTTGAGGTGGGTAATGAACTCCTCTCTATTCCTGATGGCATGATCATCATGGAAAAAATAATGCTTACTGAGAAAACTTTGCAGTTCCTTAGCCAATAAGTAATCGGGGCATTAATAGCGTTGAAAATTGGCCGTAAAGGAGCTTGTGGCTTATGAAATTTCACGACGCCCCTGAAAGTTGGCGTTCTCGGATTCATCGGTATTAAAGTTTTTTTAAGAAATTGGGTGAGTAATGCATCTGTTTCTTTAAGTACCTTCTCAATTTCAGCATTGAACTTAGCTGTGGGGTTAAATGAGTATGTTTTGAAAATGGGGCTGGAGAGGAAGTTCTGTGCACTACTCCACGTGGCCGCTGCCAATATGTGCGTACGTCGGCAATTCTCTAGTATGCAGGCTCATCCGTTTAAGATATCGTAATTATGTTTCTACCCAAGCGAATTGTAAAAAAGTCCTCAGTAAATGACGTATAGTCTCTTTTCATAACATATTAATTACAGAGATATCGGAATAAACTTTTTTTCAAATGAAAGTGTAGTAATTTCTGTCGGTACTATCGTAGTTCTAAAAGAGAAGAATTCAATGGCGTTTCAGTCTTCAAAACCCACTTAGTAGTTTCAGAGAAATTCTCTGTTTAGAACTTAAGATTTATCTGTTTTGAACATGAAACCGATTGCTGTTTTATGCGGAACTTCCTGTTGTTATTCGGAAGAGTTGCGTCAGACTGACAAGGCTCTCCAGTTCGATGCAGTTAAGAGATCTACTTATAAAAGCGAAACAGTGGAGAAAAATTCGAGTTGAAAGTAATACTAATCACAATTGGCTACAAGTGTTGGACCGACACACCAACTGGAAGGAAACCGACGTGGCATCTAAAGATGATTCATCATTTAACCATGGTTAATAGCCATGTCATGAGTTCAGTGTTAAGATACACATTGCATTGAAGAATTACATCATCAACAAAATGGAAACCGTAGAATAATGTGGTCATAGCCACTTTAGGCACATTTATGTCATCAAGTGCCCAACGTCTACAACAATACATGTTTGCAGTCACTAGTGCAATGAAGGTATTCCTTCGGTATCATAGCACATGCTGCAACAATGTGATGTTTTATATCCTCTTGGATCGTAGGAACTTGTGTACAGACTTCATCTTTGAATTTGCCGCAGAGAAAAAGTCCAGTGGCGTCAAATCAGGCGAACGTGCAGGTCAAATCATTACGCATTCACTTCCTATCAGGGACCAGGAAAGAGCTGGGTGAACGCTTTTCTAACCACAATCGAGTAGCGAATCGGGAGCCCATCGTGCTGGTACCACATACATCAACATACTTCAAGTGATACACCCTTTAGGAGAGCCGGTAACATTACGGTAAGAAATCGTTTCTTTTACTCGTTGATATTTTTTCAGTGATGACCATTCGCATACTCTCCGATAATCCCATGCAAACGTCCACTCTGCACTACGTCTTTTGTTCCACCTGCTACAGCCAGTGCGGATTAATTATCAACGGCCCAACAATACATATTTCTTACACTCAGCTTTCCATAATTTTTAAAGGCAGCTTCTTTGGAAAATAGAACGTAATGCCCTGGTGTCGCATCATAACAGACCGATAGAAACCAACGCGTGTTCTGCAGTCTAGCTGGTTAACCCTTTCGTGATTGATGGGACAGTATGTCGCAGTTTCGAGCGTTGTGGCGCTTATATCCGATAACTGTCTAATGCTACCATCTGAAGAGGAGCTTTCGGAACTTAGAGAAGTATACTACTGACAGGAGTTGATACATACTGTCTGACCATGATAATAAGACCCTCCGCCTAGCGACTGGTGGGAACGCCAGAAGGCATTCCTTGTTACCCCGCTTCCCTCTCCTCCACATCCTTGGTTCAAATGGTTCAAATGGCTCTGAGCACTATGCGACTTAACTTCTAAGGTCATCAGTCCCCTAGAACTTAGAACTACTTAAACCTAACTAATCTAAGGACATCACACACATCCATGCCCGAGGCAGGATTCGAACCTGCGACCGTAGCGGTCTCTCGGTTCCAGACTGTAGCGCCTAGAACCGCACGACCACTTCGGCCGGCTCCACATCCCTCAGGACAGCCACGAGAAATTGTGAGGGGAGTGTATGGCCGACTCCGTCCCACAGTGCTGACATTGTTACCAGTCTTTTGTGCTTTTACGAAAACAGAGGCGTCACATGCCGAAATATTGGCTGCGCTTCGACACAAATGGATATCTTCCAGCTAGTGTCGTTTTCCTCCACTACTGACTGCATCAGTATAAATGGTCTTCTTATCATATTTGCGTCTAGCCCCATTATAAATGGGGACCCTGGACTATCAAACGAACTGATAGACATATCTGTTATCATGGTATTGTGATGGCAGAAGTTAGTTTCACCTAAAGCTTACTAGGAAGTTAAGTGAAAAATGATGTGTCTTCCATAAAACTAAATGGGAGCACGAAATTTGATTCAAACTGACAAATGAAGGACTCTAGAGACGCCATACTGGATTTAGTCTTTGTTGTTTCCGTATTATAACTTGCGTGTTATGACATTATGCCATTTTAAGCTAATGTTGTGTTGAAGATTTATCACCAAAAGCCTTCATGAGACGCTAACATGAAAGAAACTGTCGGAACCCGTATGAATTCGCTGTAGTGTAATGGATAGAAACACGGAGTTACAAAATCGAAAGGAATAGGTTCGTGTACAGGTATATTCAAACACTTTTTATACATCTTCACATGCCGGCCGCGGTGGTCTCGCGGTTATAGGCGCTCAGTCCGGAACCGCGCGACTGCTACGGTCGCAGGTTCGAATCCTGCCTCGGGCATGGATGTGTGTGATGTCCTTAGGTTAGTTAGGTTTAAGTAGTTCTAAGTTCTAGGGGACTGATGACCACAGATGTTAAGTCCCATAGTGCTCAGAGCCATTTTTTATACATCTTCACGTTTGTAAAAGTTTTGGAGGCTTTTTTTTAATTTCTTTAATATTCGATGTCATATACATAGAAGAGCACTCTCTCTCAGAAAAGAGTGTCTTTGACTTTGTGAACATGCCAGGAAATATAAACGAATAAATTGCAAAACCGATCATCTGATCCACAGCCACATAAACTGTGAAAATTGTGGAGATAACGTGATAATGAATGTTACAAACAACGTGCAAATATAAATAGTTTCATATATTCTATAATAAATGTAGATAAAGTGCTACAGTTGTGTGATGACTTCCGTTTTTTAACGAGACTGTAGTGTATTGCAACAAATGGCCTTGTTTCTTTTTCTACTAAATCATTTACATGCGTTTTTGGATTATACATGCACTGTCTCTGGAGCATGTGTACTAACACTGCATTTCATTACACAAGTTTGGAGGGCATGTAATATTCTGTAAACATAATTGGAAGGCATATACAGACTGAAGATCTCACCATGAATGAATCAACAGACACAGTATAATTATTTGGAATATGACAACAGAAGATTTTATGATTTATCAACGTATTAACTACATATTTTTGTTTCTGAATTGGCATCAAAATAAAACACATGTAATTGCTTTGGCAGAAAAAGAAACTAGGCAATTTGTTGGAAAGTATACATTTCAGTATCATTAAAAAACCGAGGCTATGACTTGTTCACTGGTACATAATGCATAAACACATTTCCATTTAATCACTAGAGTGTGAAATCTTGGATGTGGTGAAAAACTGATGCTACGGAAGTCCATTACATATATTTCACCACAAATTTAAAAAACAGAAACCAGTCACATTATTTTCATTCATGTCGTAATGCAGCAAGTATACTAGACGCAACATTGTTTTCACACTATAGCACGATTAAATAGAACTGCTATTACAATAACTACTTCTATGTGCTGAGACTGTGCCAACACAATCACGATGCCACACCGTTGAAGGGGAGACCTCAGCTGATCACTACCAAAGTGACAAGTCACTTGAGTGACCCTCTCCCCTCCCTCACCCCCCCCCCCCCCATACACACACCTTACATCTGTAAAACGCGATACGACCACGAAATTCAATAGCAGTTGACAAATGAGCTGAACAAGTTCACAATATTTTGATGTCACTTCACAGTAACCTTCTGCTGGAACTAGCTCCTCCTGTATCATGATCCCAAACAGCTGTAGCCATTCTAGCAGCTCATTGTATCTTCTACTGGCATATTTATTGAAATTTTGGAAGCTATTGCTGCCTTTTCTATCTTTGGAGGTTCCAACTTCATACTCGTTATCTCTACAGGGTGTCTCAAACCTTTTGGGTCAAATTGAAATGGGTGATAGTGAGTAAACAAACGATTACATTGAGACAGGGTACCAATGATCCGAAAAGCACATTTAATGTGTTATGGACATACACAGCATACACCGCGTAACACCAATGTAGCTCACAGTAACTGTCGAGGCCACATTCACCCGTGATGGTGGTTTCAACAGCCGCAGCGGCCATGTCTGGAGTGAGGACAATCCCCAAGCCACCCCATCGGTGGCACCAGCAACTATTCTCTGTCAGTGTGTGGGTGGGCATTGTCCAAGATCATCTAACAGGACCTTATTTGCTGCCTCTCCGTCTGGCTGGCCCTTGCTACCTGGTGTTCCTGCAAGAGGTGCTGCTGCCATAGATCTTGGAGACTGTACTCTTTGTTGTTCATGAAAGGGCGGGGTTTCAACACTTTGATGTTAATATCTGTGAGCACTTGAACAATATGTATCCTCATCATTGGATTGGAAGGTGAGGTTCTGTCCCAAGGCCAGTGCAACTGCCACATGTCACACCCCTGGGGTTACGTGAAGACATCGATGTATGAAACCCTCCTAGAAACAGATGAAGTCCTCGTTGCTGGGGTCCAACCTGCCTTTCTCCTGGTGTAACAGACACCAGTTATCTTTGAGACAGTGCAGCAGAACTTCATGTGCCATTGCCATGCATGCAACTGAGACTGGTGCTTGTCAATTTAAAGAATTAAAATGAGCTAATTTGTTGCTGTATGGTGTATACGATGTATGTCCACAACACAATAAATATGCGTTTCTGGCCGTTGGTTCTCTATCTCAATATAATCGCTTGTGGACCCACTATCACCTGTTTCAGTTTTACCCAAGAGATTTGAGACAGCCTGTATATATATTATAGAAAATAACAAAACACTCTCCCAGTAGTAAGTAAGTGTATTAAAGAAGAGAACTTCTTCATGGGTCTGTGGACTACTTGGTAAGTGCAACTCCTACGAACCTTGCAGTCTGGTGTTCAATCCCATTGTGATGCTAGATTTTTTCTTTTTGTGAAAGATGCAAAGCTGCGCCAAGGTACAGAGTTCATATTCAATTCGAAAGGTTATTTGTAAGATGAAGAAGTAGACAGGGGCATACCATAGGTAACAGCAGTGCCAGCAGCATTCATTTATTACTGGACCCTCTACATGTACATCTTTAGCCTGTGAACCACTGTGAACGGTATCACAGGGAGTGCTTCCAACTGGCCCATGTCTTACTGTTTCTTCCCATCCCATTCGATATGGAGCGTGGGAAGAATAACTGCTTAAATGCCTTATGCATGTGGTAATGAGTCTCTTCTTGTCTTTGTGGTTTTTACAGGAGTGACACGTAGAGAGGTGAAGAATATTTTTAGATTTATCATTTAATATTGGTTCTTTAAACTTTGTAAGTAAGCTTTCACTTGATAATTGGTTCATGTTCTTCAGTATTTTGGTGTCGCTCTTCCACAAGTCAAATCTGTGACCAATCACACTATCCTTGTTTGTATATGTTCCATATACTCCATTAGTAGAGTTATAAAACTACCATAGGCTACAATAGATTATTGTAAGTAAGGGTACACTACAGTAGTTTTCATAGTAACTTTGGTCAGTTAATATAGCAACCTTGTTATCTGTACAATAAGTGTGTTGCATATCTATCAGGCGTTACCTCATTTCGATCGATTTGTCTGGATATGTGATCAGTTTCTTACTAGATTCTCCAAGAAACTGGAAGCAGTGAACCGTCTAGAAACTGAGTGAGGAGATATAAAAGGCTGCATAGTCTACCAACATTTTTGTTCTACATAGCAAAATTGAAATTGTCAGTGTTTAACTCAGATTTTATTCGAAATTTGTTGACTTTTAATGTGAAACAGAGGACTGTTATAAAAATAAAAAAATAATACAGATTTATCATACAGTCACAGAGAATGGAGTTTCTTCAGAAAGTGGTAAATTTAAAAAAAAAAACGCTTAAAATCATATCAAGCATTACTTCAATACTTAGTCGACCTTATGTAAAACATGGGTCTGTTACTGCCTGCTAAGCGACATTCACACTTATCAATAATAACAGGAAACTCTTGCCTTTGATCTGGTGAAGAACATATTATTGAGTTCAAAATAAAAACAGTAAGTACACAGATTTTTTTGTGCTTGTGCATGTAAACTGCACTTGCATCAAAAGTAATTGCTTTGGTTACATAAAAGTGCAGCAGTTACGCGAGCAGCTAATTTTTATTACTTACAAAATGAAATTTGTATTTTGTAAGGATATAAAATACACACTGGACTAACACTGAACAATGTGTGGATCTAATTATGTGCAAAACAAACAAAGAAACAAACAAAACGTAAAGAGCAGTCGCTGACTCTCACTTCCTCTCCCATACAATCGATCTGAGTCTCTTTTTTGAAGAGGCCATTGTCTAATCTCAAACTCTCTGTTACATAGAGAAACATAGGAGTAGCACTTACCGAGTGAGTCACAGTGCTATGATAAAGTGCAGTGCTTCAACGCATTTATCATGGGAGAATTTATTGTACTTTTGATAATATACCTATATTTAAATAACGAGGATGAAATTGGTAGGTTTTCACTTTTAAAGAAAGAAAAGGCAGCAATAGCTTCCAAATTAGGAATGAATGTTCCAACAGAAGATATAATGAGCTGTTACTTTAATTCGTCTGCGACAATGACTACCGCAGTTTAGCATAATGATGTGAGAACAGAGAAATTTACAGGTGCCTTTTGAAGTCCAGGGTCCCCATTTCTGCTGCAGCTAGACGCCTGTCCTTATCGCGCACAAACAGTAGAAAGCTGTGAACGATGAGGATGCTGCAACGGCGTTCGGATGCAACCGGAAATCGCTCTTGTGATGTCTTTCGCCAGCTACTTTGGAGACACGATAGCGAATTTCGTCACGTTTCGTTGTTTCCGTATTATAACTCGAGTGGTCTGATAGTATGCCATTTCAAGGGAACAGTGCATTGAAGATTTATCACAAACGCGTTACTCTTTGTACGATTTTTTATAATTAAGTATTAGTTACTTACACATCGACGGTAAAAGCCTTCAGGAGATCCTAAGATGAACGACAATAACGTTCAGACTTATATATATTAGTAGTGGGTCAAGAGAGAGCTTGCCACATTAAACATCGGGTGGTGGACCACTTTTGCTGATGTCAGCATCAGCACATCCTCCTCCCCAAGGCCATACCAGTAATTACGACATTAGAATCATTGCATCGGCCCGCGTGCCAAGTCTATGGTACAGAAGAGAGGGGAGAGGAGGACCTGTGTCCCTGCCCAACAACCAAATACAATAAAATATCTTATTTGCCTCAAATACAAAAAAATTTGTCAACTATGGTTGCATTACTGGCTTCCAAAAATTCGTTTAAGGACTGGTTCACCACTCACATTGGTTTTTTTTCTTCATTGTTATTTCATCTCCCTCACCCCATATACACTCATCAGCCAAGAGTATTTTTAAAATACGACAAGATTGAGAAAAAGAACATGAGGACTGTTATACTATTTTAAATTAAAAAGTCAAATACAGAATCTGAAAAACGAAAATGTATATATATTAAAAACACATTGCAGAATGGTGAAATTCTTCTAGGAAAAAGCCCTGCAGCTCAGCTGTTTCACTTAAATTCCGAGGTACCAACACTGCAAGAAAAGTCTTTCTGGAGGAAAGAACATGTTCCATAATGTTCAGGTGCAGAGAAAAGTGTGGAGATGTAGGTTGGTGTTGGTGTAGATAGTGGGAAGACAGAAGTTGGGAAAGGCAGTGGGTGGGGTGGAGTTTGGTGTGTGGGTATAGTAGTGGTTACAAGAGGAAAGGGATGGGGATGGAAAGAGCGGAATAGGGAGAAAAGAGCCCTGACATGGAGTGGGACAGGTGGGGAAGTGGTGAAGCTGTTAGGAGGGATAATTATCAGGGCAGACCTCATTGTCTGGGAGAGAAAGTCGGTTGAAGTTCCGTTGGGATAGGATATGGAGTGTTTGTAGGTGTAGGGACAGTGGGACATGTTTGTAAAGCCACGCCAGCATACCAAGGCTGGTGCTCAGAGGGGGAACAATGGAGTTATTGGTATCTAGTTGATCTAGATGGCGAAAAGTACAGTTGAGTGGGTGTGATGAGGGAGGGGGAAATTCAATGAGATGGTAGAGGATCCATGTGGGTGAAGGTGTTGGTGGATGAAGTGGGAGAGGATGTATTTGAAGACATTGCTAAGTACTGAGGTGAGGCAAATGGGGTGGTACAAGGAGGTATCAGTAGAAGGTTTGTGAGGTATGAGGAAAAATAGGATTTTGTAGGTTTTCCATTGTTGAGGATAGTAAACTGTACAGAGTATAGGGTATAAAGAGTTCCTTGGGAGATTAGAAAGGAGTGGGATCATTCTTTGATGTGTCAATGGGTAATGCTGTCACGACTGGGGCATGTGTTGCATTTTCTGTGGAGTACTTGTTTTATATCATGCACTGTGATTGGTGTGTTTAATCCCACTGTTATTCAAACACCAGAAACTACCAGCTAAGGGTGGGACAGTGGTGCTTGTGCGTTTGTGGATGGTAAAATAGTGGGGGTAGTCAAAATGGGGATTATCGGGAATGGAGAAGATGTCAGAGAGATAGGATGAAATGTACTTGGCTACACTCAATTTGTCAGGTAAGAGACGGATGGAATGCTTTCCAGTACTTAGAAGAGTTAATGGAGAGTATAGCATTGAGTCTGGTACATGTCTGACGACACTTCCAACTTCTTTTGCATTTAATAAATTCCTGATGTATCACTGTATTTGCCAGTGGCATGTGTGTGTATCCCGGCCACAAGTCGACTTGAATTATCAGTATGGGCGATGTGATTCTTAGAGCAGGATAAGGGCTTGTGGGGGGTGGTGCGGCGATGAGGATATATGGTCTTGGTAGGAATGTGGGAGTATATAGTGTCTGACAAGATCTCTTGCAAGAAGGATGTGGCATGAGGGATACCGTCAGGTTGCTGTAAAGTCAGGGTGTGGCTTTCAGTCTGATTTTCTGTGGCCTTCCAGTTGGTGTGGGAGTAGTTTTGGAGAACTCTTGGACAGAGATTGGGATGGGATACATGGTTCAGAAGTAGCATGTAGGAGATAGTGAGGAGAACAGGCAGGCAGTCAGTTCCGGTTAGATCGAAGACTTCTGCAGTGGGTCATCCAAGGAGACTGGGACATACTAGGATGCCACCTGGGGCGGTGTTGCTTTCAGGGTTGGTATAGTGTGGGATGAGGACCACATCATTTTGCAGGAAGTTTGTAAACACATGACCAAAGGCGGTACCAGTGATAGACGTGGCATTTCCAAGTACAATAGTGTCGATATCCTTAGAGTAAATAAAATTACCTACCATCTACTATGAGACACCTTGCATTTTGCAAGCCCAATGACGCTCCAAAAATTAAATGTTGCAACATCTAATCCCTCTGTGTAACTGATTAAAATGTATGCTTATTGCAAAATACGAAGACATCCACAAAAATTCGAGCAAAAAGTTTTGTGCACATTGCAAACACAGCGAAGCCTCAGATGCACCTAAGACATTTTATGACCACCCTCCATTGTTATAAATGCTAAACAAATGCCGCAACATGTATTAAAGTGAAGTTATTCTCTGTAACGTACAGATATGTAAATGTAGATGTATAATTAGTTGTGTTCTAAAATATAATGAGTAACAAGCGGAAATCACATTAGAGATTCTACCAAACATTCATATTACTACATCTGAAATATACGCTTAATATCAAGTCCTCAACCGCATCGTTCATGAACGGACCTCCAATATACAAAGCTCAAACAAAATGGCTGTAAATGTTATGAGGTATGGGTACTTTAACATTGCAGTGTGACAACATCACAATGCTAGTTTGCACAGACGATGATATCGACCTCGTAATACACAGAAAACAGAGTGGGGCATTACCGATAATTTTCGAAGTAACGCAATTATATTTCATAACAGAGCAGTTGAAAAGAAAGATATAAGTAATCGTGTACGTATCTGAACAGTCTTGCATAGAGATCAAACACACAACGCTTTCTGTAGTGGTCTCCAAACTCGTAATACTACGTTCTTTAACCAAGGAAGATGTAAAAGTTTCCTGTGGACGCGTGTCTGTGCACTTTATAACTTACACACACACACACACACACACACACACATTATATATACACACAGGGTGAGGCAGCTAGTCGTAACACCCCTTGTATCCACCCAACCGTAATAGATACAAAGATGCCATTTGGACAGTGAATTGCAGGGACAAGGGCTACTTCAATACATCACATTTCATGTTTGTACTATTTTTTATTACAGATATATGAGGCCATCTTTGCTTTTTTAAATGGAACCCTATGTTAAATTTTAGCATAACATGATGGGCGTAAACAGACGGTTTCAAATATGTGTATATCATAATATTTAGGCGAATAGTTTTTGAGATGCAGATATGTTCCCGTATCGTATTCGTCCTTCGAAGCGGCGTTGTACAATGCGACCTTTCCTGTTGACCACTGAGGAACTTAACAGGGAAGGCGTTGTTTCCTGCTTCTCGATAACACCGCAAGGTGACGCACGAGGTATCTGGAGAGTAGGGTACAAAAGTGCTGCTGGAGTAATGAGACATCGCATTTCCGTCACAGTTTCTTGGAGCAGATATGTACACCAACGAAGAAAAGTTAGATATGCTTCTAGTGTATGGTGAAAGCAGAAGAAATGCTGTTAGGACAAAAAGCGATATGGAGAGCTGTATCCTGGTCGTGAGCGTCCTACGCGCCAGCTTCTTGCACGTATTTAAAGAAAATACTTGAATCGGGATCATGGAACGCCATACAGAGGAGAAGGCAGAATTGCAACTGGCGAGGCACATGAAGAGGGGGTTCTAACGTTGGTGCATAACGACCCTACTGTTTCGTCGCGACGTTATCACCTCGGCATTTGGTATAAGTTAGAGAAGTGTTCTACGCATAATGCACTGGCATAGATTTCATCCGTTTCACCTCTCATTACATCAGGTTCTCTCTGGTGTGGATTTCGAATGGCACCAGGAATTTTGCCGGTTTGCTCTGCAGCACCTACAAGATGATCCAACGTTTTTTCAATGGGTGCTTTTTATTGATGAAGCGAATTTCACCAAGCACAGTGATGTGAATTTGCATAATATGCATTACTGGTCAATAGAGAACCCTCATTGGGTTCGACAGGTACAACATCAGCAACCGTGGAGTGTTAACGTGTGGTGCGGCATCGTCGGAAATGTCATTGTGGAGCTGTACGTCATTCCGGGTATACTAAATGGCAGTAACTATTACAGTTCCTGCGAAACGATCTGCCCATTTTGCTGGAAGAGGTACCACTAACTACGCGTCAGTGCATGTGGTTCCAACACGACGGCTGTCCTTCCCGTGTGGCTACAGAGCTGTTAAATGAAAAGTTCCCAGATTGTTGGATAGGACGCTGTGCTGAAGAGAAGTGGCCAGGCTGGTCTCCTGATTTGACCCCCTCTTGTTTTTTTTTTCTGTGGGGAGCAATCAAACATAACGTGTATGCTCAAATACGAACTACGCCAGAAGATATGAAGCAACGTATCATCGAAGAGTGCACTGATATCTCACGTGACACCCTCGCAGCCGTTCACAAATCATCCGAACGGCGACTACAAATGTGCATTGCAGTAGAGGGGAAGCATTTTGAGCACATGCTTCGGTAAAGTTTTGTGTGAAGTACAATATGTATTTTGCATCTTTGTGTGTATTTGCTTCGTTTTGTGATGAATAGTACATATTTTCAAATAAAAAACAAATACGTGCGAAATAATTGTGACCAATAAGGCCCTCCTCATTTACATTTGTATTTCTGTTACTTAAAATGTATTAATATCTTGTAGGATTTTAATACCGTATGTTGTATACTATTTTGGTATCACAGTTGTCAAACAACTGAATAATATTTGCGCGACATCATCAGTTAATTTTTGCGCAAAATATCTCGGTATGTATTACTATTGTCGGGTAAATAGGCGTGTTGGTGTAAGGACGGACTCGCGACGTTTACCACGTACTCTACACAACAGGAAAGGTCGCATTGGACAATGCCAATACGAAGGACGAACACGAATTTCTCAGGTATCAATATAAAAGTGTTGCCATCACCTGATGCTTTGTTTGACAGCAAGTAACCATAGGGGCAAGGGGGAGGGGGGCAGTGGATTGGAGAGAGGAGGGGTAGGGAGGTTGTTTCTCCCAGCGTCCTGTGCCGGCGGTATTGTGAACTATCTCAGTCAGTATATGCACAACAGGGCGAGCACATAGAGCAGTTGCGTCCACTGACCTGGTATGGAACATGTGCGTTTGGGAGAAAAACAAGACGTGTCTCTGGTATCAAAGGGACGCCGGCACCTGATGCCTTGTTCAGTGATTAAGTAGCAGGCAACCAATGGCTGCTAACGATAGCGACCCAGCATTCCCGCAGTCACTGCCCAGAGTTCAACGTGTGTGCAGCCGTAATCCCATCATCATTTGGTAGTCTGTGGATGGCGTGTGTAAAGAAGAAAGTGTGTGCAAGTTGTTTTTTCGCCAGGTATGTTTAGAGCGATTTGTAACAGTGTAACTATGTGCAGTGAGTTGAGTTATGCTGACGTCGGTTTCATGACGGTATTCCTTTTGCACTTGGAAAAAAGTGATCTATTTACGCATGAGCTACTTTTTTCCGATATACTTTACAAGACCTGCATCTTCCTAACCAGCAGAGAATGATGAGATTTTCCCACCAAATAAAAGAGAGATCCAGCCCCAGCAAACTCAATTTTATAAATAAACAATGTATTATTGTACCTTCTGCAATATATCTGAATTTTCTGTTGTGAGATTCTTCCAGTCCACCAGTTCAGCGATTTTTCCCGCCAATTATTTCTGCAAGGGGTGGTGAGGGAGTGAGTGATGGGTGGGACGTCCTCTGGTGGTGGCAGTTTGCACTAGCTCAGTCGATCCCTGCATGTCAAGGTGTGCACAAACGAGAAAATTTTCCAGCAAGACAACACTTTCAATCTGCAGCAGTTTAATTACATAATTAGCAAATGTAGTTACTGGACATGGTAATACCTGAGACTTCCACAGCAGCAGCTCTGCATAGAATGAGAGATATTCCCGGCAATTTTTTTCTGGATGGTGAGGAAGGAAGTAGGGGAGGGGAGGGGACACCTGGGGAATTTCTCAGGAGGGGAGGGGTAGTTAATTGATCAATTTAATTAATTAGTCAATTAATTTGATTTCAATAGTGTGCTTGTATTGGCAAGGGAGGGGGAGGGTTAGGGATTTCCCAGAGAGGTGGGGGAGGGGATGCAGGGGGGGATGGGGTTTCTCAGAAGGATGGGTTATCTCCTGGGAGTCATAAATCACCGCTAAGGGAGTCATAAATCAATTATCATAACAACAGGTTAAGGGGACTGGGTCATAAATCAATCTAGTTTGCCACTGAATGTGTGCAAACTAAACAAACAAAATGCATCTGTCCTCTCTTTGCTCCACTACTCCCACCATGAGCTCTTGCCAACTGAAATCGGTACTCATCCGACCTGGCCACAGATTCGCAGTAGTTTATGGTCCAACTGATATGGTCACGAGCCCAGGAGAAGCACTGCAGGCAATGTCGTGCTGTTAGAAAAGGTATCTATGGTGGTCGTCTGTTGCCATAGACTATTAACGCCAAATTTCGTTGCAATATCGTAATGGATACATTATTTATACGTTCCGCATTGATTTCTGTGTTGCATGTCTGTTTGCACTGACAACTCCAAGGAAACGTCGCTGTTCTCGGTCGTTTAGTGAAGGCCTTCGGCCACTGTGTTATCTTTGGTGACAGGCAATGCTTGGAATTTGGTATTCTCGGCACACTCTCGACCCTGTGGCTCTTGAAATACTGAATACCCAAACGATTACCTAAAAGGAATCTCCCACGTGTCTAGTTCCAGCTACCACTCCACGTTCACAGTCCTAATTCCCGCAGTGCCGACATAATCACGTGGCAAGCCGTTTTACATGAATCACCTGAGTACAAGTGGCAGATCCGCCACTGCACTGCCCTTTCAACCTTGTGTACATGATACTATCACTATCTGTATTTGTGCATATCGCTATCTCATGACTTCTCTCACTTCCGAGTTCAATAGGGGGTGGATTGCTTTGCACTTTGTTAAATTGTGGAGAGAAGGGCGACTGCCTTGAGGCGAATATGGCATCTATGCACATGTGTGTGTACTGTGTGACAGCTCAAATATGAAGACATGCTGGATATCAGTGCCAACTACCCTTGTGAAGCGGCCAGCTCACGTTGCTTTAAAAGGAATTTCGTGTATCTTAGTCTCAGAGGGCTGGGTTATACAATTTTTATTGGAACATACTGCAGCAATTCTCTCTCTCGTTAGAGGCTGTACTTAGAAGAAGCTGTGATGGTCCGGGCGACATGCATTTTTCTGCGCTAATATACATTATTGATGTAATTTTCACATCTGTATTACGTATTAAAATGTATGATTATCGTAATACATAAGCAGGACCTCTACAAAAATTCGAGCAAAAATAAAGTTGTATTATATGTAAGATTTCGTACACATTGCAAGCACAGTGAGGCACCAGATACACATAACGGCTGACGCTGAATGCGTAATGGATAGCGCCTAATACCTAATGACTAACACATAACGCTTAACTCCTAAAGCATAGTGTCTAACGCAAGAGATTCTCTGTAAGCACACCACTGTATTACCACCTACCATTGCTACAAATGTCCGTCCCCGGTAGCTGAATGGTCAGCGTGACGGATTGTCAATCCTCTGGGCCCCAGTTCGATTCCCTGCTAGGTCGGGGAATTTTCTCCGCCCAGGGACTGGGTGTTGTGCTGTCCTCACCATCATCCTCATCGACTGCAGGTCGCCAAAGTGGCGTCAAATTGAAAGACCGGCATCCGGCGAATGGTTTGCCCGTACGGGGAGGACCTAGCCATACGATTAAATTTAAAAAAATGCTATAAATGCTAAACAACAGCCACAACATCTATTAAAGTGATAAATTACATCAAGATATCATGAATTTTTCTGTAAGCACACCCTCTTCCCATTACTGTTTGCTATAATGTTTACTGACTGATTTTCCTTCAAATACCTCCAATTTTAGATTCTAAGATAAATGTAAATAAATGATTTTAAATGACTAACTAGCAGTACAGTGTGGTATTTTAACAAAATATACCAATAGCACAGCACAATAACGTAGTTAGAAATTAAAATCATAACGAGGAGAGAGACAATCACTGGCTGTTAGATAATGCGTATAATAATATGACACTAGAATTCAAGTGTCATCTAAGGTAATAGTTGTCTACACAAGACTGCTGCAATAATTAGATATCAGAAAAGATCTCCATGTGGTGAGGTGCACACAACGGATTATCTACTTTTTCAGAGTAGTATTCTAACCTAGATGGCTGAAAGTGGATCGGTGGGAGTCTGTTAATAGTAGATAGTAATGCAACACCTCATCCTGGCATGCTGGCACAACACGAAGAAACTCGATGTCATAACCTATGGGGCAACAACATAGGCAAAAAGCAGGCAGAGAAGCAAGTCATCCAATGTCACTCACAGATAGGTAGAACCACAAACAGACATTCAAGTTAACCATCACATGATCAGTGTCGCAGCAGATACATTGCAATCTGTGAGGCTCGAGATATAGCTGCAAGCATCTGTTCGTAACAGATGTTTATACTGCAGTACCCATACAGTGTGTAGTTTTCTGAATTAGTATGGAATATGGATAAACATAGACATTAGTTTCTTGATGCATGGCTGATCTCTGTATATTTAATTTGAGGATGTATTGTGACTTACACCGAAGTGACAAAAGTTTTGGGATAGTACGCACATGTACAGATGGTAATATTGTGTACACGAAATCTACTGGGGATGTATGACAAACATATGTGTTAGGAGTGCTTCGGTAGCTCAGTTGGTAGAGCACTTGCCCGCGAAAGGCAATTGTCCCGAGTTCGAGTCTCGGTCGGGCACATAGTTTTAATCTGCCAGGAAGTGTCATATCAGCGCACACTCCGCTGCAGAGTGAAAATCTCATTCTGGACCTTAGACCAGATTTCATCCAAAAACACAATAATATTGTTGGGAGACTTTAATGCTCAAATCGGCAAAGAACGTCATCACCAATCCATAGTAGGCAAATTCCCTGCACATAAAAGAACCAATGCAAATGGAGAAAGACTTATTAGTTTATGCAGAGAACATGACATAGTTCTAAAGTCTACATATTTCAAAAAACTCCCTAGAAAACAAACTACATGGGTATCCCCGAATCCAGTCTGTGAGGAGAAACAACTTGACCATGTTGCTATAAGCAGACTGTCTGCATCAGAGATACTCAATGTAAAAGTTGCTAAGAGTGCAAGTTTAGATTCAGATCACTATCTATCTATCTGTCGTTAAATTCAAAATTAAACCAATATATGAAAGAAAGAGCGAATATCAACCTAAAAAGTTTGACACTCAGAAATTAATCAAGGAACACGATTTCAGGACACTTTTGGAAAAGAGAACACCTAAAACATGGGAACAACTTCAAAAAGATATAGTACAGACAGCAGAAGAAACCATTCTCCTTACCAAAAAATGGAAACATGCCTGGTGGAATGATGAGTGTGATAAACTAATCCTAACAAGACAACGAGCTTGGAACATTTGGAATGCCATCAAAAATGATAAAAATAGGAACTCCCTAAAAGAAGCCCGGAAGCAAGCTTCAAAAGGCCTTAAAAGATCCAAGTTCAATACATAAAACACCAACTAGCACAATAGACTCCAACTTCAAACAGAACAATTCTAGGGACTTTTACAAAACTTTCAAAAGTAACTTAAAGAAATACTCTCCTCCTAGTCTATTTTTCACGGACCCAAAAACGCAGAAAACTGCATACAATAGCATAGACAACTGTAGAATACTTGCTGAATATTTTGAAGAACTACATAACTGTTATCCACCGAAAGAAAAATTTAATTTCAATATTGTAAACCCAACACCACCAGACTCCAAGCCGCCAACCACAGAAGAAATAAAAGAAATCATAAAAGAGCTTAAAAATAATAAAGCCCCTGGAGAGGATAATATACACTCCTGGAAATGGAAAAAAGAACACATTGACACCGGTGTGTCAGACCCACCATACTTGCTCCGGACACTGCGAGAGGGCTGTACAAGCAATGATCACACGCACGGCACAGCGGACACACCAGGAACCGCGGTGTTGGCCGTCGAATGGCGCTAGCTGCGCAGCATTTGTGCACCGCCGCCGTCAGTGTCAGCCAGTTTGCCGTGGCATACGGAGATCCATCGCAGTCTTTAACACTGGTAGCATGCCGCGACAGCGTGGACGTGAACCGTATGTGCAGTTGACGGACTTTGAGCGAGGGCGTATAGTGGGCATGCGGGAGGCCAGGTGGACGTACCGCCGAATTGCTCAACACGTGGGGCGTGAGGTCTCCACAGTACATCGATGTTGTCGCCAGTGGTCGGCGGAAGGTGCACGTGCCCGTCGACCTGGGACCGGACCGCAGCGACGCACGGATGCACGCCAAGACTGTAGGATCCTACGCAGTGCCGTAGGGGACCGCACCGCCACTTCCCAGCAAATTAGGGACACTGTTGCTCCTGGGGTATCGGCGAGGACCATTCGCAACCGTCTCCATGAAGCTGGGCTACGGTCCCGCACACCGTTAGGCCGTCTTCCGCTCACGCCCCAACATCGTGCAGCCCGCCTCCAGTGGTGTCGCAACAGGCGTGAATGGAGGGATGAATGGAGACGTGTCGTCTTCAGCGATGAGAGTCGGTTCTGCCTTGGTGCCAATGATGGTCGTATGCATGTTTGGCGCCGTGCAGGTGAGCGCCACAATCAGGACTGCATACGACCGAGGCACACAGGGCCAACACCCGGCATCATGGTGTGGGGAGCGATCTCCTACACTGGCCGTACACCACTGGTGATCGTCGAGGGGACACTGAATAGTGCACGGTACATCCAAACCGTCATCGAACCCATCGTTCTACCATTCCTAGACCGGCAAGGGAACTTGCTTTTCCAACAGGACAATGCACGACCGCATGTATCCCGTGCCACCCAACGTGCTCTAGAAGGTGTAAGTCAACTACCCTGGCCAGCAAGATCTCCGGATCTGTCCCCCATTGAGCATGTTTGGGACTGGATGAAGCGTCGTCTCACGCGGTCTGCACGTCCAGCACGAACGCTGGTCCAACTGAGGCGCCAGGTGGAAATGGAATGGCAAGCCGTTCCACAGGACTACATCCAGCATCTCTACGATCGTCTCCATGGGAGAATAGCAGCCTGCATTGCTGCGAAAGGTGGATATACACTGTACTAGTGCCGACATTGTGCATGCTCTGTTGCCTGTGTCTATGTGCCTGTGGTTCTGTCAGTGTGATCATGTGATGTATCTGACCCCAGGAATGTGTCAATAAAGTTTCCCCTTCCTGGGACAATGAATTCACGGTGTTCTTATTTCAATTTCCAGGAGTGTAGTTGGCTCAAATGGCTCTGAGCACTATGGGACTTAACATCTATGGTCATCAGTCCCCTAGAACTTAGAACTACTTAAACCTAACTAACCTAAGGACAGGACACAACACCCAGCCATCACGAGGCAGAGAAAATCCCTGACCCCGCCGGGAATCGAACCCGGGAACCCGGGCGTGGGAAGCGAGAACGCTACCGCACGACCACGAGATGCGGGCGGAGTGTAGTTGCTGAACTATGGAAGTACTCTAGTGACAACATGATACAGTGTCTATCAGAAATACTAAAAGAAATCTGGACAACACACAGATTACCACCAGACTGGACATCTGCATTAATACATCCACTACATAAAAAAGGGGAGAAAACAGATCCAAGCAATTATAGAGGAATCTCCCTCTTACCAGTGACCTATAAGATCTTGTCTAAGGCGCTTTTAAAAAGAGCAGAAGAGATACTTGACAAACAGCTAGGAGAGTATCAGGCTGGATTTAGGAAGGGAAGGTCATGTGCAGAACAAATACTAAATTTAAAGAACATAATAGAAATGAGGAAAATCAGGAACTTCAAATATGTAATTACTTTTGTGGATTTTAAAAAAGCCTATGATTCAATTGACAGAAATACACTGCTTGATATCTTAAAAGAATTGGGACTCGATGCTAAAACAACTGCAATAATTAAAGGTACTTTGACAAATACAAAATCGAAAGTAAAATTTAGGGGAGATGGTCTGTCACCTCTGCTTTTCAATTGTGTCTTGGAGAAGGTAGTTCGGGAATGGAGGAAGGCCATCAATACTAAAGGGATTCAACTAGGGAGAAATCCAAACAAGATCACTGTCGACTGTTTAGCTTTCGCAGATGACATGGCATTGATTACAGATTCACTAGACAATGCCCAAGAACAAATAAGAGAACTACAAAAACAAGCAGCCAAAGTAGGACTACAAATATCCTATGAAAAAAACAAAGTGTATGACAAACATTTGTGATGCTCCTCAAAATATTGCAGTTGACAACAACACAATACACAAAACAGATTCCTTTAAATACCTAGGAGAGTGGATTACATACAATGCCAAAGAAAAGATAGCTATAGAATCTAGAGTGCACAAAATGGAAAGAGTGTTTCATATGACCAAAAACGTTTATAATAAAAAATCCTTGTCCTGGAACACGAAATTAAGACACTACCAAACAGTGGCCAGACCTGAAGTTCTCTATGCGGCAGAAACACTTAAACTAACAAGAAATGGAGATCTTGAGAAACTAGAGAAGGTCGAAAGAAGAATTTTAAGGAAAATACTGGGACCTAAAAGAAACGATAATGCTGAATACAGGTTAAGACCAAACAGAGAGCTATATCTGAAAACGGAGAAACTAACTGATGTAATGAGGAAGAGGAGACTACAGTTTTTTGGACATATATTCAGAATGGATAACAACAGACTAACCAAGCGGATATTCACATTACTCAATAGCTACAAATCCAAGCCAGCATGGTTCATAGAGACTGAAAAGGACATTGAAAATGCTGGAGCTACAATAGACACAATAGAAAACAGAACACCTTTCAGAAAGGCAGTTCAAAAGGCAGAATTTCAGGAGAGAAAGAAAATAACTAGACCAAAGTGGACTCAAGAAGAAAGGGAACAACACTCTAAAAGGATGAAGGAAATTTGGAAAATGAAGAAATCTAATACAATGAAGAGTAGCCAAAGTTGATTCATCGTACCCTCCAAATGGGTTATTCGAAAGAAAAAAAAAATCCGGTAAATTGATTCGCTCCACATCATTTCGATAGAAGAATCGTTCGAATGAGGTATGGAACATGTCACTAACTGACTAACGCCGGCCGCGGTGGTCTAGCGGTTCAGGCGCTCAGTCCGGAACCGCGCGACTACTACGGTCGCAGGTTCGAATCCTGCCTCGGGCATGGATGTGTGTGATGTTCTTAGGTTAGTTAGGTTTAAGTAGTTCTAAGTTCTAGGGGACTGGTGACCACAGATGTTAAGTCCCATAGTGCCCAGAGCCATTTGAACCATTTTTGACTAACTAACTAGCTAATTAATAATTTTTTGCACATCCGTTGAATTGTCACTCTTACTGGACACGGTCGTTGGGGATACCTTTAAGCATACAACTTAACTGTTCTCTTCGCGTCCCTCTGCATTCTCCATAACGAAGTAGCATATCTTGTTTCTTTTGGTTTGTGAGAAAAGTTTATATTTTTCCGACTAACCAGCACTCGACACACATGAACAACACAGACATAATAAAAGCTATATTTTCTATGTGCCCTCTTTATCCCAATACCACTCTGTCCCTCCTTATCCAATGTCATGTATTACCTTGTTTCCGTATAAAATAACGAACTTCCGCATAAGACAGCAGTTGGTTTCATGTTCAAAACAGATAATTCCTAAGGTCTAAATATTGTAATTACTTCAAAACTACTAATCGCATTCTGGAGATGAAATGTCATGGAATTTATCTCTTTTAGAACATGCAGCTGAAATTACTATAGTGCCATTTGAAAAATCGTAGAGAAACCTCTAACACTGTAATTAATATAGCTATGAAAAGAAACTATATGTCGTTTAGTAACGACTTCCTCACAGTTAATCCGAGTGAAAAGAGACTTACAAGATAGTAAACTACACCTTAAATGTTTGAGGTGAACAGCTTAGCAAAATCACCCTGTATATGTACATTGTCACCTCGTTTACAGATTTTGCGTGCACGAAGACAGTTTCCCGAAAGCGGAAAACTGCTGTAATTACTCCACGTCATAACAGAATGGGTCAAACAAGGCATAAATGAACCATAGAACGATCAACTTCGTTACATAATTTATAACCACACAGAGAAAAACGTACAACGACAGAAAAAATCGCTACACCAACAAGGGGTTGTGCGACATAAATAAAAATTGGTAGGCGTGTTTCTACACCTGAAACGTGATGTCTATTCCAATTTCACGCCAGTCGTGTAAGAGAGGCGCTAGTAGTGCCACTATGAGGATGCAAATCAGATTTGCTTTAAATACCCGCTGTAGCGGTCGTGAGCGATGTTACCTTTGAGATTGGACATGGTGAGTTGAAGTTAGTCAAGAATGATTTTAAGGGAACCAAGACGCAGTTACCAACATCTCAGTGGTCCAGAATGAGATTTCCACTCTGCAGCGGAGTGTGCGCTGATATGAAACTTCCTGACAGATTAAAAATGTGTGCCGGACCTAGACTCGAACTCGGGACCTTTGCCTTTCGCGGGCAAAGGGCCAGAGTTCGAGTCTCGGTCCGGCACACAGTTTTAATCTGTCAGGAAGTTTCATATCAGCGCACACTCCGCTGCTGAGTGGAAATCTCATTCTGGAAACATCCCCCAGGCTGTGGCTAACCCATGTCTGCGCAATATCTTTTCTTCCAGGAGTGCTAGTTCTGCAGGTTCGCAGGAGAGCTTCTGTGAAGTTTGGAAAGTAGGAGACGAGGTACTGGCGGAAGTAAAGCTGTGAGGACGGGGTGTGAGTTGTGCTTGGGTAGCTCAGTTGGTAGAGCAATTGCCCGCGAAAGGGAAAGGTCCCGAGTTCGAGTCTCGGTCCGACACACAGTTTTAACCTGCCAGGAAGTTTAACATCACAGTGAGTTTTAACGAGGTTGTGTAGTAGGGCTACGAGAAGCTGTATGATCCTTCTGCGACACTGCAGAAAAACTTCGCAGGAATGTAGCCATTGTACATGATTAGTGGCAGCGGTGGTCACGAGAATGTACAGTTGCAAGAAGACTGGGCTCTGGACGGCCACGTGTCACTACTGAGAAGGAAGACCATCATGTTCGGCATATGGCTCTGGCGAATCGTACTGCATCCAAAGCAGCAATTTATAGGTTACTTCAAGGACAGCTCAGAGCCAGACGCCCTGTAGTGTGCATTCTACTAACATCAAACCGCCTCCATTTGCTACTTGAGTGGTGTCAAGCGAGAGCTCACGGGATGGCATGGTGGAGGTCTGTTGAGTTTCCTGATGAAAGCCGGTTCTGCCTCGGTGCGAGTGACGGTCGTGTGTTGGTTAGAAGGAGGTCAGTTGAGGGTCTGCAACAACCTGTCTGTGTGCTAGACACACTGGATCTACACCTGGAGTTATGGTGTGGGGTGTGATTTCATATGACAATAGGAGCACTGTCGTGATTATCTCACGCACCTTGATTGTAAATTTTAACGTCAATCTGGTGAATCGAGTTGTTGTGTTGCCATTCATGAACAGCATTGCAGGGGGTGTTTTCCAACAGTATAACGCCCGCCCACATACCGTTTTAGTAACCCAACATGCTCTACAGAATGCTGGCATGTTGGCTTGGCGCCGGCCGCGGTGGTCTCGCGGTTCTAGGCGCGCAGTCCGGAACCGCGCGACTGCTACGGTCGCAGGTTCGAATCCTGCCTCGGGCATGGATGTGTGTGATGTCCTTAGGTTAGTTAGGTTTAAGTAGTTCTAAGTTCTAGGGGACTGATGACCACAGCTGTTAAGTCCCATAGTGCTCAGAGCCATTTGAACCATTTTGTTGGCTTGGCCTGCTCGATAGCCAGATCTGACTCCAGTCGAGCACATATGGGAAATTATCGGACGACAAAATCACAAACAGCATTAACCGTCCATATATTGAGTGGTTAATTGCAAAAAGCATGGAACTACACCCTACAAACTGACATCTGGCACCTATACAACACAATGTTGCACGTTTGCATGCTTGCATTCAACATTCTGGCGGTTACACCAGTTATTAATGTACCAGCACTTCATATTTGCAGTGGTTTAACTCATGCTTGCATTAACTTGTGATCTTTCAATTTTAATCATTTAAATATGTTACCTAGACAAATGTATTCCCGAAATTCCATTACTCTACATTAATTAATTTTTGGTGTTACAATTTTTTCCGTCAGTGTATTTTAATCTTGCAAAGGCACAAGCTTGCTTTGAAAGTGACTGTGGCACAAACGGCCACCGAGCGAGGTGGCGCAGTGGTTAGACACTGGACTCGCATTCGGGAGGACGACGGTTCAATCCCGCGTCCGGCCATCCTGATTTAGGTTTTCCGTGATTTCCCTAAATCGCTCCAGGCAAATGTCGGGATGGTTCCTTTCAAAGGGCACGGCCGACTTCCTTCCCCGTCCTTCCCTAATCCGATGAGACCGATGACCTCGCTGTCTGGTCTCCTTCCCCGAAACAACCAACCAACCAACGGCCATTTATAAATGGTAGAGGAAACTATAGAACAGAGTAATGAATACGATTTACCACTGGATTAATAGATTTTGAGGAAGTTTATGACTCTGTTTCAACTAAATCTGTTCCAACAGCGTATAGGTTCAAATGGCTCTGAGCACTATGGGACTTAACATCTGAGGTCATCAATCCCCTAGAACGTAGAACTACTTAAATCTAACTGACCTAAGGACATCACACACATCCATGCCCGAGGCAGGATTCGAACCTGCGACCGCAGCGGTAGCGCGGTTCCAGACTGAAGCACCTAGAACCGCCCTGCCACACGGCCGGCCAACAGCGTATAGATTCAACATATATTAGTATACTGAAGAAGGTAAGTAGGAGAGTAACGGGGTTTCTCGTACATCCCTCAGCCGTGTGTTCACGTCTCGAAGTCCGTGCGTTGAGACCTAACGAGGTCCTTTTTGCCATTATTGATTGATTGATGACCTCACTTCCAGATGATGGAATAGATGTCATGCGTTAATAATACGATAATATTAATTTGGGCAAGTCACCGTCATCCGAAATAATAACAGACAGAATGTATCAGGAGCGTCAGTTCCGAGAAACCAAATACTCGCCATACCGCATTCGACAATATGAAGTCATTCCACCACCGGTGAATACTGGGAGCAGGCGACTAACTCGTACTGTATGAGCCGAGCTGTGTGTGCGTCATCCCCAGGCTAACCTGCAATGAGATAAGGTGGGCAAGCATGCTGTGGGATGACACATGGGACGTACGACAAAGGAGAGGCGTGGCGCTGCCGCTTAGATCACAACCGAGACGATGTGTCACGCCCAAGCCGGGAACAGGCAAAGCCAGTCGCGTGGAGCACTCAAACTTCGGAACCTCCACTATAGGGCTACGCGTCATCTGAGTGCATGCTTTGCTACTTTTCGAAGCATTTTACTTATTGGTTTCTGTCGCAGCAATCACTCGAGATCCATCATTTCAAAGTACCGCAACGAACGATGAACAACTCTGTACCACATTTACACTCTAACAAGGGGACCCACCATACTGTAAATCACGGATTTTGATGCGCTTCAAATATGCTTTAGAGGCACTTACCCTGACTACCTGGCTATCCAGGTTTTTAGCCACGTGCCTTCGGTTTTGAGAAAATCGATTTTAAAGTCCATTGTGCGCTTTGTTGTACATTCTTAACATTACGTTTACTTTAAGCAAGTAAGTGTAGCGCAGCGGTAAAGGTTCCCAGCTACCCCAGTGGAGGTACCGTGTTCGGATCCTGCTCGTGTACCTTTTTTTTTCAAAATAGACCGAATTTTTCAATTTTATTTCAAAGAATATCAACAAACAGCGTAAGGTGTGCGAAATTATAAAGATATATTCAGTTAATAATTTTTCAAATATTCATTCCGTTTGTGGTTCGCATCATATTCTCCTAGTTCATCTTCTTCATTGAAATCTATCAATTCATCATCAATAATGATCTGTCTTTCGACCAAGAGATCCTGGATTGCGATACATATCTCATCGCCAATTGCAACGGAATTGGCAGAGATCACGCTAGGCGGTGCATTCGGTACGAGACTCAAATCGCGGAGTAGATATTCGGCGTATTTAATGGCATCTGTGATTTCGCCTCTTGATTCTTCGTTCCTCTACTTGTGGATCTTCCTCTGGCTGCACTACTGCAGAAACACTTGGTTCTTCCATTTCACAGAATTTTTCTAACACACGGCGCTAGAGTCGCTTTGCGAGCAACTGACGCTGTAGATAGATGCGAACGTAAAGGAATACAACTCGCATCCTCATTGGCCTAGGAGCTGGGGTTCCCGTAAGGCTAACGGTATTCACGGGAGAGGGGACGATAATGTGCGGAGATCGATTTCAGGTAATACAAGAAGCGACCGTTGTACGAGCATTTAGAACTCCAACTGCGAACCACAAACGGAATGAATATTTGAAAAAATTAATAGCTGAATGCATCTTTATAATTTCGCACACCTTACACTGTTTGTTGATATTCTTTGAAGTAAAACTGAAAAATTCGGTAGACTTTGAAAGAAAAAAAAAGTACACGAGCAGGATTCAAACACGGTACGTCCAGTGCGGTAGTCGTGAACCTTTACCGCTGCGCTACGCTGACTTGTTCGACACATAAGTAATGTTACGGATATACAAAGCCCGCAATGAACTTCAAAATCGATTTTCTCAAAGACAAAAAAAAACCGGACAGCCAGGTACTCAGGGTAAGGACCTCTACAAAATATTTGAAGCGCACCAAAATCCGTGATTTGCAGTATGGAGGGTCCCTTTGTAAGACAAGAAAGAAGAAACGTATCACGAAGGAATTATCAGATTGGAACGGAACTCTATAGATGTGATGTACATGTTGTGGCGATATAAATAAAAAACATTTTTATTTTTTTAAATTCCACGTCATTGTTTATTTAATCAGAGTTCTCACCTTAGACGTAGAATTAGTCCTTCTGCCACAATATTAATTCATTAGTCGCCATCGATGTTCTTCTCTTTGCTGACCGTGTGTACCATCATGAGTCGGCATCGGTTCACTTCACGAAGACGGTGGAAACCAAGGAATACTATGCTACGTTGCTTTAAATAATTTTCGTAACACTTCGATACTTTTCACTATTTTTTATTCACAACACAATAAGACTTGCTGTGCTCGTCGCACAAACCATAATTACCAACCATATGGCTGCCTTTCCGCACAGTCCAAAAATCACGTCCATCCTCCACAAGGCAACAATCGAAAGTGTCCCTTAGCTCCTTGGAGTATCAAACAAAAGAGAATCCAATGTGAACTTTACAAAGATTATAATATACATGCCTCTCAATTTATCTTTGGCGCAGCTTTTAAGATATTGTATGTCTCTGCATAGGAATGTGTCATTACAATGTACAGACCATTTAATGACAACAATTGCGGGAAAAAAATGGATGATTTTTTTCGGGAGAAAGAGCTTCACAAATTGAGCAAGTCACTAACGCGTTGGTCCACGTCTGACCCTCAGGCAAGCAGTTATTCGGCTTGGCCTGTTGGATGTCCTCCTGAGGGATATCGTACCACATTCTATCCAAATGGAGCGTTAGATCGTCAAAATACCAAGATGGTTGGCGGATCCTGTCCATAATGCTCCAAACATTCTCAAGTGGGGAGAGAGCCGGCGTTCCTGATCAAGTTAGAGTTTGGCAAGCACAAAGACAAGCAGTAGAAGCTTTGGCCGCGCGCCCGTTGGCAATATATTGCTGAAATGTAAACCCAGGATGACTTGCCATGAAGGGTAACAAAACGAGGCGTAAAATATAGTCGACGTACCGCTGCGCTGTAAGGGTGCCGCGGATTGACAACCAATGCTGTCCTGTTATGGAAAGAAATAGCGCCCAAGTCCATCACTCCTGGTTATCGGGCCGTACGGTAGGCGACAGTCAGGTTGATATTTCAGCGCTGTTCGGGGCGCCTTCACACACTTCTTCGGTCTGGAATCTTACACTACTGGCCATTAAAATTGCTACACCACGAAGATGACGTGCTTCAGACGCGAAATTTAACCGGCAGGTAGAAGATGCTGTGATATGCAAATGATTAGCTTTTCAGAGCATTCACACAAGGTTGGCGCCGGTGGCGACACCTACAACTTGCTGACATGAGGAAAGTTTCCAACCGTTTTCTCATACACAAACAGCAGTTGACCGGCGTTGCCTGGTGAAACGTTGTTATCATGCCTCGTGTAAGGAGGAGAAATGCGTACCATCACGTTTCCGACCCTGATAAAGGTCGGATTACAGCCTATCGCGATTGCAGTTTATCGTATCGCGACATTGCTGCTCGCGTTGGTCGAGATCCAATGACTGTCAGCAGAATATGGAATCGGTGGGTTCAGGAGGATAAGACGAACCCCGTGCTGGATCCCAAAGGCCTCGTATCACTAGCAGTCGAGATGACAGGCATCTTATCCGCATGGCTGTAATGGATCGTGCAGCCACGTCTCGATCCCTGAGACAACAGATGGGGACGTTTGCAAGACAACAACTATCTGCACGAACAGTTCGACGACGTTTGCAGCAGCATGGACTATCAGCTCGGAGACCTTGGCTGCGGTTACCCTTGACACTGCATCACAGACAGTAGCGTCTGAGATGGTGTACTCAACGACGAACATGGGTAGATTAATGGCAAAAGGTCATTTTTTCGGATGAATCCAGGTTCTGTTTACAGCATCATGATGGTCACATTCGTGTTTGGCGACATCGCGGTGAACGCACATTGGAAGCGTGTATTCGTCATCGCCATACTGGCGTATCACCCGGCGTGATGGTATGGGGTGCTATTGGTTACACGTCTCGGTCACTTCTTGTTTGCATTGACGGCACTTTGAACAGTGGACGTTACATTTCAAATGTGTTACGACCCGTGGCTCTGCCCTTCATTCGATCCCTGCGAAACCTTACATTTCAGCAGGATAATGCACGACCGCATGTTGCAGGTCCTGTACGGGCCTTTCTGGATACAGAAAAGGTTAGACTACTGTCCTGGCCAGCACATTCTCCAGATCTCTCACCAACTGAAAACGTCTGGTCAATGGTGGCCGAGCAACTGGCTCGTCACAATACGCCAGTCACTACTCTTGATGAACTGTGGTATCGTGTTGAAGCTGCATGGGCAGCTGTACCTGTACATGCCATCCAAGCTCAATTTGACTCAGTGCCCAGGCGTATCAAGGCCGTTATTACGGCCAGAGGTGGTTGTTCTGGGTACTGATTTCTCAGGATCTATGAACCCAAATTGCGTGAAAATGTAATCACATATCAGTTCTAGTATAATATAGTTGTCCAATGAATACCCGTTTATCATCTGCATTTCTTCTTGGTGTAGCAATTTTGTTGGCCAGTAGTGTAGTTACTGCAGTAGACTTGTCTTCAGTGACGAGTGCCGCTTTGAATTGAGCACCGATGGCTAGCGAAGTACAAGAGGTTCGGAGCTAATGTCTGGACTGCTAAAGTTCGTTCTATGGAAACCTCACCATTGATGGCATATCATCAGTAATTTCACAGTACTCACTGAATAGATATTTGTGCTCGTGTTTGAACATTACATGACATGACGAACTTTTTGGTTCCCGGAAACTACAGTAATTACTAACTAAGCAGATCATTCTTGGCTGACCGAATCCATCACGACAACGACCGTCATTGTTGACTTGGCATAAAAAGATGTGAAATATCGAAGTTTTCACGAGTCTCACTTAGGAACTCTGAACTTGAAAATAAATGGCAAACGTCTTTGTAGTCAACTGGAAATCGTATCAAGACCTTTATTTCCCTGTTAACTAGCTACAAAAGACGTTTAACATAGTTTCAAGTGACAGGGTGTGCATGTATTTAAAATGTAAATGCTATGATATAAAGTTTTATGACAGAGATTCGAACCCAGCACGTAATCTGATTGTAAACTAAGTAAAATCAAATATTAGCTATCAGTTTTTCACCAATAGCGAGATGTCTGAAACTGAAATGACGATACCATTTTTTTTCCTTTTTTGACGTTTGACGTTAAGTGTCAACTATTCGTTCACCAGCAATGACTGTTCGCACGTATGAGCAGATATATCGGCAACTATCGTTATTGGGAATAAAACACGAAGATACATTAAAATGAAAATTATTATTCACTAGTAGTTTGGTGTGCACTTGCTATTGCTTGAAATGAAGTTATGAATATTTTGTGCTGGACCTGGGATAGAACCCAGATACGCGATTTTCGTCAAGACCTAGAGGAGTTCGCAGCTAGGGGAAAACAACGAAATGATCGAACTAAATAGTTCCGAGAGTGTCAAACACCGTGAAAGAGGATTCGAATCCAAGTTCAGCACCAAAAGTTTCAGCGTCTCAAGTTGAAATAAAATAGGAGCCCTGTGACCTTAAATAATCTTTGGTCCATTAAACAAAATAAAATTTCTGGTCCAAGAAAGCTTGCTGGCGACAGATTTTCTGTTTGCGGCGACGTCACGACTGTATGAAACACTGTAAGTACTTTGAATGCTACAATTACATTCTCCTCCTAAATTAAAAATTCTTCGTTTACAACAAAAAAATTGTGTAAATGACAGGATTCGAACCTAACAAACTCAGATTACAAACTTAACGCTTACAGCACTAAGCCAGCTTTCCCCTTGGATGTGGTGCTGTTACCATCTTGTATGGTGTTATGAGCAGGGTAGCACAGTTGACTAAAACATTCGATAGCAGTGATGATGATGTTTGGTTTGTGGGCGCTCAACTATGCGGTCATCAGCACCCGTACAAAGTCCCCCTTTTTACACAGTCGAATTTTTACACATCCCAGTCTAGTCACTGTCTCGAACGATGATGATGATGAAATGACGAGGACAACACAAATACCCAATCCCTGCGCAGAAAAAATCCCCATCCCGACCAGTAATCGGACCTGGGACCCTGTGATCCACAAGCAGCAACGTTAGCCACCGTTATTTTTTTATCTCATTTCGTTGGTTATTGTTCGTTCTGTTTGTTCGAGGCGGACGTCCCATGACGCTTGTTCAAGTTCATCGTTGATCCAGTAACTCAGTTTTTTATTAATTTATTTATTTATTCATTTTAATTACAGAGGGCGGCTAAACCCTCTGACCGAAAACGCTGAGCTACCGTGCCGGCGACACTAAACCACAAGCTGCGGACATTCGATAGCACTAACAACGTGTCCTGTATCACTAAATTTCACTTTTAATCTCTGAAAATGCTGTCTTTATTTGTGAGTATGATGTTTGGGGGCAAAACACATTTCCAAGACATTTGAAATAATACTTTAGAGGAACTTATTTACGAAATCTTTTTGAAAGCATGTAGTCAGCAATGAATTTGACCTGTCTCTCCACCCCACCTTATATAGTACTTCGTTCCCTCTTGTTTTGTCAGTTGGTTCTTACTTGCGTCAAGGCAATTTATCACAGCTGGAGGAATTTGATGATGGCCTCATACTTGCGCTTTATGAAGATGGACACTGTATCAACGCCATTCCCCGTACCCTAGGACACAGTGAACCTATGATCCATCTCTGGGTGAAGAGGATGGCGGAGGAAGGCTACGCCAGTCATCTTCCTAGCTCTGGACGTCCACGGACTATCACGGAGCATCAAGACATTATTCTCCACTGCAGTGATGAAGATCCTTTCAGGACAAACACAGAAACTAGGAACATCCTTCACTTAAGTGTGAGCAGACCCACTATACGTCGTCGTCTCAGCGAGAAAGGCAGGTATGGACGTCAAAGAAAAGCTGAAAAAGCAGCGTAAGGCTGGCAGTGCAAACAAAACAATAATTTGTCCTAAAAAAAGTTTTTTCCTAGTAATACATTAGACTCAGTATTGCGTTGAGTTTGCATCCTCCTCTACAACAGCATTTTGCCACTGGAGGGCCAAGGTTTCCGGATGAATCTGTTATTCTGCAACATGACTTCCCACATATCATGAACTGCTTCAGACAATGGTGTCTTGGTTATTCGTGTAGGTCTTCTACTCATAATAACTTTCTACATGTCTGTCCATACGTGCTCTATAAGAGAAAGGTCAGCAACTTTGGGAGGCCAGTCCAACAGGTCAAAATCGCCATTCATTTGAAACCAGTGTTTTAGACAATTCGCTGAGTCGATTGGGGATCGATCATGCTGGGAGATTATTCCCCCTTCCGAAAATCTGTCACAAACAGAAGGAAGCATCATGCTCTCCAATATTTTGCAGTAATCGCTAGAAATGGATGGTGCAGTTCCCGCTAGACGCCGCGACCGTCTGCTGATGTCCATCCCCAAATTGTGGCAGAAGTTCACCCACACCTTTGTCTCTGCTGGACATATTTCATGTCGAATATCTGTCTTCTAGGACTATATACATGGACCGAACCATTTGGTACAGTAGAAGATACCTTCTCGACCGCAAATACAATTTTGTGTTTGGACTCAGTACGAAAGCGGCTTCGTTCTATACACCAGTACGAAATTTGATCTGGCAATCTTAAGTTGCTCTTTCAGCATTTCTTTGATGTCCATACCTTCCTTTCTCGTTGAGAAACAATGTAAAGTTGATCTGCTTACACTTAGCTGATGGATGTGTAAGGTGTCAGGCAAATCCAATACCTTCCATGAAAACCCTGACATGATAAGCAAATCCAGTAGTATGTCACATAGCTCCGGATAAAACGTGACATTAAATTAACCAAAGTAATACGAGTAACGAGTGAGCAAATGGAATACCACAGACTAACACAAGAATGCCTAAATGCATGTCATCCCTTCCTACCGTGAGACAGACGCAGTTCTACTACATCTACATTTATACTCCGAAGCCACCCAACGGTGTGTGGCGGAGGGGAGAAACGAGAACAGAAGCCGAGAGCAGAGCCGTGTTAAGCTAGAAGGCCGTACGATAAGGGACGGGCACCCACGTCGCCAGCTAACCGACAGGACCACCCCCCCAGCCCATTTTAAAAGCTAGAGCCCTCCAAAAGAACAGTATAGATCTTACGATAACACTAAAAGGGCCACACCAGCCGCAAGCTTTAGCGTGAGACTTTTTCGCGTCTCTGTTACGTTGCAAACGTTAAAAATATTGTGTCACCACGAAAAGTATTCGACAGGACCACCCACCAGGCCATGTTAAAAGATAGAGCCCTCCAGAAGAACACTATAGATCTTACGATAACACTAAAAGGGCCACGCCAGCTGCAAGTTTTAGCGTGAGAGTTTTTCGCGTCTCTGTTACGTTGCAAACTTTAAAAACATTGCCCCACCACGAAAAGTATAACGTTTCTCATTGGATAGACAGAATTTTTGTAGGCGGAGCTTAAGGTTAACATTGAGACCCTGATTGGTCAGATGAAAACACAGCCAGATAGCTTTGTTTAAACCAACTTCGGTAAATTGTAGTAAGGAGAAGTTAGAAAAGAGTTGTTTCCGAGACGGCGAGGTGAGCGGAGCTGTGCTGACCGCCGCCCCCTGGCGAACACCGACAAGGTAATGAACGCACGCGATGCCGCATAACAGCGCATAAAGCTTCACTCAGAACTGCAGAAGTCTCATCTGTTACATCCCCTTTTTACGTAATACTAATGTCGATCGTCAATTGATGCTCATGGTATTCACATTTGCTACGTAAGTTAAAATCTGAAACGCGATGATTTTTCTGTTGTATAATTATTGAGAAGCCACATCAGCCACTGTAATTTACGACAAGTTAGATAAGTAATTAAAGATAATTGAGGGTCACTGTAGACCATTTTGATACTTTTCTCTTTTGTGAAACTTAATTTAAACCTAGATTATAGATGTGATATGGCATAGGTCATCCTTCGATCCATTGTAGAACTTGGAAACCCATTCAGGGAATATTCGTTCACATTTTTGTTGAACGCAGTTGGTTTTTATCATCTTGTATTAAAACATTTCCTTTTATCAATAGTGCAATTTATAAACAATGTTTTGTGAGTAGAATAAAATTTCCAATGGTAAACTTAACTGCTTTTTCGATATTATTTTACCAGCTAACTAAAAACAGGAAAGCCTTGAGCCCCTTTCACTAAAGTTAGTTAGTATTAAGATTCTTTTTCAGGGAGTGCAGTGGAGCTGACGCTGAAATCATTAAGTATTTGGTTATATCATCGTTAGTCTCACTGAACTCTTCTGAACTCTACATGTCATGTGTGGTCTGGCGTCTCCTTACCAGCAACAGGTCCCAGGTTCAAACTAGTCAATTCTCTAAAAAACACGCTCAGAGTGTCGTTGCACGAAAGTGGTAGGGAGACACAACTTAGAACAAGAGACACCACACAGAATGTTAGAGAATGGCGACCCTGCCAGGATGGTAAAATACCATGATTGAAGGTCGACCACATGCCTAACTAGGTCATAAAAATATCCTGTTGAAAAATTTTCGTAATAAAATTTTTTTTTGAAAGGCATAAATAGTTGAAAACAGTAGCTGCAGCGATAGATAGTAATAAAGTATTCAATAGATAGTGAGACATTCTAGCAGAGACAATAGCATAATTAAGTTGTGAATTTTAATATTGTTAGAATTAAGTTTTCTCTCCAATGCAAGCGCACAGGTGGCGGATACACCGTTGACAAGTTGGTTCTGACCCAACAAGTAAGTGAATGGATTGTCAGTCTTGGGTAAAAGAAGTGTCAAGTCGTGTGAACAAAAAGTTTATGAAACGCGTGAGATCGTATGAGCGCATGCTGACTCGAAGTAGGGCGCGTGAATTGCTTTTAAAACAGAAAATAAGGGATTCGGAAAGATTAGGAATGGCAGATCGAGATCTTGACCGAATTGAGGTAGAGACCCAGCATGAAAATGGACAGAGAATAGAGGACAGTACAACAGACGATGCAGTATCGCGAGAAATAGGACATATAACGCACCGTAACGAGGATAATGTACGTCAAGGCATAGAAAACGTAAGTCAGCATAAGACAGAGAAGCAGGAAAGTAGAGAGACAGTCGATGAGGATTCTAACTTGCGTCTTGAACACGTAGAACCCATAGTACAAGTAATCAGAGCTCCCTCACCACAGAGTACAAGGAATTCGAGCAGAAACGTGTCACAGCACAGTTCAATGCAATCGGCTGCGAACCAACACTTGGGCGAAAACACAGAGCGTAGGACATCGGAAGAAAACGCAATAGGACCCACCAATCTGGCAGAATTATTACAACAAATTACGGAAACCATGACAAGGCAAAATAAAGACATAGCGAACCAAATTCAAATTCAGAATGCAGAAACCACGAGATTAAAGTACAAAACAAAAAAATTCAGTTACACCTAAGTCATATTGAAGACGAGGCAAAAGAATCTCGAGAAGTGATAGGAAACTTAATAACAGGTCACAATCAATTGAGAACAGACATTGACAAGGTACAAGTGGACGTACAAACATTGCGCAATGACATTCAGGACGAGATCAAAACATTACGTAATAACACCCAGGGAGAAGTCAAGAAACTAGAGAAACAGACAAGCAGCAGGTACAGCGCGTGTAATTGTTGAAAACAGTGTGTTACACAAACGTATCACAAAAGCAGCGCTGAAAAGATATGATAACCGCATAGTCAAAATAGAAGCGCAAACGAAGCGACAATTTCTGAAATTGCGAACAGAGTTGTTGCAAACCATTGAAGAGCATAGTGAACAGGATCGAACAAGCACAGAGTCTGCAACCACATCCGTATCTGTAACAGCACCAGAAAAACAAGCAATTCACGAAAATATTACGCATTTGCGATTCCAATCACAGGCGGAAAGTAACATACGTGAAATCAGACAGCCTGCACAGCAACAAACACGTTTCGAAATTCTTGATGAACAAACGGCATCACAAACACATGCGGAACCACAAATATATGTTTCAAGACAGTTTGGATCGTGCAATGAAGCAGCGAGGTTAGCCAGACAAGATACCGAACCAATACCTGACAATGGAAAGCCAGGTCGCGAAGATTGGTTCAAATGGCTCTGAGCACTATGGGACTCAACATCTTAGGTCATAAGTCCCCTAGTACTTAGAACTACTTAAACCTAACTAACCTAAGGACATCACACACACCCATGCCCGAGGCAGGATTCGAACCTGCGACCGTAGCGGTCCCGCGGTTCCGGACTGCAGCGCCAGAACCGCATGGCCACGGTCGCGAAGAGTACAGTGCAATGCATTCAGCTACACGTTCACAACCGATGGAAGAAAATTATTGCGTACCACTCCGACGATACTACGCAAGGGTAGGCGAAAGTTACAGTGGGCAATATCCAATGGATCTACCACAACCGGAAAGAACGACGGGAGAAATGATCAGAAACAAAAGTGGCGAAGAATCGCGAATTTCATATGGAACTATGACGAAGTACGACAACGATCATTTCCTCACAGTCAGAAAATTTCAACACTTTCGAGAAGGAAACTCATTACATCCACGAACTTTTATTGATCAATTCCGAGTAGGATTACCAGAACACTGGACGCTAGCACACAAATTAGACTTTATATGTGCACACATGTCAGGAACAGTCGCAGAAACCATGCAGAATGTTGCAGCGACATGCCGATCGTACGAAGATTTCAGAGAGAAGTTTCTCTCACGATATTGGTCCAGTGAAGCGCAGAACAGAGTGAAGTACGAATTATTACAGAACCCATATTTTGAAAATTCATGAGAGAGGAGTCCAGGGAAATTTTTCGAATTAATGGCAAAGAAAAATCAAAGCTTAGATGTACCATACAGTGACGGATTAAATTATGCGCGATGAAGTTACCATTGAAATATCAGCAATCATTAGTAGGTCGCGGAGGCAATGATGTCGAAGCATTTAAAGGTATTCTAAGGGAACTAGAGTTCATATTTTCGGAAGATGACGCAAGAAAAAGACGAAGCGCACGTGAAAACGAAAGCAAACAGCTGTGGAATCCACAAGACACAGTACTAAGAAACAATAATTACGAACCACTTGATAACTTCGCACCAAGAAACGACAATAGATTTCAACAAAGAACTGGTCATGGATTTAGAAGAGAATATGGCAATAACTATAATTCACCCAGGAACGGCAACAACTATTAGAGAGGGAATAACGACAACCGGAACGGGTATTGGAGCGTCAATAGACCGACAAATTATCAACAGAGAAACCAATATCAACAAGCGGAGCAAGAAAAGAGAATACGATAGAAGAGGTGGAGGTAAGACCACCAAACCCCGAAAAACGTTCGAATTGACAGCTAAGCGCCCATGCGAAAGAGAATGACGCACCGACCCAGGACAATTGCAGCACCTTGGACAGAGAAGTAAATACCTTATCACGAGAAGAGAAGAAGAAAGAAACAAATGCGCAGGGACCAGATGAAAACGAAAACAGGAAAATAACAATATCGTGTTGGGACGAAATTAATTGGGAGAATACTGACGAGGAAGATGAACTACCAGAGGCATGCACAACGAATGTAGGAGGAAAGGACGAAGTAATGAGTATTGCAGAGCCATTTGAGATGGAAACCAGGGAAAGCGAATTCAATGAGGATAAGGCGCAGTCGACAGAAGTTGAAAGTAAGTTACTAGTGGGCACACAACCCAACGTATATAATGAAGGAAGTTATGAAGCGATAATTAGAGCATTTAGATGCGATTATGTGGAAGTACCGACGAAGAAGGAGAAGATAGACGAGGATGAGGAAAAAGTAAAGGATGTTGAAGAAAGCGTAAATGAAGGAAGAAATAGAGAAGAGGAAATAAAAGAGAGAGAAGTAGCAGTCGAAGCTTATCCTACAGAAAGTTCGAATTCACAAGGGAAATTCCTGAAAAGACTCATGTATGATTCAGTGGAGGATTCGTTGATGCAAGAAGAAGACGAACAGAACCAACCCTTTCAAATTCAACCAATTGTGAAGGCCATGGTAAAGTATATCCCAGTCAATATTGTAACTGATAGCGGAAGTGAACTGACTGCGATCTCAGAAAATTTATTCATGCAGTGCAATGCCAATGAGGAATTGCCAGTTCTGAAAACACGTAAGATTAAAGTAAGAGGTCCTATTAGAAACAATGCTGCGGAAGTTACGAGACAAAAAAGGTTAACTCTTTCGTGTCAAGGTCAAAAGATCGAAGCCAACTTCGTGATTATACCTAAACTAACTGTAGATTTGGTTATAGGTGCAGATTTTTTGAATGAGAGACGAGTGATAATAGATATGGGGAAAGGTAGCGTAACATTCGGGAATGTCACACTTCTCTTTGAGCAAAAGCTAAAATTAGAAGAAATACCAGTTATAAACAAACAATTAAGAATGATGCGAGATAAAGAGGATGAAGAATTAGAATGGTTTGCACAAAAGCGGGAATCGCCTCAACTCATGTTAGAAGTCCATAAAGAAATCGACGAAAAATTGCAAGAAGTTCAAGGTATTTCGGAACACAGTAAAAGAGAATTCGAGGGTATTTTACGAGATAAAGCAGTGAAAAACATAGGCAAAGAACAGGACAAGGATCCCGAAATACTAGGAATCAAACACAAGTGGAGAAGTAAGGATTTTCCAGACATTCCACAGCACAATCTCGTAAAAAAAGCAATGTTTTATTTTTTAGACGAAATGTTGCAACGAATGAATGGTTAATTTATATCCCAGATGAACTAATTAATAAGTCCATATGGTATACACATTTAAGTAATGGCCACTTTGGACCAAAGAAATGCTTTTTAAAAATAAAACAAACAAGCCATTTTCCTAATATGGAAAGACGAATTAGAACAGTATTAGTCAAATGCAAAAAATGTATGAGGGCTAAACACGTCACTTTCCAAACCAAACCACCTATGTTTCCAATAATCCCTAAAAGATTAAAACAAATAGCTGCAACAGATTTGATGGGGCCCCTCCCACGCACAAAAATGGATATACACTCCTGGAAATGGAAAAAAGAACACATTGACACCGGTGTGTCAGACCCACCATACTTGCTCCGGACACTGCGAGAGGGCTGTACAAGCAATGATCACACGCACGGCACAGCGGACACACCAGGAACCGCGGTGTTGGCCGTCGAATGGCGCTAGCTGCGCAGCATTTGTGCACCGCCGCCGTCAGTGTCAGCCAGTTTGCCGTGGCATACGGAGATCCATCGCAGTCTTTAACACTGGTAGCATGCCGCGACAGCGTGGACGTGAACCGTACGTGCAGTTGACGGACTTTGAGCGAGGGCGTATAGTGGGCATGCGGGAGGCCGGGTGGACGTACCGCCGAATTGCTCAACACGTGGGGCGTGAGGTCTCCACAGTACATCGATGTTGTCGCCAGTGGTCGGCGGAAGGTGCACGTGCCCGTCGACCTGGGACCGGACCGCAGCGACGCACGGATGCACGCCAAGACCGTAGGATCCTACGCAGTGCCGTAGGGAACCGCACTGTCACTTCCCAGCAAATTAGGGACACTGTTGCTCCTGGGGTATCGGCGAGGACCATTCGCAACCGTCTCCATGAAGCTGGGCTACGGTCCCGCACACCGTTAGGCCGTCTTCCGCTCACGCCCCAACATCGTGCAGCCCGCCTCCAGTGGTGTCGCGACAGGCGTGAATGGAGGGACGAATGGAGACGTGTCGTCTTCAGCGATGAGAGTCGCTTCTGCCTTGGTGCCAATGATGGTCGTATGCGTGTTTGGCGCCGTGCAGGTGAGCGCCACAATCAGGACTGCATACGACCGAGGCACACAGGGCCAACACCCGGCATCATGGTGTGGGGAGCGATCTCCTACACTGGCCGTACACCACTGGTGATCGTCGAGGGGACACTGAATAGTGCACGGTACATCCAAACCGTCATCGAACCCATCGTTCTACCATTCCCAGACCGGCAAGGGAACTTGCTGTTCCAACAGGACAATGCACGTCCGCATGTATCCCGTGCCACCCAACGTGCTCTAGAAGGTGTAAGTCAACTACCCTGGCCAGCAAGATCTCCGGATCTGTCCCCCATTGAGCATGTTTGGGACTGGATGAAGCGTCGTCTCACGCGGTCTGCACGTCCAGCACGAACGCTGGTCCAACTGAGGCGCCAGGTGGAAATGGCATGGCAAGCCGTTCCACAGGACTACATCCAGCATCTCTACGATCGTCTCCATGGGAGAATAGCAGCCTGCATTGCTGCGGAAGGTGGATATACACTGTACTAGTGCTGACATTGTGCATGCTCTGTTGCCTGTGTCTATGTGCCTGTGGTTCTGTCAGTGTGATCATGTGATGTATCTGACCCCAGGAATGTGTCAATAAAGTTTCCCCTTCCTGGGACAATGAATTCACGGTGTTCTTATTTCAATTTCCAGGAGTGTATTTTCATATTTGTCGTTTTGGAACTTACTTCTAAATATGTTGCCTTGACACCATTAAAATGGGCAACAGGTCTTACTATAAGTAAAGCATTTAGACAAGATTTTCTCAGACAAGTAGGTCGAGTGGAACGAATATTTTCGGATAATGGCCCACAATACAAATCAGTGCAATGGCAGAACACGTTAAAACAACACAAAATAAAACCCATCTACATATCTAAGCACAAACCTAGCGTAAATCCAGCAGACGGTCTATGAAGGATATAGGCACTTTATGCCGATTATATGCAGGCAAAAGACACAACACTGGGGATATGTACCTTAAAGATTTTCAAGAAGTAATAAATGAAATGCCACATAGCACTACACTACTATCTCCAGTTACTGTACTTAAAAATATTGAACCCCCAAACATAACAAGAGAAAATGTTAGATTTCCTATTGTACCACGTAGACAGCACAAACAAGTCATAGCAACAGCACTCTCCAACATCACAAAAGGCAGCCATTAAAAGAAAAGAAAGAGGAGATAGAACAGCAATTAAAAGAACATTCTCAGTAGGCCAGAAAGTATTTGTAAAAATACATCATCTCTCCAGCAAACAGAAACACAAAATACATAAGTTTTATGCTGCATACAAAGGACCTGTCATAATTAGCCAAATTGCTCATGATAATGCTGTGGAACTAATGAACCCAAAAACAGGCAAAACCTTAGGACTTCACCATGTGAGCCATATCAAAAAGTCTGAAGATTAATTTTATTACTGGTATATAATCAGCACAATATTTCAAGATTATGTTGCAGATAAGATCGTCAGGAGAAAGAAGAATGAAGAGAGAGAAAGGTGGGAAAAAGAAAGTAGTTTCAATAAAAACAAAAATAACACCAATAGTACCATAGATTAAGGTGAAGGGATAAAACGTAGATAGTCTAACAGCATGAAATACTAAAATGCTATACACCATGACACTACACAAAAAATAAAAAACGAATTTGAGGATTCTTGTAGAAGTTAAGACTCAAAATATCTTAGAATTGTAACATGGAAAGGGCGCCGAAATTTGTAAAGCTTTCTAAGAAGGCGTAAAACAATGTGGGTACTAGACATATGTTAGATGATTATAAGTAAAACTTTTTGTAAGAACCATAGTAAAAACTCCAGCAAAGACCAGATGCAATGACCCACAAGTTGCAATGAGAGAAGTATCAAGAAAGAAAAGGACGTAATTAACAAGACACAATTCCTACAAGGCAGAAGCGTCGAGAGAAGGGAAAGGACAGAGAGACCAACAGAGGGCCCTTGTATCGAAAGTGGGCAGTAAATCTGCCTGCTAAGTGGAACACTGCTGGGACAGAACACAGAACCACAGAGTGGCAGAACCCTGCAGAGACACGACAGGACACCGAATGCCAGAAGGGTCTCGGAATGCCCTGACTCTGTGGAGCGAGCAAAAACGGCCTGACGAGAAGACTGCTTGGGCAAGCCACCACTGGCAAAAAAATATGTGTAAAAGTCATACTACTGCTATTAAACAGCACGCTGATGCACAAAACTGAAGAAAACTTCCACAAAGCAAAAATGACACGCCCAAACAATTTATCAAACTGTTACTAAGAGGAGAACTTCAAAGCGACTAGTTATCAATAAATATTTCCATATCCTGCCCAGAGAAGAACCAAGAAGCAAGTAAGAAGCAGAGAAAAAGCAGGAAAAACAGAAGTTGAAGATTCGCGAGATTGAGATCAAGGAAGAAGATGGGTGAAGAATAGACGACATACCTTCCCAAATCCCTATCCTATTGTAAAATAGTCGTCTGTGAAGTATTACAACGAAAAACGACCGCTTTCAGCGACACATAACGATGACTTTCACGCATACAAAGCCAGTAAACCACAAGATTCTGCACTCACAGCTCCATTCCGTTAGGGGACCTCTACAACAGCAACACACTGTTACAAAGCCAACAAAAAATGATGAACGAAGCTGTACATCAAATACTTGCCCACATCCATCTTGTTCAAGTCCATCACCTTCATGCAAAAACATTCGCCAACCTCATGCTTAAACATTCATAGGATTGTGTGAATGTGTGAAATCAAATTACGTGATGTAGGAATTGTGCAAAACAAACGTGTGAAAAACTAAATAAGTTAAGCACACCAGACAGTTAATATATTACAAAATAACAGTCATCGTCTATGGACTTCTCCTTATAAAAACAAAGAATAAAAAATTTACTTGTTGGATGTTTTCCCTTTTTTTAACATTTGTACCATTTGTTAGGATAATATCTCAATACTTGTGTATGTATATTACTTTGGCAAAGCAATTCTTGGAAATAATTCTTATTTGTTAGTGTAACAATGTTGAAATGTGTGCCTAGAAACAAAAACATTTTACTTGTATATGATATTTAGAAAATGTGTTAGGAATAGATTTTACTTAATTACTACATTTATAAAAAAAATATTTCTAAGAAAATCGATGTGAAAGACTCCTCACTTTCGATAACAAACTTCTTAAAAAACAAACTTCACACTTAAATAAAGAAAGAAAATAATTAAAAATTAACAATAATAATAATAATATAAAAATATTCTCTTGTCAATATAAACATATTTTTGAGAATAATGTGGAAGAGTGTAAAAATATAAATTAGTAATACAAACTAGCATAGAACCAGAATAGCATGGCTAAACAGTAGGCAACAAAATTTAGATAAAGGAATAATTTTTGACTGGCTTTGACAACGATTCAATCATTGACTAACTTCAGTGCAAAAATTATGTTCGAAGGGTGGTGATATGTAAGGTGTCAGGCAAATCCAACACCTTCCATGAAAACCCTGACATGATAAGCAAATCCAGTAGTATGTCACATAGCTCCGAATAAATCATGACATTAAATTAACCAAAGTAATACGAGTAACGAGTGAGCAAATGGAATACCACAGACTAACACAAGAATGCCTAAATGCATGTCATATCTCCCCACCGTGAGACAGATGCAGTTCCGAGGGGAGAAACGAGGACAGAAGCCGAGAGCAGAGCCGTGTTAAGCTAGAAGGCCGTACGATAAGGGACGGACACCCACGTCGCCAGCTAACCGACAGGACCACCACCCAGCCCATGTTAAAAGCTAGAGCCCTCCAAAAGAACAGTATAGATCTTACGATAACACTAAAAGGGCCACACCAGCCGCAAGCTTTAGCGTGAGACTTTTTCGCGTCTCTGTTACGTTGCAAACGTTAAAAACATTGTGTCACCACGAAAAGTATTCGACAGGACCACCCACCAGGCCATGTTAAAAGATAGAGCCCTCCAGAAGAACACTATAGATCTTAGGATAATACTTAAAGGGCCACACCAGCTGCAAGTTTTAGTGTGAGACTTTTTCCCATCTCTGTTGCGTTGCAAACTTTACAAACATTGCCCCACCACGAAAAGTATAACGTTTCTCATTGGATAGACAGAATTTTTGTAGGCAGAGTTTAAGGTTAACATTGAGACCCTGATTGGTCAGATGAAAACACAGCCAGATAGCTTTTTTTAAACAAACTTCGGTAAATTGTAGTAAGGAGAAGTTAGAAAAGAGTTGTTTCCAAGACGACGAGGTGAGTGGAGCTGTGCTGACCGCCACCGCCTGACGAACACCGACAAGGTAATGAACGCATGCAATGCCGCATTTTTGAGCGCGTAAGGCTTCACTCAGAACTGCAGAAGTCTCATCTGTTAAATCCCCTTTTTACGTAATACTAATGTCGATCGTTAATTGAAGCTCATGGTATTCACATTTGCTATGTAAGTTAAAATCTGAAACGCGATGATTTACCTGTTGTATAATTATTGAGAAGCCACATCAGCCACTGTAATTTACGACAAGTTAGATAAGTAATTAAAGATAATTGAGGGTCACTGTAGACCATTTTGATACTTTTCTCTTTTGTGAAACTTAATTTAAACCTAGATTATAGATGTGATATGGTATAGGTCATCCTTCGATCCATTGTAGAACTTGGAAACCCATTCGGGGAATATTCGTTCACTGTTTTGTTGAACGCAGCTGGTTTTTATCATCCTGTATTAAAACATTTCCTTTTATCAATAGTGCAATTTATAAACAATATTTTGTGAGTAGAATAAAATTTCCAATGGTAAACTTAACTGCTTTTTCGACGTTATTTTACCAGCTAACTAAAAATAGGAAAGCCTTGAACCTCTTCCACTAAATTTAGTTAGTATTAAGATTCTTTTACAAGGAGTGCAGTGGAGCTGATGCTGAAATCATTAAGTATTTGGTTATATCATCGCTAGTCTCACTGAACTCTTCTGAACTCTACATGTCATGTGTGGTCTGGCGTCTCCTTACCAGCAACAGGTCCCAGGTTCAAACTAGTCAATGCCCTAAAAAACACGCTCAGAGCGTCGTTGCGCGAAAGTGGTAAAGGAGACACGACTTAGAACAACAGACACCACGCAGAATGTTAGAAATGTTCCTAGTCTTTGTTCTAAAAGGGTCTTCATCACTTCAGTGGAGTACAATAATTTCTTGTTGCTCTGTGGTATTCTGTGCACAGAGCGCCTGGTGCACATGCTTAGTGGAGGCAAGACTGTAACTCCTCTGACGCCAGTAAGTCTCCAGGTTCTTTTAGCATATATTTCAAGACTATCTGGAAAACTGGACGCGTCAGAATATTACAGCTGCTGCAGCGCGCCATTCCCCGCTTTTTGCCGACGCCTGAATCAAGGAGAAAGGGTAAAATACTGCTGCACCGGTGTAGAGTTGTTAAATGAGATTCACAGCTCCCGGTTCTTCAGTGAACCATAGCTTGTGGTATACTTGATCGAAGTTGATTCCATTTGAATAGAGTTGGGCCTTGCGGTGGATTCATGTGAACAAAATGAGATTGCGCTGTAAACGGAAATAATTCAGGAGTGAATTTGTATAGCTTCCTTCCCACTGAATGCTTTGCCAATCAAGCACCATCTCTTTTCTGATTTTTGTTTGTGTAAGATTTATCAGCTTGTTGTAGTTATAAAAGGATTAATAAAACCTATTATTTTTGTAAACTTAAATACGCCAGTGTTCTACACACCCTCAACTATTCACTGTTTTTATTTTATTGTGGTGGTACATGGGTACACCAACAATTCAAGGTTCAATCTTATTAAATTAATTAATCTGACTATTAATCTCATTTGTAAAAGTGACCACAGGCATAAGCAACAAAAATGCCATGCGTAAATTCACTAATTTCATTTATGAAAATTACGAGTGCACTTTACGATTTTCAGTTTACTGAGAAGATAATACTTTTCTTTATGTAAAGATAATAATATTTAGTATGACTCACACCTATACTTATGATTAAAGCAAGCCAGGATTTCGAATCAAGGCACTTTTGTGAGGTAGTTAGTGCGTTATCTTGCGGAACAGACGCGTGTTTTTCTTTTTTTCAAATTGAGACTAGGGTGCACTGTGAACATTTAGATTCATGGCGCAATGCGATGTATCTCAGTAATTTGTAGTATGTTGTGGTCATTTTATTTCGGTGTTTGTATTATTTGTATAATTGATTTTTGTTTGTTTGTTTATAATTGTATCTTGTCAGTGGCTTTTGCGTCACTGCTTGTCTGATGCTGCGTCGTTGCTAACTGCGATGTGTGAGCTTTTGTGCAACAAATTTGTTTATGGCGATGTGTATGACGTTTTAGAGTATGTTTTGTTTCATGGGCTTAGACATAAATGTGTCGATTATTTGAAAGAAGATAGGAGAAGGGTTGTGGCGCGTGGTGCATTAGAGTCGGAAATATGCAGATGTGGCAATTGATTTGAATCCTTGCGAGAAACAAAGCTCGTGTGTGCAGTGGGAAAGGCAGCGCACTAATGTCGTCCCAAATGGAACACGAGCCAGCTATTGCCATAGAACAAGACAGAACTGCGGAAGAAGTTCATTTAAATCATTCTGCAAATAAGGCGCAAATGTCAAATGCAGAATATTCCGATAATGAGGGTTCAGTTCACTCAGGAATTGAAAGTGAAGACAATGTCGAGGTTGCAGGTCATGTAGGGTCTGTAAATAAGGAGAGAGGCGCGGTAAGGGAAAGTAACAGTCCGATTATCGGGCAACGCGTCGTAGAGCAGTTCACGCGTGCGTCTAGTCCAGAGTACGTTACTGCAAGTACGCGATTAGAATCGATCATTCAGTTTATATAAAACGCATGCGACTTCCTGCTTCCATTTTTCCTATGGCCTTCCACCGCATAGAGTCTGGTAGGGGTCTTCTCTGTGCCATACTGCTCCATCAGTGACTGTGTACAAAGCAACTGTGGATATGGGACTACCCGCCAAACACTATCACATTTGATAGGTGCCCCGATGTCATCATTGCCGTGGTTGTTCATTCACCAGTATGCCATCTTCTGTGTAGAATATGATCTTACAGACATCTGTTAACAGTTGGGTGATTATATCGGAATTAGACACAGGATAGGAAAATAATGGTTTGTTGCTTTAATTTTGGACACCAGTCTACTTAACTTATCCAGGCCACCATCAGCACTTACTATGTACTTAGCTATATAGATTTTGACTTTGATACCTACATCAGAATATTTTAATGGTATGTAGGGCTGTTAATCATGCTAGTATTTTTATTTTTATATTACTAGGCCTGTTGTAGCTTTTGCTTCAGCTAACTGAACTTAGTTAGTTACTCCACCGCCTTTCTGTTTGTGACAGTACTGAAGATGGCAATGGCTGAAACAGGTATTTGTGAAATGTACAGTTTTTGTGATCAAGGCGGAGCCTTACACAGTAACTAGATTTTCTTGAAACTGGTTGAGTGTTCATCTTCCTATTTAGATATATCGAGGTCCCAGTTGTGCCCACCCATATCTCAGTGACTCTGCATCTGCACATCTCTACCTTCCTGTGTGTCTATCTCCTCATGTTTCTGTCTCCCAATGACACCATCTATCCGTGTATATGTCTCCATGGTGCCTCAGTCTCCCTGGACTTCAGTCTCTGCACCACTATCGGTGATAGTCAGTGTCAGGTCAGCATCTGTTTCAGTGTCAGTGAATACTTCCATGTCTGTCCAGCTCTGTGTATCAGCATCACTGTCATTGTTCTCTATATCTGCCTCTGCATCTTGTATGGAATCTGTCTCCATCTCCACATCAGCACCAGCAACATCATCAGCATCTGTCTCTGTCACCTCATTAGCGTCAATACCCACTACTGTGTTAATGGTCATCCCCATCTTCATATCAGCATCTGCTCCCACCGCTGAATTAGTGTTCTTCCACATCTCAGTGTCAGTGTCCGTCTCTATCAGTATCTGTCTCTGTGTCGGCATCTATTTCACTGTGCCAATGTCTATGCTTTCTTCGGCTATGTCAGCACCCCTGTCCGTCTCCATGGCAACAACCATGTCTGTGTCCCCTTCTCTCTCCATGTCAGCATCTGTGTCCATTTCTCTGTCAGCATCCACGTCCATCTTCATGTCAGCACCTCTGTCCATCGCCATGTTACTATTTATTTCAACATCCGTGTCCATCTTTATCTCCATCTCTGCTTTTTTCCCTCTCCATGGCAACCTCAGTGTTGGGGTCAATCTCCATCTTCACCTTTGCACTGGGATCCATCTCCATCTCCCCTCCTACCTCTGCATCACCATCTGTCTCCATCTCCTTGTCAGTGTATGTCCCTGTCTCTGTGTCAGCATCTGTCTGCACATCAGCATCCATCTCCATCTCCATGTCAGCAAATGTTTCTTTTTCTGCATTAGCACCCATCTCGGTATCAGCACACATTTTCTGTCCAGAAACAGAACATTCTGATCTTGCTCCCTGGGCATCAGCTAGTGTATAACATTAGAACTCTGAGTCGTTCTCATCCATGTCGCATTGTGTCACCTGCCACTGTTGACTGATGGATTCTCAGTGGCTTACATGCCACATTTTTGTTGGAAACATCTGAGAACCTCTACAGGTACTTTTCTTTGTTCCCGAGATGTAGAGAAGCTTAACGACAAGCCAGTTTGTAACCGAAATGCCATTAAGCCTCAGCTCAAGTGTCTTAAGCACTCAGAACTCACCAGAGCCTTCAATTGTCAACCAGAATTTAAGTTGGGCACCCCTTTCAGAGCAAAGCAAATGCTTCAGTTAAATCATACCTGTCCATGTTTTGTGGTTTCCAGGAGAGTCTCACGATGTTCAAGCACAGCTGAAGTGGAATCCTTTTGTCCTTAGAGTTGGAGAGCAAGTATTAAGTGTCGGTATCCACACTTGTCTTGGCATTTATCTCCATTTCTGTCTCCATGTCAGCATACATTACCTTTGTGTCAGTGTCTGTCCTCATTTCCCTTCCAATGTGTGTCCCTTTCTCCATATTATTGCCTGTCCACATCACTGTGTCAGTATCTTTCCTTGTCTTTGTGTCAACATCTGTCCCTGTCATATCAATGCCTGCCTCCATGATAGTGACCATGTTTGTGTCAGTGGCTGTCTCTGTACCCACATCAGTACATCAGTGTCACTATCCATGTCCATGTCTACATTAGTGTCAGTGTTGGCACTGACCATGTCCATCTCTATGTAAGTGTCTGTGTCAATTTCTATATCAGCATCTTTGTCTATGTCTGCATTCAGGGATGAAACTGAGTAAGAATTAGATAATCAAGTAGAACAGAGACTTCTTGATGCAATCACTTCCAGCAATCTGTCTATACCATTGGTGCTAATTTGGAACCCAATGGATCTTTAAAGCCTTGCAGAGACATTAAGGCAACTATAATTTCTGTACAGGTTCAGAGTGGGGCTTGTTCAGTAAAGTCAAAGATATGGACATCTGAATGGAGCTTCTTTAAGTAAAAGAGTTAATTAAAATTTAGTACAGTATATCATTTAGACACAATAAGTATGGATGAACCCAGGTCAACATGTGAGACATCAGCCACTCAGGGTTGTCATGAAACAATGTTTCTTTTAGTGTTGGAACAAAGGCTGAGAAATACGGAGAATAGGCAACATGTCATGGCACTGCTAGCTGGAAGTTAGTGCCAGAAAGAGCTTGGGTGTGGAGCCAATGCCCTGTGGCAGCAGCCAATAGTCAACAAGTGATATCTTTCATACGCTTCCTATTGATTGCCAAGAATGGGTGAATAGTGAGCATGTTGCCAGGAGATCATATTCCACATGAACAAACAACCTTTATCGAGTGATCATCCTACTTGGTACTACCCAGTACCAATGCGAGAATAGTTGCTGTTCGAATTATGAGAGGAAATATATTTTGCAAAATTGGATTACATGCTTACGATCAGTATTAGACAAGAAAGGACAGAAGATAATGTTAAGTAATACATCCTTTGGGTTGCATCATTCCAAGGCATTATCATTTGGAGCAGAAAGTGTACCAGTGCTAATTCAAAATCTATCATACTGGAATTTAAGCTCCGTTCCTGTGCTTGCATAAAGAATAATGTTTGGAAAATAAAACAAAATTTTAGTCTTGCAAGACAACAGACCTTTTAATTCATTATTATAATTCAAAGATATATGGAACAACTGAAAGTATCCATTCCTTACTGTGTTGATTATCTGGACAACATAACACTAATGGAAAAATCATGAAAGCAGTATTTTCTCAACTTAAGAAAAGTTTTTTCCCATGTTTATCAGACAGGCTTAAATTGCAATCTCAAAAACTGCAAGTGTGTCCAAAAGGAAAGGAAAGTATTGCCTTATGGCCAAGTACTTCCAACAATGCACCAACTAAACAACATTTAGCAGTAGTTTCTCACCTTACAAACATTACAGAACTGCAATCATTCTTAGGAAAAATTGATTACTATGCAGAGTGGGGATCATGGACATACAAAGGCTTATTAATTTATTAAGACAGAAAGTCATAAAACTGGAATAGTCTTCAGCATGTGAGCAAACTATCATAAACTCAAGAGCAAGTTGTGCTTGGAAAACTGTTTAGCAAACTACACATCCAGAAAACACTTCTAATGGCAGCAGACACATGACAATATGAAACAGATGTACCACAATCTGGACAACTTCAAACACTCATTGGCATTCACATCTAAGATGCCCAACACAATACAGAGTCATTACTCAAGGAGAAAATGAATGATCACCAACAATATACGCCATCCAGAAGTTCCATAAGCATTTGACGAGAAGCCAAAACAATGGCATGAACATTAAAGAATTAATTAAGCAAATCAGTAAGGGAGAAGTATACAGAACTGGAATCAAACCTTTTTTTATCACATTCTGAACAATGTCAATAAACAGAAATCTCAGCAGACATATTTCATGGGTGACAATTCAGTCAATCCCCGCCCCTCACTGTCCTACACCCCAAACACCTCTTATTTCAGGTGTAGTACTCAAGTATGGGTGCACGTAGTTATAGTTTATTTTTTGTCCATTGATCAGTTTTACAATGATTTTAGACATGTTCTGTTGCACATTTATACAGAAATTTCTTGTAAATTTGTCATTTGATGCATGAAATAATTCTGTAGTATGTTTACTGATAATATTTTTACTCAGTGATATATGACAGCCTGTGTCGATTTATGCACACACAGGGAAAGACTACACTGCTAATAATAAATAATGAGTTTAGAAATCTGAAGACTAATTTTTTTTAGTATATCTATGTTAAACTCACTGCATAGAAATATTAGGACAATTATACATTATTGCAACACTACATTTTAGTCTGTATGTTTTCTTCTGAATTTTCAACACTACTCTTCGCTTTCTTTTTCCTTCTTTCAGGAAAATTTGACATTCCAACCTACATTTGTCCTATGGATTTGCCAACAATTACTGTATCACCTTATACGAGCATCCAGAGATGAGGTGTTCCTTGAGTTTTCTTTTGAAGGTGGTCAGTTCCTTTATGTTCTTGATGCTAGATGGTAGCCTGTTACAAAATAAGCTTCCTGCAATTGAAGGGTCCCTGTCTGTCATTTTCAATCTTATTGCTGCAGATGTGGTGCTAGAGGTGCTGTACAATTTACCATTAGAAGAAATATTGTCTCGTATATGTAGAAATGTGGCAATTAATATTTTGAATTCTTTGAATTTGTTTTTGCAGAATTCCTGAGGCGTTTGTTTAACTATGCATCTAATGGCTTTCTTTTGAAGTTTTAGGATTTTTTGTACAGGTACATCCGTTGTACCACACCATATTGAGATACAGTACAATACGGGTGGGGAAATAAGTCTGTAGTACATATTAAGCAAGGTTTCTATGTCCACTGTATAGCACATTTTTTCATTAAAAATATATTTGTACTATTTTGGAACTGTCAATGTGGATTTCCCATGTCAGAAATTTGTCCATGTCTATACCCAGAAACCTACAGTCCACTGATCCTAAGTGTACATCCCCAATACACAGAATAAATTCCTCTGCTGTGTTGGCTCTGATTGTTTCAAAATTTGTACACATAGTTTTTTCCTGTTGATCAATAAGTTATTTTCTGTAAAATACCTTTCCGTCATTTACAAGTTCGCACTGGCTCTTTTTTCCAACTACTTCATTGAGTCACTACATACCAGTAAAGTTGTGTCATTGGCATGCATGATCACTTTTTTATTTACAGCAGTGGTCATATCATTTATATATAGGATAAAGAGCAGAGATCCTAGTACTGAATCCTTAGTGACTCAATATTTTACCTGCAGAAAATCAGAGTAGTCATTTCTCTCTGTATTTCCAGATTTATGTTTTATTTCAACATACTGTTGTCTGTTTTCAACAAAGGTTTTTATAATATCAGCAGCTTTCCCTCTTATGCCATAGCAGTCCAGCTTCTGTAGAAGAGTTATGGTAGACACAGTCAAAAGCTTTTGAAATGTCTAAATAGACACTAGATACTTTCTTTTGATGATCCAATGCCTCACTGATGCATGTTATGAAGCTTTTTGTTGGAGTCTTGGTGGATCTTCCCTTTCTAAATCTATATTGTACCTCATTTAAGATGATATGCTTCCCTATGAAGTTTATAAATCTATCTTTAATCACTGCTTCTACTATTTTAGACAGAAGAGGCATGATCGTTATGAGCCTATAGTTTCTGGGATCTCCTTGTCTCCTTCTTTGAATACTGGCACAACTTTACTGATCTTTGGACATTATGGGAATTCATTACTAAATTCATCAGGAATGCTAGAGGCTTAGCAAGATATCTAGCACAGTGTCTGACCGTTTCTGCTGAGATGCTATCCAGATCTTCTGTATTTTTATTTTTGAGTGCTCCAATTTTTTTTAAGAAGTTCTGATTCATCTGTAGGGAGGAGGTATGAACTCTAAGCCACCTTTTTGGGACTTTCCATTCTTTTTAGTGCTGATATGTTTTGTTTTAGAAGTTTCTCCACTATAGTTACACAGTGCTGCTTGAAAATACTACACAATTGTTGTGGATTGGTCACTTCTTTCCTATCTCATGTCAATGCTATATTTGTATCTTTCAAGTCATGTGATTCTTTTCTGTTTTCATTTATATAGTTCCAGACTGTTTTAGAGGTGTTAGAAGAATATTGTATTTCAAATTTTTGGTGGATGGCCTTTGGTTCTCTTATCATTCTAGTGTATACTTTCTACTCAGATTTTCAGCAGGTAAAATATGGAGTAGCTCAAGGTTCAGTCTAGGATATCTGCTCTTTATCTTATACAGGGTGGAGAAAAATTGTGTCACAAAATTTTAACTCTGGATAGCGTATGCCAGTAGGAACCAAAATTACTGATGCTGTGTGGGTCGACAACGCACAATTTTTAAACTATGAAAACTTGGCGCCATGACCTCCAATTGGCTGAGGGGTTGCCCTATCACCAGATGCTCTGCACAATACACGACTGCAAATGCTTTGCTTGCCGAAGATCGCCATGTAGCCAAGGCAGCCCGCACACTTGGTGGTAGTGTGCCAGCCTTCCACTCTGGGGGCCTGGGGACGAATCTGCCGGGGTTGCGACACATCCATTGTAGTTTCATGATAAGACGTACAGAGAACAAACCCATCAACAGCTGTTAGTTTGCATACAGAAAGTCTTTTACAAATTGTGTCGGCCCTGAAAAGGGCCTTTTCCATAACTAGGACATTGTTTACTTAAAAGCAGATGCTCGAACTGGCGACCTCTGATGCATCACAAGCTTGGTAACGTCGAACGGTGTTTTGCTGAACTCTTTCAAAGATTCCCGGCATTGCCCTGTTGTGATTGGCAGCATGTTGAATGCAATCCATTAATTCCTCTTCATTTCCAGGTGGTTTGCATCCAGGTGGGTGAACTGGAACCTTGAAGAATCCCCACAGGAAAAAGTCTGGTGGCATGAAGTATGGTGATTGCGGGGGCCATGTCCTATGACCACATCTGCCAGTTACCTGGCCGTTGAACAGTTCATTTAAATATCTGCATACAGCAGAAATGTTATGTATGGGCACCCTTCATGCTGCAACCATATGTGCAGCCGTATGTCCAGGGAAACATCTTCCATCAGGCCAGTAGAGTTTCTTGCAAAAAGTGAAGGTAATTTGCCCTGGTAAGTTGAGGAGGTAGACAGATGGCCCAGTCAGATGGTCACCCACAATGCCTGCCCAAATGTTGAGTGAAAATCATTCCCGGTGGTTGTGGACATTCGTGACATGAGGATTTCCCCTTGCCCAGCAATGAACGTTTTGAGTGTTGTAAAGGCCATCCTGATGGAAGGTGCACTCATTGGTAAACAACACAGTGGTGGGGAAGTTTGGATCTCATGCAACACATTGCAGAAACCACCAGCAAAACCCTAGCCTGTGTTCATAGTCCACCACAGGATTTAGGTCTTGGACAGGGTGGAAACTAAATGGATGCTGGCCGTCATCCCTCATAACCTCCAAGACTAACTGATGAGTGACAACAAAGGTAGTCCAGCCTCTCGAGTACTTGTTGTAGGTGCTTCCTCGAAGTGCTTGAGAACAGTCTATTCAAATGAAGCATCCCATCATGTTCGAGATCTTCCAGCATCACCATGATATCCCGCTAACAAGCCTGTTTTGCCAAGTCGCCGGTGAATTGCTGTAAACGTTTGTGGGTGTGGGTGGCATCTTGCTGGGTACCATTCCTCATACAACCATCATGCTTCATGTGCATTACTGTTGGCTAGTCCATAAACAAAAACCATATCTCATTGCTCTTCGAACAAATACTGTGCTGCCATGCTTACTGTATGACTAGGTTACATGTGTGTGCTCCGAAGTGAAGCTTATGTGTGAATGCCTCTAATGTGAGCTGGAGAGAAACAGCAGGACCTATTTGACACGTGTGCGTATTATGTTGGGGCAATGACGGTGCGAGGGACATTTGTATGTGTGAAATGACAACCGTAGCGCTGCCCGTCAACTGACAAACAGCAACAGGGCAATCCCACGGTCAATCAGAGCACGTGGTGCCAAGTTTCAGTAGTTTAAAAATGGTGCATTGTCTACCTACACAACATTAGTAATTTTGGTTCCTAATGGCATCAGCTATTCAGGGTTAAAACTTCATGATACAATTTTTCTCCACCCTATATATAAATGATATGCCCACTGCTGTAAATGAGAAAGTGATCATGTATGACACAGCTTTACTGGTATGTAGTGACTCAGTGAAGGAGTTGGAAAAAAGACCAAGTGAGAACTTGCACATGGCAGAAAGGTATTTTACAGAAAATAACTTGTTGATCAACAGGAAGACAACTATGTCTACAAATTTTGGAAATAACAGAACCAACAGAGCAGAGGAATTTATTCTGTGTATTGGGGATGTATACTTAGAATCAGTGGACTGTAACAGGTTTCTGGGTGTAGACGTGGACAAATTTCTGATATGGAAAAACTACATTGACAGGATGTGTTGCAAAATAAGTACAAATATATTTTTAATGAAAAAAAGCTATACAGTGGACACAGAAACCTTGCTTAAAATGTACTACCGTCTTATTTTCCCACACATATTGTACTATACTTGTAGGCCTCATGCCTGACCTGACCTCCTTTCTGATATGTTTCACAGAGTTTAAGCAATTCATCTCTTGCTTTTTTAATTTCTTGTGGTGAAACATTTTTTGTTTGGTTTACCCCTAATAGTTATGCATATTTTAGGACAAGCTGTGTCTATGTGGTGTCTTAAAACACCACAGAAAGATTCCCAGCTCTTTCCTACCCTATCCTCTATGTACATATCATCCCACTTTTCTTCTTTTAGCAAAAATTCTATCCTGCTCAGATTTCTAAAATTAGTTTATCTAAATTCACCCACTACATTTTCCTCTGTTTTCATGTGATTTCAAAGTTCAATTGTTTGTCCAAAATGGTCTGCAGCAACACTATTTATAACCTGAACTTTCTGTCTGTCTGTTGGTATATTTGACAGAACATGGTCTATTAATTTGCTGGTTGTTTCTGTATGTCTTGTTGGATTTGTTACATGAAACCAGAGATTTTATGTCCTTATAATGTCTTGAAAACATTTTGTATAACCACTGACTTTAAGCATATCTATATTTAAGTCACCAGCTATTATTAGGCCTACAGAAGTGTATTGCTTAATGACTTTATGCAGTTGCACATCTATTTCCAGTATATATAATGCATGAGCGAGTTGATTGCTATATTCCTATTAGAAGGCATTTTCCCCCCATGAACTTTATTTGTACTGCTGCTGATTCAAAGCAAAATTCTGTACAGTTTGTGATCTTCTGTGGAGTGCAATCTCCTACTTTTCTGTCTACATATATTGCTACTCCACCACTTTTATGTACAGTTCTGCAGTAATATGCTTCCTTTTTATACCCCATTACATTGAAGACCTTTACTTCATTCTTCTTCAGACCATGCTCAGTCATTATGAAAATGTTGGGCACTCCAGCAGCTAATAACACATCTAATTCTTCTGATTTGCTGGATGCATATCGAACATTTTGAGGCAGTATTTTTAAATTGAATTTCTTTGAATCTATTGCTCTACTTGTTACACTGATTTTTTCCCTACCTCTGGGTGTCAAAAATTTTGGTCCTTTCGTGAGGGCTTTCTGTTCCTGGTGCTTCTTAACATGGGTCCAGGTGCTGCTGCTGCTGTCAGAAGATCTACTGCTGATGTTTGCATTGCTTTTGCTGTTGATGCTGGAAATACTACTTCCCCGGGTACTAGTGTGGTGGCCCATTATTATAAAAAAAACTTCTTGCTTGTAATTTAGGGCAATAGGTTTGTCTAATAGTTCACTTAACTGAGAAACTAGCTTGACTTTTCCTTGCAGGGTGTGACTTATGTGATCATCATGTTTCATTTCACTGAAGTCTACCAATTGTACATAGTTAAATTTGTCACACAGTTTTTTACCCCAGAATTGTACCATTTCACTTCTTCGTTTACACACGACCACATTGGCAGATCATGTCGCACTGGAGCAGTTGTGATGATGACATTTGTATTCAACAATTTTGGCAATATGTTTCGGAAACATCGCAGGGCGGTCTTGCTTTCGTTTGTATATGCATGGTTTCTGCCAGCAATAATCACGACGTGATCATCTTTTTTTAGTTGGCTTGTATCTGTTGCAATATTTTTCACCACTACATTTAATTTGGTACCAGACTGTTCTTTCGCGAAAACCAAATGTTTTGAATGCATATTCTCACGTAAGCATGTGGAGAGGCCTTTTGCATGACTATCGGTGTACATTAGGGGACTTTTGGTGCATTTTTGCATCGGAAAGTTCATTTTCGAATTTTTTTGGGAGTGTTTCCGTTGTTTTCCTGATTTTCTACGTTAGTTTTATTATCATTCTCAACGTCTAGTGGTGAAAATTTGTTTTTCAGCACTATCACTGGAGCTGTACTTACATGCTGAAATTGCTTGCACATTTTGCTCGGCACACTCCACATTTTCTGCGTGGAATAACCGGTAACAGTAACATTTTCTTGTGATAGCTGGTGTTGCCGAGAGAGAGCGTTATATTTCATATCCAGCTCTTGACACTTAAATTCGTTGTATTTTGAACTGATTATCTCCAGATCGTCTGTTAACACACTTATATATTTTTCTTTTGAGAGTAGCGTGTCCATTACTTCGTTTTTCACGGTACCTACTAGGCACTGACAGCATGTCCACTCATGATCGACTTTTATATATTTCAGGTCCACTTTTACACATGTTCGAATCCTGCCTTGGGCATGGATGTGTGTTATGTCCTTAGGTTAGTTAGGTTTAAGTAGTTCTAAGTTCTAGGGGACTGATGACCTCAGAAGTTAAGTCCCATAGTGCTCAGAGCCATTTAAACCATTTTACACATGTTAGGTATAATACCAGGCTGTACTCCAACTGCGATGGAGACCTCTCATGACTGGGTGATGTACACTGCACCAACCAGGGATGGCAATCTGTGGCTCCACCAAACCCACCTCGAGCTACTGTGGTCCCACTACCAATCACTGGCACTAGCCCAAGGACAAAAAGACCTCTAAAGAACATGTTCACTTTCCGTGGATATTGAGAACGATAAACATGTAGTAAAATGTACCACAGTGAAATGTCATAATAAATCACAGAGTATGCACATGTTTATCATGTTCTCAATATCCACGAAACCTCAACAGGTTACGGGCCCAGGTACCCAGATAACCGATCTTTAAAAGTATCAGGAATCACGGATTAAAAAGTGTCGCTGATTAAAGTGTCGTGATTTGAAGTCCAGTGTGTATTGCTGTTCACAAAGAAGAATTGTTCAAGTCGCAAATACGGCGACGAATTATCTAATTACTGGGAAAAGCTGATAGGACGTGAGAACTACGGAGATTGGGCGTTCACTATCGAAAATGTGCTTATTCTCGAAGGATTAGCGAATGTGTCTCAGTAGTAGTTTCATTGGAAGATTCGAAGGCCAAAGCGAAGATAATTCTTACAACTGATCCATCACTATATGTGCACACAAGAGAAGCAAAAACAACAGTGGACTTGTGGAAGAAACTGAAATTAATGTTTGACAACTCTGGTTTTGCGAGAAGAATAAATTTATTGAGAACACTGATATCAACACGTCTAGAAAAATGTGAATCAGTGACGAGCTATGTGAACCAGATAGTAGATAATGGTCAGAAATTATGTGGAACAGGTTTTGTTATTAATGATGAATGGATTGGGTAGTTATTGCTAGTCATGCGGTTCTAGGCACTACAGTCTGGAGCCGAGCGACTGCTTCGGTCGCAGGTTCAAATCCTGCCTCAGGCATGGATGTGTGTGATGTCCTTAGGTTAGTTAGGTTTAATTAGTTCTAAGTTCTAGGCGACTGATGACCTCAGAAGTTGTCACATAGTGCTCGGAGCCATTTGAACCATTTTTTGAAAGTTATTGCTAGCGGGATTGCCAAAAAAATATTCTACCATGATAATGACAATTGAGCATTCATGATTTTCAGTCACATCGGACACAATCAAAAGTAGGCTTCTTGACATGGAAGAAGGGATCACCACAACTGGTAGTGCTTTTAGGGCCAAAAGTTGAAAAAGTAAACCAAAGTTTTCTCGCCGGAATGGAAATACAGTGGAAAACCAAAACAGGAATGACGTTGTTTGCTATAAATGCTAGAAACCAGGTTATTTTAAAAGTAAGTGCCCTAACAGTGACAGTGATACAAACAAAACAAAACTTCAGATGTTTTCAGTACAGTGTTTATAAGTGGCTCTTTTGATTGAAGTGACTGGTATTTTGATTCAGGTGCTCGTGTGCATTTTGGGCAAATGAAGAATGGATGAAAAACAAAGTAAATGATGTTAATATGCATAAAATGATGGTTGCAAATCAGACAGAAACCCAAGTTTTGTGCTCTGGAGAAGTTGATTTAACAACAGTAATCAGAAAGAACTCTTTTGATAGTCCTGTAAAAAATGCTGTGTGTGTTCCTGAACTAACTACAAATTTGCTCTCTGTGAGCAGGTTGATTGAACAAGGAAATTTTGTTGAATTTAATAGTGATCAGTGCAATATTTATAACAACCATAATGAACTAGTAGCAACTGCAGATCTGATTAATGGTGATACAAGCTAACACTGACAGAAGAAGTGATTTTTTGGGAATGATTACAGCATCTGATTGGCATAGAAAGTAAGGTCACCTGAATGCAGGGGATTTTATTAAAATGGTGCTGTAGAAGGAATGATATGTGAAGATATCAACATTAAACATTAACAAGTAAAACTGTGTAGTATGCAATAAAGACAAAAAAACAAGACAGCCTTTTCCACTTGGAGGCACTAGAGCCTCTAAACCACTTGAAGTAGTACATGCAGACCTATGGGGACCAACGAAAGTTATGTCATTAGGTGGTGCAAAGTATTTTCTCATTTTGGAAGATGATTACACACGAATGGGATTTGTGTATTTTCTGAAGACAAAGACTTCGGAAAAATTTAAGAAAATAGTGGAGAATCAGCAAGGAAGGAAAATCAAAAGAATAGATAATGGAAAAGAATGCTGTTGTGTGAATTTTGACAGTTTGTTGAAAAAACATGGTATTATACATCAGTTGTCCAACGGCTATGCACCAGAACAAAACGGTTTGGCAGAAAAGTTGACTAGAACTGTTGTAGAAAAGGAAACATGTTTACTATTTGATGGCAAACTTGATAAAAGATTTTGGGCTGAAGCTGTTAATAGGGCAGTATATTTGTGAAATAGGTCAGCAAGTTCAAGTTTAGGGGATAAAACACCCTATGAACTATGGACTGGCAAGAAACCCAACATTAGTTATCTCAGAATAATTGGAAGCAAGGTCATGGTGCATATTCCCAAAGTCAAGAGAACAAAACAGAATATAAAGGCAAAAGAAATTATCTTAGTGGGATATAGCAGTACTACAAAAGTCTATAGACTCTATGACCCTGAAACAAATGATGTAGTGATAAGCCAAGATGTGACTATAATGGAAAATATTAATGATGCAGAAACTGAAATAAAGGATCATGAAGAAATCACCACTTCAGTGAGGGATGATAAATAAAATGAGAACTCTGATACTATATTAAGAGAGGATTTACATGATGTCTCAAAAGAAGCAGTTACATCAGAGGAAGAAACAGGTCATAAAAAATGTGTTACACAAGAAGATGAAGTAAAAAATATTAGAAGGTCGCAAAGGCATCTCAAACCAAATAGAAGATTTGATTATTACGAGATTTATTTTTCTGCGGGAACTTCAGATCAATTCGAGGACCCAACAACAGTGCAGGAGGCCCTTAGCAAACCTGATGCAGAAGAATGGAAATGTGCTATAGATGAAGAGACACAAGCTTTCGAAGACAATAATGCTTGGGAAGTGGTAAATCTTCCATAAAATGCAAGTGTTGCGCAGTGTAAGTGGGTGTTCAAGGAAAAAGTTAACAGTGAAGGTGAAGTGCAGCATCATGCTAGACTAGTGGCAAGACGATTCACTCAGAAACCTGGAGTTGATTATGATGAGACCTTTTCTCCTGTGGTAAGGCATTCAACACTTAGACTCCTAATGGCTTTATACGTTGAACTATATTTGAACATTACTCATCTTGATCTTCAGACTGCTTTTTTAAATGGTGTTCTCAAAGAGGATATATTTTCCTACAACAACACAAAGGATTAAATCTTTGTAATTATAAAATAATAGTTTTTTTGTGAGAAAGGGCTATGTATGGTTTAAAGCAATCAGCCAGATTGTGGAATCAAAGAGTAAATGATGTCTTAAGGTGTCTAGGTTACAAAAGATCTGATTTAGAACCTTGCTTGTTTACAGATCATAAAGATAAAGGCTTAGTTACTTTGATAGCTTTATTTGTTGATGACTTCCATATTTTATCAAATTACTCAAGTGAGACTGAATTTTTGAAAGATAAGTTAAGTTCAGAGTTCCAAGTAAAGGATTTAGGAATGTCTAAAAATTGTTTGGGTATGGAAATCAAATATGATAAACCTAATGGAGCTTTAAGTGAACAGAACTATATTGATCTTTTATTGATAAGGTTCAATATGATAGACTGTAACACTGTAAAGACTCCTATTGAGCTAAACTTGATTTTCCAAATAAAAAAGAAACTAAAACTGATTATGTACCTTATCAAGCCCTAATAGGTACCTTAATGTATTTATCAGCACTTACAAGACCTGATATCTCTTTCAGTGTGAACTACTTAAGACAGTTCAATAATTCTTATACAGAAAAACATTCAATATGTGCTAAGCGAATTTTGAAATATCTGAAGAAAACTAAGAATAATGTTCTCAAGTTTAGGAAATGAGATTTAGAATTATGTGGTTATGTAGATGCAAATTGGGCAAATTGCTCTTTAGACAGAAAATCATACACTGGTTTTATTTTGAAGCTATGTGGTTCTGTAGAGCAGAATGCTAAGCAAATGACTGTTGCTCTTTCTAGCAGAGAGGCTGAGTATATGGCTCTTTCCAAAGCTTGTCGGGAGGCCATTTATTTAAGGAACTTGTTACATGAACTAATAAGCTATAATAAGTGTGCCACATTGCTTAATTATATTCAGAGTGCCCTGAATTTGTCTGTTGATCCTTCAAATCATAAAAGTTTGAAGCACATTGATGTTCAACATCACTGTATATAAGGTAAGCTGTGTCCAGTAAAGTTGTAAAAACTCTTTACTTGCAAACAGCAGATATGCCTGCAGATATAATGAGAAAAGGGTGGAGAAAAGAAAAACACTATGATTTTCTGAATTGTATGGATCTAGGTACTTTTTTAAAAAATTATTTAAATGTTTTGAAGCAGTGGTGTTAAGCTGGTCAAACCCATTTAAATGATATTGATATGTGGTGAACCATGTGTGTATTACCTTTGACTGCTTTTATATCTTTGTCCCTACATGCTGTTCTGTTTAGTTCCAGTTTGTCTATATTAACTGTGTGTATGCTAACATGAAGTAAAGTGTACCAATGTGAAATGTTATAATAAATCACTGAATGTATACATGTTTATCATGTTCTCAATATCCATGGAACCTCAACTGAACATCCTATTGACAGCAATCTGTGACAGCACCAGACTATATAGGATTGTTTTCCTATGCCTCCCAGCCAGTGGTCTGATTCCCTGACATCATCTCTATGGATCTACACCATCTGATTAAAAGTGCCCAGATGTCTATTGGTGGACATTAATATGGGGTGTGTACACCATTCACCTTTATGATGAGTTTAATCACCGGGGGAAACTTTCAGTGAGGTGTCTGAATGTCTGTGGAGGAATGGCAGCCAACTATTCCTCAAGAGCCCAAACCAGAGAAGGTAGTGTTGTTGGACACAGGGATTTGGAGTAAAGCTGACATTCTAACACATTTTAAAGGTGTTCCATTGGGTTCAGTTTGGTACTCTGAGCAAGCCAGTCCTTTTCAGGAATGACATTGTCCACAACCCTTTTGGATGCTGCTTTGTAACAGAGTGTGTTGTCATAGTGATACAATCATCAAACTGTTCCTCCACTTTACACTGTACACAATGCTGTAAAATGTGTTCAAATCCTTCCATGTTTACTGTTTTCTTAAATGCAATAGGACCACACCCTAACCATGACATCACCTCCTCTGTACTTCACTGTTGGCAGGTAACGTTCACCACACTTTTGCCAAATCTCAAGCCTTCCACCAGACTGCCACAGGGTAAACCATGATTCATAACTCCATTTCACTCATTTTCAGTCGCCACTGTCCAGTGGCATCACTCTTTAAACTACCCGAAGCAGCACTTAGAGCTGACTACAGAAATGCGTGCCTTACGAGGAGCTGTTTGATCATAGTATCTCATTCTTTTTAACTGTCTATGCACAGTAATTGTGCTTGCTGGACTGCTGGTAGCACTTTGGAGCTCATGAATAATTCCTTTTGTTGATTTCATGTGATTTTTACAATTGCCCTGCACAATGCTCAGCAGACCCTGCCCATCAGTACATGACTACTTGTTTTAGCTGTGGTTGTTCATTCATGTTTCCTCTTAACAGTGGCTGACATGGGCTGCTTTAGAGGGGTTAAAATGTTCCTGGTGAATGTGTTACTTATGTGGCATCCAATGATTAGTCCATGTTCAAAGTCACAGAGCTCTCATGTCTGACCCATTCTCCTGTTACTGGTTCTCTACTGACAACACAGTACTCAACACCTCCTTTTATTCTGGCAAGTTTGCCTCTCATGACATCTAGTGGTCAATTCCACATTACCTAACAGTTCATGGATACTTTTGATCAGCTAGTGTAGACAGCAAGGATTAGAGCGACACTCCAGTACCAGAGATCCATGTGTCCAGCTCTCTACCACATGGCCGGAGTCACCAATACCTTGGGCAGTTCCAGCCCTATAAGCCTTATATAGGCTGGAGATATCTGGTGTCTAGTAATACCAATAACCATACTGAGATGCTGTTGGAACAGGGGACAGTTGCCATTGTGAGAGCCGACCATGATGCAGCCACCATTCCTGCAGCCACCTGCACATCCTGTGAGCCATACCTCTCACTGACACCAAAATACAAGGTCAACACCAAACAGCAGGTGTCAGTTTGTTGGCATCAATGCTAAATACTTCAGTTACACACCAGCACACTTATCTAATTGTCAACCCACACACACTATGGCTTTCACTTTTAAACCTCTTCAGTACCTAGTTGTTGATGATTGCAGCATGCTCATGTTAGCATGACTAGGGCTTACAGATGTGTTCTTGCTGTAAACTATATCAGTGTTTGCGAATTAATGAACATCAGCACCTATACTTCACAAGCCACATTACACAGTGTTGTGAAGGGGACCTGGGTACTACTGTTTGTCTCCCCCTTCACTGTTCTATTCTCAAATGGTGCATGGGAAGAATCATTCTTGGTGAACTTCCATATTAACTCTAATTTCTCAGATTTTGTTGTTGTAGGTATTTTGTGAGATGTATGTGGGAGGAAGTATTGTGCTGTCCAACTCTTTCTAAAACATGTTCTCTCAGGATTTCAATATGAAAGCTCTGTGTGATACAAAACAAATCTCTTATAACACATGCCACTGCAGTTTGTTAAACCTCTCTGTAATGCTCTAATACTGACCAAATCATCCTGTGATAAAACACAACAGCCTTCATTGGGTCTTCTTCAGCTCTTCTATCAACCCAACCTAGTAGGCGTTCTAGATGTATGATGAACACCCAAGAATTGATCAAACAATTGTTTTGTAAGTCATTTCTTGCATAAATGAAATACATCTCCTTAAGATTCTTTCAGTGAATCTCAATGTGCCACCTGCTTTTTCTACAATTTGTTTTATGTGGTCATTTCGCTTTTAGTCACTCCAGATGGTTTCTCTTAGGTATCTTATGGTCATTACTCTTTCCATTGATTTGTCATGAATGATGTAATTGTGCAGTAGTGTATTTCTTTGCTTATTTATGCATAATACAATTTATTTATTTGCATTCAGTGTCAACTGCCAGTCCCTTCACCAAAAATCAATCCTCTGCAGGTCTCCCTGCAATTCAGTACATTCTTCTGGCATTGCTACTTTCTTATAAACATTATCCAATAGATCATTTATAGCTATTGTAAACAACAACAGTCTCATCACACTTCCTGGGGGTTCTTCTAACATCTATTGATTGTGTTCCAATATGAGTGATTTTTTCACTTAACAGCAGTGTGAAACTGTATCACAGTCCTTCTTCAAGTCAACAAACATGCCATCAGCCTCTGCATAGATGTCTATGGTGTTCTTTATCTCATGGATGAACAGGACTTGCTGAAATCACAAGATCTCTCTTTATGGGATCTTTATTGATTTTTATAAAGGAGATATTGGTTCTCCACGAAAGTCATAATATGTGAGCATAAAACATGTTCCATAATGCTACAACTGGTTGACGTTAACAATGTAGACTGTAATTACGTGCATCTGCCCAATGACACTTCTTGAAAATGGCAATGACCTCTGCCTTTTTCAATTTGCATACCACTAACAGAAAGTGTTTTGTGTGTATTTCAAATATGTTTATAATGAAAGGAACTTTCACTCTTTTTGTTGAAGAGAGCACAGACACTAAAGGTTAGAGAACATGAAGCAGACAGAAGCCTACCACAGACTCCAAAGTTCAAAAAGAAAAATTAAATGAACAGCTACATCTTTGAAGATCAGGTATCATGTTGGTGTTGTTGATTTTTTTGCTGTTAATGTTGAATGCAGTTCAAAGACATGTTTTATGCAGTTCTCCATACTGGTCTATAAGGGGCATTCAAAAAGAAATGAGCCGAAGGCATAATTACAGAAGCCATTACCTGTATGTTAGAAGTATTGACCCTGGCTGTTGAGACACTTGTCCGCTGTGACACAAGACGGTGAATGGCTGTCTCATAAAATTCCTGGGGCTGCGATGTTAACCAGTTCCGCACGTGCAGCTGGACATCATCATCTGAGGTGAATCGTTTGCCCCTCAGAGCCTTTTTAAGGGGACGAAAAATGGCATAATCACAGGGAGAGAGGTCCCAACAGTATGGAGGGTGGCCAAGAACCTCCCATTTGAATTTCTGCAGGAGTGCTGTAACTGTGTTGGCCGTATGAGGCTTTGCATTGTCGTGGAGAATGACCTCACCCCTCCAACGACCTACCAAAGCCTCATTGCTTTCATGCTACCCCATGTTGCCACTGTTATCTGTGCCAAAGGTGGACATACTGCTATTAGGTAGGTGGCCATAATGTTCTGGCTAATAAGTGTATGTTGGGCTAAAAGTAAATCAACTTGCACAGTAAGTCTGCTGATGGCCATGTTCAGTTGCCTGGCTCCTATATGGTTAGCTGGCTGATGCAGTGAAGATTAGCCAGCTTATCATAATGGGATTTTAAGCTCTGTGCTAATGCTTCTGGTACTTGGCTCCATGGATGTTGAACTCCTTCCCTCCCCCCCCCCCCCCCCCCCTCCCTCTCCTCCCATTCCCCCAGAGGAGATGGACCTAGAAGGCCTTTGGAGGGCATAGCATTACTGCAGGGCTGCACTTGCATAGAGAGAGTGACACCTGTCTCACAATGTTAATACACTGACCAATAGTGTTCCTCATGGCCAGTATAAATGCAGCTGCCCAGCACATAGTCAATGATTGCTGTACTCATGTCTGATACTGTCAGTTACTAACACTGCAGTACTACGGACTATTCAGTAACAACCTCACTTGGCACTTGGTTCTTCCCTCTCTGGTTGTGATTTGGATTATATGTCTTTGCTCTTGGTCTGTTGACATCACTGTGGCTAAGGTCTCCATGTTACAACTTGTTATTGCATAAGTTGCTTTGGAACTGTCCCAGTCTGTGCCTTGTCTGCTGGCAGTCAGACAGGTTTAGTTTGATTACCACATGTTGTAACCTTTGTTGTGTGTGACTTCATAGGCAATGGTAAGAAGAGATGGGCTGTAAAGTGGTGCAGCAACTTTCATCATAGGAAAGCTGGAAAGGAGCACAAATGATTAGTGAACAAGTTAACACAGCAAACAGAAGATTTATTTAACTTGTATTTCTCCAAGTATATGAGGACTCTTTTCAAATAATGCAGCAAGAAATAGAGTCAAACTTTCAGTGTCAACAAGGAAGAGGCTCTCTGTACTAAAGTACAAATGATGGGTGTTGAAACCGCAACCAGGTGGCATCTGCATACCGTCACATAGAAAAGTGGCTCTGAGTGTGAAAGGCTAAGTGGTGGCTGCCAACTGTCGTATATAGTGGTGCAGAGGGCACTATCAGTCCATTGCCACTGGAGGAGTGGCTCAGTGATTGTGCACCATTGGGTCTGCAGGATCTCGCATGACTGCTATTGACGTCTGACAGAAACTTCCAATTCACTGCTGACTTTGACCCCCATGGGGTGGTATTGATTGTGATGCCACAGTTTTCTCTTCTGCAGGCAGCCTTCCATCTTGTGGCTTTACCTGTTTCTCTCCTGAGTTCTGACATGTGCATTGATATCTCCCTACTCACAGATATAGCATTGGCGATGAAGAAAAAGGAAGTTGTGGAGTAGCATGGTTGCAAACTTGGTTTGCCTGCTAAAACAGCAGCAGCAGGTAATGCAACAGCAGCAGGTAATGCAACAGCAGCAGCTTCAGATCAACTTGTTACAAAGATGTGTCAGCTTCATTTGGACAAACTCTAAGTGCACAAGGTCACTCTACTCCATGTCTCAGCATCCCCTGCAGTCGATACCCCCATACACCTTCCAGCATTTCCATCTTTCAGTTATGCCATGGAGGTCTGACTGTCTGACAGAGGTCTGACATTGACTGAAGCAACAATTCACAGTATTTCACATCATGGACAATTCACTGCAGTGATAATTATTTCTGTCATGGGTATCACCAGACACATCTTTTCTGCTCCACCCTGTTGTACTCTCCTTTCAGGAGATATGTGCTCACTTGACTCATTATTATTCCCAGAGATATTGTGTTGTTGCCTCCAGGCTTCAGTTTCACCAATACCATAAAGAGCCTGAACATGCCTGGATCATGTACTTGCAAGATCTCAGCTGCAAATGCAATTTCACTTGCACCAATAAAGGCTGCAAGGCTTCACATATGGACTCTTTGATATGTTATGTGGTTCAGCTGGCACCTGATCTGGATGTCCACACAGCAGTGTTGAAACTTCATAACCCATTGTTGGAGGACATCTTGCACATTACACACTCATTCGAAACTGAGTAGGCTGGTAAGGAATGACTCATGACGAGGCCACAAGTTGCGACAGTTAATGTGCCGCCATGCATTCCACCCCAACATCACTGCTGTAGGATGATCCCAGGTTGCAGCAACACATTACAACTCACAACCAGACAGCAATACACTCCAGTCAGATGCAAAAGTTCTTACAAGAACCCTATTTATGTCTCCAACAACACCTGAGGAATTATCTGTCATTATAAAAAGGTTACCCAGTAAGTATTCAGCAGGTACTGATGAAATACCAGATATTATCATCAAAGCAAGTGTAACATCTATCATAGAACCACTAACTGATATTTTCAGTTCATCATTCGTGAGTGGTATATTCCCGAAAAAAATGAGAATGGCAAAAGTGACACCACTGTACAAGAAAGGGGACAAACAGGAAGCTGCAAACTATAGACCTGTATCAGTATTGTCAGGCTTTGGTAAAATTCTTGAAAAACCATTTCTTAGAAGGCTGACAGCCTTTCTAAATAAAGAAAACATAATAAGTGATGCGCAACACGGATTCAGAACTGGCAGATCAACACAGTCAGCTATTTATACCTTCTTAAATGATATTCTAACTGTAGTAGATAATAAGCAACATGTGTCTGGCATATTTCTTGACCTTAGTAAAGCCTTCGATGTAATTGATCATAATACTCTGTTGCAGAAGCTAGGTAATTATGGAATATGACGCTTGCCAAACAAGTGGATACATTCCTACCTTCATGACCATCAACAGATCACTCAAATAAAATACAAAGACATAAAAACACAAAAAATTTGTAATTTTTACAGTAATGCACAAAACATTACATATGGAGTTCCTCAAGGTTCAGTCCTTGGGCCAATTCTTCTCATTCTTTATGTTAATGATTTGTCAGAAAAAATAACTAAAGGGACAACAGTACTTTTTGCAGATAACACAAATATCCTAATCAAATCACGTGATGAGGAAAGCCTACAAAAAATAGCTACAGTTATAATACAAAATTTGACACAATGGTTCAGAACAAACAAGCTAATAATAAATAATGAAAAAACAGTGACAGTCAATTTCCACAATTCACAGAAACTACATCCTGCAAGACCAATTTTTAAAATTGATGGAAAAACTGTCTCATCTGTGAGCGAAACAAAATTTTTAGGTATACATATACAGCAAAACCTAAAATGGGAGACACATCTTAACCATGTAAATAAAAAGCTAAACACACTTACGTACGCAATAAGAATCCTCGCAAAAAATACAAGCTGTGCATCTGTGATCACAATGTATCATGGCAGTATTCAGTCACTGCTGATGTACGGCATTATCTTTTGGGGGAACTCCGTAGGTACAAACAAAACATTTAGGCTACAGAAAAAGATTGTTAGAATGATAAACCATGCTAAGTACAGAGACTCCTGTAGACCAATATTTAAAAATCTCAGTATACTGCCCCTTCCTTGCTTATATATGTATGAAATATTAAATTTCACAAAAGGAAGTATTTTAAAAGATGGAAATATCTTCAAGTGTAACTGTGATTACCACCCTCATGATACTAGGCAGAAAAATTACTTGCATGTCAATACAGACATTTGTAAGAGAGGAGTGTATCATACTGGCATAATGCTGTACAATCACATGCCATCCTATTTGAAATATATGCAAAATTTACAAAAGTTTAAAGTGAAACTGAAAGAGTACTTGCTTGACCACTGCTTCTATTCTGTTTCTGAGTTTTTAGAGTACCAGAAAAGTGTAGTGTAATTGCTCAAATATTCTTAATAAGTCTAACATTTTATTTTATTATATTAAATTTGTCATCAATATTCAACATGTATTGAATAATTTTTAATTATTTATCCTTTCAGAATAACAATGTGTATGATGATGTATATGCTGTACCAACCTGACTTGTCCTACATCGTTTGTGCAAAATATGTACCTAAACACGATTTACAGGACCAATAAAGAAATACAAATACAAATACAAATTGTGATTCGTCATTGTCAGATGTCTCTATGACATCTCAGCCTCTGGTTGCCCCTTGTCAACAGTTGGGGAACCGCTCCCATCATGCTCACAGTGTTCTGCCACTCACTCCCAAGCAGACTGTTTGGATTGCCATGGGACCTGCACGTGCTGTGGCACAGAGGAGAATCTCTGCTCAGTGTGTCAAAGCCTTGCAACCCACTCCTATCTTGTCTCACAAGTGCATCAGGACACCCCCATGTACAGCAGTTGGTAATCCCTCTGGACAACCCCTTCATGCGGAAATTGTTTCTCACACTTCTCATTTTTCACAATAACATCCATTTCCAGTTAGACATAGGAGCCAGAGTTTCTCTGATAAATCAGGTGACACATGCACAACTGGGCTTTCCTGAGTTGTCTCCACACCCACAACATTTAATGGCCTATGGGGACAGTTCTGTTCCTATCCGTGGACAGGTCTCAATCACTGTGGTGTACAAAAGCATTACATGAGTCATTACTTCATTTTTCATCAATCTTCCATCTGCTACCAACATTTTTGGCCTTGATGCCTGTACATTGTTTGGGTTTTCCATTTCTGATGAAGTCAAGGTTGTATGGACCACAGTTCCTTTCCAGAAACTGGAAAATCTCCGCACTGCTTTTGCATCTGTATTTCAGCCTGATTGGGGATGTGCCTCAGACATTCAGGTGTGCACCATGCCTTGTTGTTGCTGCACCGGACAAATTCTGGTTACCTTGTGTGCTGCTGTGAAGCAGGAGCCAGATCGTCTCCAGGTTACTGTGGTTACCGAGGTGGTGAAATCTACCACATGGGCCACTGCACTAGTCATCATCAGAAAGCCCAACGGTTCTCTTCAGTTGTGTGGAGATTTCAAAGCTACAATCAGTGCTTAGCCACAGGTGGAAACTTATCTTATCCACAGATAGAAAGACACACTCACTAAACTTGTTCCAAGATTGACCTTGCCAGTGCTTACTTAGCTGAAGAATCAAAGAACATTGTTGTCCTTAATATGCCTTTGAATTATATAAGCACAAGTGGCTCTTATTTGGCATTGCCTCAGGCCCTGCAGTTTTCCAATGGTTTCTGGGACAGCTGATGCACCTTGTGTTAATTACTTGGATCATATCATTGGTATGGTACCCTACTGGCAGGAGCATTTGCAGAACCTCTGCACTCTTTTATGACCCTGCGAGATGGGGGCCTGAGCTGCTGCTTGGAGAAGGGCAGGTTTTTTTTTTTTTTTTTAGCCAGGAGTGGAGCATTTGGGGCACTGGCTCACCAAAGAGGGAATCAGGCCCACTGATCAGAATGTCATCACAATACACTTCTTATACTGTCCGACAGACTTACCTGAATTGCAGGTGTTTTTGGGCAGAATCAACAATTATTCAAAGTTCTTATCTTGTGTGGTCCACTTTGTGCAATGCTTCAATCAGTTACATAAATTCACGTCACCCTCCAGCCTCCCAGAGTGGGCAGCCCTAGGCCTTCAGTGCTGGGCATTGTTTCTGAGTACATACAGTTACACCAAACAGCAAAATCCCATCCCAATGCAGACATTTTGTCACACCTATCCACTGGCCCCAAACCTAATTTTCACCAACAGGAGATCATCTGCTTCCAGATTGATATTGAGTGGTAGCATACATTGGACAGTTTCCCCATTACAGCTGCTTGCGTCGCTGCTACTACACGCCAGGACCCTGCCTTGTGGCAGGTCTTCAAGTATATGATTCATGGCTGACCAGCTTACCTCACCTGCTGCTTGGGAAACAAGTTCTGCTCCTGGAAACATATTTTGTTCAGGCTCTCAGTTGTTTATGATGCCATTCTCTTGGAAACTGAGACAGGCACATTTTGGGTGGTCCTCTCAGCAGAATTCTGCCAACAGGTGTTGAGCTTGGTGGATTGAGGATATTGGGGGATGTCAAATGTAAAGATACTAGATTTCCAACATGTGTACTGGCAGGAGTCAACACTGACATTGAAGGAATGGTCCATGGATGCAGGGTGTGAGCCAGGTACCAGGCAGCTCCCGCACACTCTTTCACTCCCTGGCCTACTTCCCACCTCCCATAGGACTGCATCCGTCTCAGTTTTGTGGACCAGTTTTTGGAATCATTGTGGTTGCTCATTGTGGATGCCTACTTTAAGTACCCATATGTAGTACACATGACATCCACCATGTCCAAAGCCACCCTCACTGTCTTGGCCCTTGTTTTTTGCCATCAGAGGATTGTCTAGCACATTGATCTCTGAAGTGGGCTGCAATTCACAGTGTCCTCCTTCAAAGGATTCTGCGAGGCCAATGTCATAAAATATATTTGCAATCCCCCATTTCAGTCTTCCTCCAATGGTGAAGTGGAGCTTCTTGTTTGGACTTCTTTAGTAGCAAATGAAAAAAGTTGTCAAATCATCTGCCACTACATTAGCCCTCACACTGTCCTTGAGCACTTATCGAATCCATGCTAATTAAGAATCATAGCCCTGCAGAGGTACTTCATGGGCTGCAAATGTAAATCTTGCTTCATCTTCTGATGGCTGGTCCCTTCAGAGCCCCGCTCCTGTTGCTCCCAGTGTTGTGCCTGTTGCGGCTGTGTGGGTCCATTTCTACAGGAGTAGGTGAGGCTCTGATGCTGGCAATGGTAGTGGATTTCATACCACGGCCAGCAGCCCTGGTGGCTGCCCACAGCTCCCCACTGTTGCACAGGTGACCCCGTCCACAACCTCACAGATCGGTGGAATACCCTGACATCCCCATCACCAGCAACGTCCTGATGGACACTGCCAAATACCTTCCCTTCTCATAGCCAGTAGTCAAAGGGACTGGATATTCACCCATGCCTCCATTCCATGGACCTAGATGGCAATTACAGAACTAGCTCTGCCACAGCAATGTGCTTGTGTAATTAGAGTGCCACCTATCTTTCAATGTTAATACACCACCTAATAGTGTTCCTCGCAGTTGGTACAAATACAGCTGCCCAGTGAACAGTCACTTGATTCTTTACTTGTGTGTGATATTGTCATTTACTATAATTGCTGTACTGCAGACTATTCAATAAACACCTCACTAGGCATTTGCTTCTTCCCTCTGGTCATGATTTAGATTGTCTCTCTCTCTCTCTTTGCTCTTGGCATTTTGGCATCATTGTGGTGAAGGTTTCCGCTTTGCAACTCGTTGTCGCATAGGTTGTTTAGGGCTTTTTCTAGTCTCTGTCTTGCCTGTCATCAGTCAGTTATGTTTAGTTCTCTTCCACAGGAGGACCTTTTGCTTTGTGGCTCCACTCATGTCTCTCCTGGGTTCTGACATGTGTGCTGATATCTGGCTACTCACGGACATAGCAGTGCTTGCAGAAAATGATAATGGATGAAAGAGGGTCTGCTTTCTTGCAGAAACACAATTTTGTTTTTGTTATTTCAATCCTCAACCACGTTTCACCATAGTTGTGGCACCTCCAGTGGGTTTTTTCTTTTATTGTGACTGAAATAAATACACACAAATTTTATGTAGATAAGGAATATGATGATATCAGATTTTGTTGTTGTTCAGATTATGTATGTATTTTACCTTTTTTCACACTGTGTGTGCCCTGTGGCTGCCAACAGAAATCTGCCTCAAGTCTAAATTAATACACTATGTTATCTGCAAAACAGGGATGTTAGTGCAATTTATGAATTGAATTTTTGTTTAGAATATAACTTTTAAACTATATAATCCAGTAAAAAAGTGGCAAAGGAGTGGTAAGTGCTGAAAAGGAGCATAAACTAGTAAAATAGTGGCTGAGTGTTGGTAAGTGTCAAAAGGGGCAAATGCTCATTTTCCTGGAATACATAGTTTAAAGAAACAGTGTAAAGTTTGGTGACAAAGGACAGAGAGGAAGCAAAGGAGGTAGCAGTATTACACATTATCCATATTTATGTATCCCAGGACTTATTAAGTAGTATGCAAATGAAATTATCCAGGGGAAAACAGATGACTGGAACACTGATCATATCATTACTTCCACTTTAGTTTGTAGGTTTGACAGTATCACATTATTACTCAGTTTGAAATGTAACATACATCAGGACACTACACTGTTTTCTATTATTCTAAAAAGTATATTGTATGTTTGGTTTTTCTAGTAATCTCCGTGTTGAAAACCATCTAACAAGGGAACATTCCCAAGTGTCGATAAACAGTCTTGAAACTTGCTGAGTGCATAGAGGGGGCAAAATAGTGCAATCCATATTTTTTTTATTTTTGCCCATTTTGACTTTTAAGGGGTAAAAAACACTAAAAAAGGTAATTTGGCGTTTTGGGTTTAGAGTGAATATCTTTGAGATGGTCATATATAAGAATATATTTCTCATACAAAAGTTGATATGTGATTAATGTTCTTGAAAGCTAGACTCAACTTCTGTAATAATTTGAAATTTTGCAAAATAGCCCACCATCATTAATTAATTTTTAAAAATGAAAACTTTTGTTACAACACACACTAAAGAAGCTTTCAAGCCACATACATCCTTGTGCAATAAAGCTGGTTTCTGAAATACCATTTTTGGAGACTATAAAAAGCAATCATAAGTTCTCACTTCAGATTCATGAATCCACCAATTTTGGCAGTCACACACAACTTCCTTCCTACATAAAGTATGTTGATGTTGATGTAATTGCAAGTAATTTTTTTCACAAAGAACACCCAAAAGAGCAACTGGTGAAGAAATATTTTGAGTGACTAGTGAATACCTTCTCTGTAATGAATTAACATGAGAGGGCCATGTTAGTGTTGTAGATGGAGTCACTTCTATGACTGGCTGCGTGGAAGGATTTATGGGTAAGTATGTGAAGTAAATTCCAACTTATGAACTGACCATTCTCTCATTCACTGTGAAGTCGTTGTTGCTAAGTCTTTGCCATCTCCTCTGCAAATTATGATGGATAGTGTAGTAAAAGCCAAGAACTTCATCAAGTTGTGGCTGCTAAATATGTGGCTTTTTAATGTTTTGTGTCAAGAAATGGGATCACAGCACACTACACATCTGCTACATACAGAAGTACAGTGGTTACCTCAAGGTAAAGTGTGAATGCAAATGTTTGAACTTAAAGATGAAGTACTTGCATTTTGGACAAATGAGGGCAGGAGTATGCGGACTTATTTGCAGGTGATGAATGGTTACCTAAGTTGGTGTATCTTTCCCATATTTTTATACTCTTGAATGAACTAAACAGAAAAATTCATGATATAAATGAAAATATTCTGACTGTTAATATTCAAGGATTTATTAATAAGTTAAACTTGGGGATACACACAACTGAAAATGGATCATGTGAGATGTTCCCAACTGTACATCCCTTACTAGCGATAAAATGTGCTGATGGACTTAATTTAAGAACATTTAGTACTGTTACAGTGGAATGTTGAAAAGTGTTTTGGAGAGAGCATTGAAGATTTTGACTGGGTTTGTGATGCATTCATGGATCAAAGAACCTGCTGGATAATTTGGGTTTAGACTTGCTAGAGGAACAGGGAGATTTGAAAGCAGACAGAACATCAGAGTCAAAATTTTTTGAAGTGCCGTTGAATACATTTTAGTTGTCAATAAACATCCCTGAGATGGCAGTTACTGTGTTATTACCATTTCCAACTATGTATTTGTGTGAATCGAAATTTAAGACATTGACTGAAATTAAAACATCAAAGAGAGTGAGACTCAAATACATCAATTGAGAAATGAGGCTTGCTTTGTCAATGATTCCACCATGAATCAGCTGTGTGTGTGCAGCTAAGCACGCTCAAGTATCACACTCAAGTTATGAATAGAGTTATTTATTTTAAAATTCATATTAGAAATGTCTGTTTTCTACACTGAATTAAAGTTAATAAGTGCATGAATCTGTTCCTATTTTATAATAATATGTCTGTTTTCTACAGCGAATTAAAAGTTAATAAGTTGTTAATAAGTGCATGAATCTGTTCCTATTTTATAGTAATAATAATAATACTAATAATAATAGATTACATAATTATGTAATAATTCATAATTATATTAAGATTCACATGATTTTGAGAGGATGGACATTTTCATGTGCTGTGGTGAGTTTAGGCCCATCTGGACGTACCTTATGTAACAAAAGGTTGCAGAATATTATTTTACACAGCACATGATCAGATATGATGGCATTAATCTGTGAGAAACCAAAGAGGCAAATTCAAACAGAGAGCTTTTTAATACTATGTAAACTCTTATATTACACTCCTGGAAATGGAAAAAAGAACACATTGACACCGGTGTGTCAGACCCACCATACTTGCTCCGGACACTGCGAGAGGGCTGTACAAGCAATGATCACACGCACGGCACAGCGGACACACCAGGAACCGCGGTGTTGGCCGTCGAATGGCACTAGCTGCGCAGCATTTGTGCACCGCTGCCATCAGTGTCAGCCAGTTTGCCATGGCATACGGAGCTCCATCGCAGTCTTTAACACTGGTAGCATGCCGCGACAGCGTGGACGTGAACCGTATGTGCAGTTGACGGACTTTGAGCGAGGGCATATAGTGGGCATGCGGGAGGCCGGGTGGACGTACCGCCGAATTGCTCAACACGTGGGGCGTGAGGTCTCCACAGTACATCGATGTTGTCGCCAGTGGTCGGCGGAAGGTGCACATGCCCGTCGACCTGCGACCGGACCGCAGCGACGCACGGATGCACGCCAAGACCGTAGGATCCTACGCAGTGCCGTAGGGGACCGCACCGCCACTTCCCAGCAAATTAGGGACACTGTTGCTCCTGGGGTATCGGCGAGGACCATTCGCAACCGTCTCCACAAAGCTGGGCTACGGTCCCGCACACCGTTAGGCCGTCTTCCGCTCACGCCCGAACATCGTGCAGCCCGCCTCCAGTGGTGTCGCGACAGGCGTGAATGGAGGGACGAATGGAGACGTGTCGTCTTCAGCGATGAGAGTCGCTTCTGCCTTGGTGCCAATGATGGTCGTATGCGTGTTTGGCGCCGTGCAGGTGAGCGCCACAATCAGGACTGCATACGACCGAGGCACACAGGGCCAACACCCGGCATCATGGTGTGGGGAGCGATCTCCTACACTGGCCGTACACCACTGGTGATCGTCGAGGGGACACTGAATAGTGCACGGTACATCCAAACCATCATCGAACCCATCGTTCTACCATTCCTAGACCGGCAAGGGAACTTGCTGTTCCAACAGGACAATGCACGTCCGCATGTATCCCGTGCCACCCAACGTGCTCTAGAAGGTGTAAGTCAACTACCCTGGCCAGCAAGATCTCCGGATCTGTCCCCCATTGAGCATGTTTGGGACTGGATGAAGCGTCGTCTCACGCGGTCTGCACGTCCAGCACGAACGCTGGTCCAACTGAGGCGCCAGGTGGAAATGGCATGGCAAGTCGTTCCACAGGACTACATCCAGCATCTCTACGATCGTCTCCATGGGAGAATAGCAGCCTGCATTGCTGCGAAAGGTGGATATACACTGTACTAGTGCCGACATTGTGCATGCTCTGTTGCCTGTGTCTATGTGCCTGTGGTTCTGTCAGTGTGATCATGTGATGTATCTGACCCCAGGAATGTGTCAATAAAGTTTCCCCTTCCTGGGACAATGAATTCACGGTGTTCTTATTTCAATTTCCAGGAGTGTATTAGATTTATCACTGAATAAGACTGTAATGATTTATTTTAAGTAAAGAAAATAACTAATAGATTTTTGTACTATTGTGCACCACATGAGGATTTTTTTAATGAAACAAAACAGGGTGGAGGACAATGAATGAGAAATTTTCTTTGTGGGGGCAGTAGTGTGCTGGCAGACACTAGAATGAGTCCGTGTGAGAGAGGTAGTCAGACAATTGCCTGGGGTGAAACCTCTCCTCTTTGTCTGGGCAGGGTATGAGCCAACAGTGCCAGCCAGTGGGAGGTCACTGCTGTGGTGTCTTAAAGGTGGGATGATGCAACACCTGATCCCCATTGACACTGCCATTGCAGAAGCTGTTGTTGTGGAGACTCCACCCAGAATGGTGGATTACTTCAGCTCATGACATCTAGGCTATAAGGATTAGATGGGTATTAGTCTTGGAAATACTCACTGTATCACAAGTTTAATTGCCTCAATTACTTTACTTTTTGCTTAGTTAACTCTATTACTGTTGTAAGTTCTTGATGGAACTCAGAGAGTTAATTACTATAGTTTATTAATATCTCAGTAAAAATTAGTAAGAAACTTTTATTTTTCATCTCATTCATATACCTGTTAGACTCAAGTTATTCCATGAAGTTGAGAGTCACCATTCACTGCTGTTGATTAAAGCATTGGGTTCGGAGTTCCCATTAATATGAAGTAGTGAAAGAACTAATTAATATCCAACTTCGTGACATGCCCATGCCATGCGTCGCTGATCCAAGCATGATGTGCAGGAACCTAAAGTGGTAGGAGAATGAAGGTTGCCAGCCTACAGCTGGCTACTAGAAACTGTTGCAGCAGTAAATTTTATGACCTAATTAGAGGCTGGTATTTCGAAGAGGTATGAACACTTGACAGAAAATGGGATGAGAATGTTCCTTTTACCAATAACTTCATCTTCGCAGCAGTGGGATCATTATAGTATTGAAGCTTATACAATACTATAATAACTGAGTTCCAATAGACAAAAAATTATTGCAACCTGAACAAAAAGATAATTTTGTCACAAGTAGTGTGTGGCTTAGGCCAGGAAGATTATAGGAGCGAAGGATATGTTTTAATGATAACTCCCATCTGTGCACCTCAGAAAAGCTGGTGGTGGTGGCGAGGATCCAGATGGCATGGGTTGTGAAGCAGCCATTGAAATCTTGTAAGTTCTGCTGTGCTGCATATTGTGCCACTGGGTGGTCCACCTTGTTTTTGTCAACAGTTTGGAAGTGGCCATTCACTCTTGTTGACTGTTGGTTGGTTGTCATACCAATGTAAAAACTGTTCAATGGTTGTAGTAGAGCTGGTATATAATATGACTGCTTTCACAGGTGGCCCAGCCTCTGATGGGATAGGATAAGCCTATACCATTTATTTGTGTGCCTATTGATGACACAGTGCTTCTGCCTTTTGATGAGTCATCTCATTTATTCCTAAATAATTAGTGAAGGTTAAAAATATGAATGAATTAAACTCTAACAAAAAGATGAATATTTAAATCAGCAGTTCCCAACACACGGCATGGCAATGGGCTGTGAGCGCTGGTCGAGAGGCCGAGACGAGAAAAAATTACCGGGAGCTTCAGGGGTTTCACTCATTATTTGTCAAGGTCAGTGAGTACAGAATGAAATAAGAGTTGAAATGCTTGCCAGTACTTTTTTTTTAATATTGAAGATGACCAATATTGTGTGCTAGCAGGTGGCTGGAAGACTACACCCCCACAGACTGTGTTACAGGGCTGGTGCACAGCCTAAGCTGGCTGCTCATGGCGTGAACAAATAACATGACACAATCTGATCATAATTTGTCAAGTTAGTAGTTTCTCGAACACAAGTGTTCACAAGAATGACTTGCTTGAATTTTGCTCATTTAATATCCTGACACAGGAAGAAAGAAGGATGGCCTGTGTTTTATGTCCTGTCCACAGGTAAGATTATGAGACATGGAGCTTTCCTTGGGTTTCGTACTAATGATGGTGAAGGAAGCAACCATTCGGGTATTTGTTTGGAGTGATGTGACTGACCACACTAAACTGATATTTGGATGGTCGCCCCGAGAACTGAACAGATGTCTCTCGAATGAGAGTTTAAGGTGTTAGCCAGTGCACCACCTCGCTCAGAGTCCATGGAGATATTTCTGAATTACTGTTCACTGAGACACTTGATGGGCTTTTCGACAAAACCTATATGGATGAGCCATTTCAGCTGTACTCTTTCTGAAAAATAAATAGAGGAATGGACTGTATGTGATTTGATGATAAAATTAACCAGTTTTAATCCATATGTTGATTCTCTCATGGGTCGAAAAACAATGTCAGTAATACCATTGCGTTCTTTTCAATATTGACAATTCAATTTTGAGTTTTTGTCTAATTGTGACAGCTACATGAATATACTAAAAATCTTTTATTTAAAACAAAATTAAATATTTTTCAATCCTTCTTCAACAGTATGTTTTACTAATTAGGGCTACTAACACACACACACACACACACACACACACACACACACACACACACACACACACATATTGTGTGTGTATTTTTACTTGTATATCTAGTTGCTGGCAGACATTTTTCCACAAAGGCATTGGCCATTTTGTCTCACAATGGGATAAATGTATTAAAAGTTATGGTGATTATTTTTGAAATAATAGACTGTTTACTTACTTTTTCCCATCTGTCTTGTTTTCATTTGATTGCTGCTTACATCTCCTATGACATCAATGAATGAAAATATGCAAAATGTTAACTTACTGACTTACATAGTTGTGGATTATTGTTATGGCAAATGTAGCCGAAGCTCAACATTTTAGCAGGTCCACTATATGGTTTTCCTGCATATTTTTTCATCAGTATGCAAACTAAGAATTTAGAGCCTTCTACTCTGTTTTTTTGGTATACTAGCTTAATCTCTGGGAAGGGGAGGGGGGGGGGGCAGAAGCTGAACTTATATCCACTCCACCCAGGATGAAGACAGATTTAAGAACATGTGCGGTGATGAGATAGAACATCATCATATTTACAGTCAAGTATGTGATCTCTTCAAGAAACTCAATAGCGTCGCCAGTGAATTTAATCCTCATACATGGGTGGTAGATGATGAGAATGTCAAACCTATCAGAGACAAAGAATATGCTATTGTGAGGTGGAAACAGTACTGTGAAAAAGTTGTTTTCAGGAATTAACAACAGAGCAGACAGCCATACAGTTGAACAACTTATATCAGAACATACAATCTTACGCAGCGAAATACAGAACACAATTCCCCATCTAAAGAACTAGAAATCCCCTGGTCTAGACAGTGTATCTGGTGAGATGATCAAAGAAATGGGGCAGGGAGCTGTTGATGTGCTGCAGTCATAGTGTACAAGATTATGGGAAACTGGGGAGTTGCCAAAAGACTGGTCGAAATCTCTCTTCATCCCCCTACACAAAAAAGGTCTATCAGGAAATGCTGCAACTATTGCTCTCATATCCCACGCAATCAAATTTTTTTTTTTTTTTTTTTTTTTTTTTTTTTTTTTTTTTTTTTTTTTTTTTGGAAAAGGAACTCGTTAACAGATTCTCAACCTATGAGAAATACTCTAGAAATTGTGAGAATTCAGTGTTCCTGTTTTCACCTGTTTTCTTGACTATAGGAAAGCCTTTGACTGTGTTGTCTGGGAAAAGTTGTGGCAGCTGCTTGCAGAGTTCGGTGTCCCACCACACTTGACACCATTGATCAGAAGTCTATACAATAATCACCTCGCAGCTGTGAAGACCAGTGCTAGTATGTCAGATTTCTTCAGTGTATCAAAAGATTTCGGACAGTGTTGTGTTCTGTCTCCACAACCGTACAACATCTACGCTGAACATGTTATTAGGAATGCTCTTCAACTAAAGGCATCTCAATTTGTGATAGAGTTATTAACAACCTTTAGTTTACGGATGACGCCATGCTTTTAGCCAGCAGCAAAGTTTAACTTGCCTATGGGTTAGACCTCATCTCAGCAAGTCCAATTTCATGATAACGGATAGAGGAGCATAGGTTTAACTCGGAGCTCGATTAAAGGAACAGGGAGTCATGCATTCCTTCATCTATCTGCAATGCAGGAAGCTCTGAAGATGAGGTACAAAGGCAGATCATGCTAAGGTGATTGACTACGAAGCAGCTCTCCAATGCCAGAGACAAGCAGCATACTGATGCATTTGAGCATTAGTACTGGTGCCAGATGTTGTGCATAAAATGGATGGAAAGAACAACAAATGCGTCTATTATTGAGCAGCTCATTATCTCCAGGTGCCTTTCTTCTCATGTTGACCAAAAAACTCCACTGTTCTTTGCCCATATTGTGAGAAGAAATGGAAAAAATCTAGAAAAAAGATCATGAAAGGGAAGATTGAGGGTAAGAGATGGAAGGGAAGAGCGGCAATCAGCTGGACAGATCAAATTACGATCTCTGGTCTACCCCTTCAGAGGGTTCTATGAGAAGCTGTTAAATGCCCAGGATGGAGACCGCTGGATTCATGGGATCACAACACTCTGCAATGGTCATGACAACTTGTGGGTTAGTAGAGGGTGGGATATTTTTGATAGTACCAAATTGGTTGACCACGGTATCATTGCACCTGGGAGTGAGGGTGCTTTGGTCAGCTTATCATGAGTCAGTGTATAATCACAGTTGACAGTATATATATAACTGACTGGAAAGCATTAACAATGTGATGCATTTGTCCTTAGTCACCTATACTTGTCCGCCCCCAGTAGCTGCGTGGTCAGGGCGACAGAATGTCAATCCTAAGGGCCCAGGTTTGATTCCTGGCTGGGTCGGAGCTTTTCTCCACTCAGGGACTGGGTGTTGTGTTGTCCTAATCATCATCATTTCATCCCCATCAATGTGCAAGTCGCTGAAGTGGCGTCATATCAAAAGACTTGCACCCGGCGAATGGTCTACCCGATGAGAGGCCCTAGTCACACGACATTTATTTACTTATACTTGTTTACAGTAACGTCACTGTGTGTTTTCGATAATGGCCAAGTGCAATAATATTGTGCCGTCTGATTCAAATAAAATCGTACCTCAGTAACATAAAGCAGAACAGTAGCGAGCCAATGATCACACTCCGTGGGACTCTCGCTGTAATCCCTCTCTGTGCAGATCATGTGTTGTCACTCTTTGTATTACTCAAACAGTCAAGAGTAATGTTCTGAATTCTGTTTGTTAAATGAAAACTAAATCAGGCATCTACTGAGTTATATATTCCCCAAAAAGTTAGCTACACTATAGTCACGTATTTGTCCGAGAGAATCAACAACTGTATTGATGTAAAAACAATTCTCATTTATTCTTCAGTCTTGGTTGCATATTTTTAACTACACGACATGTTTTGATCATTCTGGATGATCTTCAGATCTAAGCAGTTGCATCAGCAACCCGTCTGGTCTGTTGAGTACTCAGCTATGAAGTTCTGAAGAGACAAGATGTGTTGCTGATGCAGCTACTTAACTCTGAAGATGATCCAGAATAACTGGAACATGTAATGTAATTAAAAATGTGTAAATGAGACTGCAAGCTCCCAAATGGATTTTATTATGTGTAAGTGTAAATAAGTTTCAGCAGTGGACCTACTGAAACCTGACCTATGATGGGCAAAACAAACTCCCCCATCCCATTCAATACAAAATTAGTCCAGTAAAACTTCGTTAACAACGAATCTGAAGGGACCGAAAAATCACAAGTTAGTGTTAAAAAAATTCGTGTTAAGTGAAAAACACAGATTTTAATAAGTATACATGTACAGCAGTACACTAATGTGTAATACACTACACTATCAATCACGTTATTGTAGACTGATAACACTATAAAGTGATTCTAAAATTACAAGTACTCACAAATTACATACATTACTTTCTTGGAAAAAATTTGGTCATGGTTCGCTTACATTCATGGGAACGATAATATTTTGTAATTTCACAACCAGTTGTAATGATAGCGTCTGTAAACCCAGCAGTGACGTTGGATGTTGAAGTGAACCGTTCTAAACAGTCCAAGGCTGTAAACTTCTCCTGACAGGTAGGTGGAATGGTATCTGTATTATCTTCCGCTTCACTTTCTTCTGATGGCCCTTCTTGCACCTTATTCACAGATTTTGGCACATCCAATTCCACAGAAGCACATACGGCAACATCGTCGTGTACACCAGTAAATTCTTCGAAACTAATCCCAGGGTTCGCAACATCCTGCAGAACTGTCCATTCATCAGGTGAAGTGGCATCTTCTAACTCGTGGACATCTTCAGTGTTGTTATGTCTCCAAGCTCTGTTAAAGCACTTCCCTATATGATGTGGTGATACGGAGTTCCAGGCTGCTGCGATGGCTTTTGTTGTGTCAAGCAGATTACAAATTGGGGTTGCACTATTGCTTTCAGCAGCACAAATTGCTGCTCTTACACATTGCTTACGATAAGCTCTCTTTATGAGAGAGATTATGCCTTGGTCCAAAGGCTGAAGGCGGCTTGAGGCATTGGGTGGAAAAAACAACCTTCATGTTGGATAGGTTCAGCTCATGAACGTTATGGGCAGTACATCTGTCCAATGTAAGAAGAACACGTCTATTTTGAGCAACCATTCGACTGTTGAAACGAAGAAGCCACTTGGGAAATGACATGCCATTGATCCAAGCTTTCTTGTGGTGAGAGTAGATGCAAGGTAAAGTGCCCATATTTATGTTTTTAAAACAACCTGGTTTCTCAGATTTACTGATAACCCAGGGACGAAACTTCTCTCTGCCGTCAGCATTACAGCACAGTACAACAGTCACACATTGTTTGCTTTGTGCTCCACCGTGACACTTATCACCTTTTATCCCCAGGGTGTGATTTGGAAAAAGATTGTAGAAAAATCCAGTTTCATCCATGTTAAACACATCACACGAGAGATACTTTTCCCTCACTCAGTTGAATTCATGCAACCAGCTGTTCGTACTTTCTTCATCAACTTTATTTGCTTCACCAGAAATTTGTACAGATGAAATTGAATGTCTCTTTTACAACCGATACAACCAACCGGCAGAACAACGGAAGTCTTCGATACCCATATCTTTAGCAATATCATTTGCTTTTGACTGAATCTCAGGGCCAGTTAAAGGTACGTTAGATGCACGCATATGATTGAACAATCTAGCAGTAACGTCTCGATGTCTTCATACTTGGCGGTACGAAGTTGTTTAGATTTGTTTCCAGAACCTGATGCCGCAGCATTAATAATTTTTTCTCGATTCTTAATAATCGTAGATAAAGTAGATTTAGGTATTCCAAACTACTCTGCAATTGCTGTTTTCTTGGTACCACGGTCCACTTCATCCAGAATCTTAAGTTTTAACTGTACATTTAGAGCTGTCTGTTTCCTCTTTGCCATTTTCGAGTGCTACGGAACCGGTTGTAACTGTAGTTTTTATCCAGTATTCCAACTCGATGCGGTTACGACTAACAGAACACCTGTCAAATCTGGCACTGGGTATGTTCCTAAATGCTGCTGCACATATTATTGAATGTCTTATAATGTACATCTTTCGCTGATAGTTGAGGTGATAATCACGGCTACTGACCTACAATACATTAAAAACGAGTCAACAATAAGTATAATTAGCTTTGTGGCTACATTTCTTACATTCATTTCAGAAAAAAAATTACGCTTTAGAATACTCTAAGGTTGGAAGTTTGTATTACAGTGAAATTTAATTACGCTAGGAACTGAAACAGAGTTCGTAATTCACCTTAACCGAAATTCGTGTTAACTGATAAAACATACCGTAAGAACTAATGTATTCCTGGTGGGACCAATATTTGTTTTGCATTAACTGTGAGTTCGCACTAACGAGGTTATACTGTAGTAATAGTAGTAGTAGTAACACTGTGTGGTGGTTAGTGTCATCTGTAAAGCATACTTCTTACAGAGGTCTAACAGTGACGTACTTTAATCTGTCTGGGAAAGCACCCTGAATTAATAATGCATTACATGACTAATCAAGGACATTGCATATTATACAGCCAAAACGTTTTAGTGTCTTATTGGAGATTTAATTTTCAGTCATGATTATCTTCCTTATTTCCATGTGGCTGTCAGATTAATTTCAGTTTTCCTAAGTGTCCTGTTTGTTGGTTATTAGGTGTACTGTTTTGCTTCCTCTTCAGAACTATTTGGACCAATTTTTAAAAACATATGACAGACATGAACTGTGTTTTACTGTGCTCTCATCGTCTTTAACATAAATAATCTCATTTTCCATGGCTTCTTTTCTACTCTTTCTTTTAACAATATTTCATGTCAATTTGACTCTATTGCCTGATCTGTTAGTTTCAGACAAACTATGTGTACTCCTGGATCTTTTACAACGTTACAGTGTTGTTCATAATATGAATTGTTCTGGCTATTTTGTATATCTCCTTTCTTTGTGAAGAAAGCTGACACCTGTAGGAACCCAAAGCTTCTTATTGCTTTTAATTGTCTTCCTATTAAAACTACTTTCAAAAATAAATACAACCTCATTGAAGACACAATGAATCTAAATCACATCACCTTTTAAGCTTTATTTAAAATCTTCAGCTGTTTTGTTATTAATCAGCTTCAGTTTTCTTTAAGTGTTCCTGAACCACACAAAGAGCAAAGCTGTGTAACATGAGTACTTGTGCATCATGATGTGACTATCGGCTTACCATGGGATAGGCATGTGTTTTTTCAGTTTCCACTTCTTGTGTGAATATATTACCAGGAAGTGTACTACTACCTTGTGCAACTTGGGCAGAGAAATTCATTACTCATAGTAAAGTGTAAGTGGCAAACAGCTCCTCTAGATCACTTTTCCCAGATTCCATCAAATTAATGATACCTTTCTTCTGTCCAACAGCCATCACAATAAACCATCAAAATTGTTCATGAAAGTTTTCCTGTTATCCAGTGAGGACATGTATGCTGTACAAGCATATCATTTCCCCAATATTAATGAACAAGCACAGACTTCTATATTCCGATCTGTACAGAGTTGACTTATTTGTACATTTTTGTATTTACAGTATATTTCTTTTATGAATACCACTTCTCCTTTATCTGTATTGTATATGTATGAATTGCAGCTAATTTAGAACCACTTACAAGAAGAGCTTCTATACTTGTGGTTATATGTTGTTCAGACAGACAAATGACATTGGTCCCTTTGAAGTTATTATCTTCTAAACAAATTAGCAAATTATTAATTTTATTTTTTATCCCCTTGTTCCCATTATTACAATGAAACAAGTTGGTTTCACCTTCACGACAGTCTTATAAGATTAACTCAGAGTCTCTGTCACTTTAATTTCCTTTCATAATGTCCGTCTAAATTTGACCTACAGCCAGTGTCTTACCTGACCCCCAATAACCACAGGTATTGCTGGTGGACTAGTGTATGTTTTCTGATAATAGATCTGCTAACTTCTCCTTGTTCTTCCTATTCACATTTAGGCATGAAAAATATATCCCCATCTCCCTATAGTAAGTACAGTAAACTCACGTTTATCCGAACAAATTTTTCGGATTTTCACAGCTCACATGGGCGCTGTCTGATGCATCACACAGTTATGGTTTTTGGCTAGGTAGACTGACACTTGACAAGTCTGCACTTGGAGCCATGCATTCGTTGGTGTTTTTCAGCAGTTTAACATTAATCAGTGCACTGGCGCGTATCAAAAGTCTGAGTGTCATCAATTCGTGCCTGTGTTGGTTGAAGTTTTAGCGTGTTTCTTGTTCGTATTGTGCAGGTTCCATGCAACTGCCATCTACTGGAACTCCTTGGAAGTACAGTGCGTACAGTATTGCTCTATGCAGCACAACATAGCTCTGTCAAAACCGACAATGAGAGTGCGGTGCCAAACACTTTCCGCCTGTTGTCAGTACATCAGACGAAGCTGAGCGTTTAACAATTTAACAGTGAACATACAGTTGTGTTGCTACGTGGGCTTGGGTAGGACAGGGGAGAAGGAGATAGATGTGTTGAATGTTTTCATTCGATGGCTGCCACAGCCTGGTTTCAAAAGTCAAAAGCTTTGTCTAGTGTGTCTCGAGTGTTGTCAAGTCGTGCATCTGTGTGTTTTCGATTTAACATTTCGTGCTCGTCCTACATGCTTTAATATGTCCAGAGATAAGTGGCCAAAAACTAAAACAGAATCAGAATCAGTCGAGTGTTGGTAAGAACACGCTGGACAAAAGCTTCGTGCTTTGCAGAGAATTGATGCTGGTGAGCCACGCGCGAAAGTCGCTGCAGATATGAAAGTCAGTAGTAGGTAATAAAATTAAAATCCTGTTTTTTCCTGCTGCCAAATAATGCGTATTTTTCCCTGTAAGAATGCAAAATAAATGAGCTTTGTTATTCAGCATTTAAAAACTTTGAGTTTTCATCATACTTTGGCACCTTTTTAACATGTCAACACAATTTTTTCAGTCATAAACACGCAGGCTTATTCACAGCCACATCAATAACATTATACATACCCTACACACATTTTACAATCATATTTCACGGTATTGACTCAATTCAGGGTGTTTCAGGTGTGAAAACAGGGCAACTTCAGTTTATCTGAAAGTTTCATTATCCTAACTGGCCACCATCCTGATCATTTTGGATAAATGGGAGTTTACTGTATTGGATCAGCACGAATATGAGATTTTACATATATATGTCTGAAAGAGTGGCCCGCAGCTCCATGTTTACTTGCTTTACAGAAGAATTAACCTAGGTCTGGTCATGACACTACAGAACCTTCACAAAACTGCCATTTGTGTGTTCATCACCTGCTCGTATTTGGTCCTGGTCACCACTAATACTGTACTTCTTAGTTTTAGCCACACTGCTTCCAGCTTTCCCCAGTGTCAATACCTAATCTTGGTGAAAATCATTACACATTTGCCCTAAGTTTTCTGTTAAGTAGCTAACACTAGCACAGAATGGTAAAACTGTTCCCAAGACCACAATGTGAATGAAGTTGCCTGATTAATACAGGCTATCCTACACATTTACAAAAAATGGTGCACCATTCTCAGCAATGAAACATAGTGAAAGAACAGTGCTCATAAAATGCCTAACACACAGGGACTGGAGAAGAGTGTCATGCATTGTCAATAACAGGTTACAAACCCAATAGGAATTGCTGCTGCCAATGGATGCAAGTCCATCTCAACCACCTAACAAACAATAATTTTGAAGGGAACAGCATGCAATTTTGCATTGGATCAATGCTCTCAGCAGTATATTAAAGCTAAAGTCTTCCACAGGCCAAACAACACTGTCACTGGATAACACCTGACTGGAGGCATCTCATGTGGTTTGGTGAATCACAATTTTGCCTTTTTACAAATGATACAAGGCACTTATTGCACCGATGATCCAATGAAGCATTTGTCCTACACTGTGTGGAAGGTGTAGCTCAGAATGAAGGTTGTTCTATGATGTTATGGGGAATGTTTTTTGTACAACAACATGGGCCCACTTCCACATTTTTTTGCCTGTGTACTACTATAGTTCATATTACATATTCATAACATTAAATGAAATCCAAAGTTTTTTAGTAAAAAGATGAACTCTAATACTTCACTCTATCATTGCATAAACTCATTTGTTCCACATATTTGATTCATTAAACTGGCTGGTTATCTATTAGACATAGAAATATCAAACTAAATAAACTTCATGATTTAATGTCACTGTCTCATATACACAGCTCATAATGCAGGAAAATAATTCTTTTTTGTATTCAAAACAAAACCCTGTGAATTTAGCTTACAATTCTACATATTTACTGCCCCCTTTTTCCTATTTAGTCCTGAAAATTTTTAGCACCAGCTAATAAACATTATAATGTATGCCACAGGTAAGGATGCAGATTAAGGAGATTGTTACCGAAAGAAAGAAATTTTTTTTTTTAATTTACTTTTATTTAGTGTATATCTCATTTCTCTGTTTCTTTACACGTCTAACAAACATATTCATCATTAATATTTTACATTTGTACGCGATAAAACTTTGTTTCATTCTGATCTAAAACTTATTCAAAATACCAAACGTAGCTGTGAGATTTTTTTTCATGCTCCCCAACATACAAATATATACAAGTAGTCATTTACTTAAAACATAAAGACAGTAACAGAAATGAGTCCTGGAATAGCACACATTTATATGAGAGCTTTTGCATCTCTCTGATCTATTACTTAAAATACCAAATGCAACATTGAGATTTTTTTCACTTACCCCCACATTCAGACATATACTAGAGTTCAGTTTATACATCATGAAAGTGAAAGAAGGTACTTAGAAGTGCACATGCACATCACAATAAAAGAAATTACAAACAAAAACCTCAGGTGTGAAATTGCACAATATGTAAATATCTTAAATCAGCTTTAATAAACTATGATAAATGAATAGTGTGTGCATGTACATAAGAGGGTGTGTGCAAAGGGGTCTGTGTGTGTAAAGGGGTTTTCTGTGTGTGTGTGTGTGTGTGTGTGTGTGTGTGTGTGTGTGTGTGTGTGTGTGTTATGTGGTGGTGGTGGTGGTGGTGGTGGTTGTGGTGGAGGAGGAGGAGGAGGAGGAGGAGGATGGGGGGGGGGGGGGGGGGGGGTACAATACATGAAAATAAATTTGTACTTTTGTGTGTGCACCATTCGGTATGGTGTCATTTGAAAATACAACTAAGTCTTTACAAAACACATATAATTGAATGCTTATATTATACAATATACTGACAATGACCTGTGTAAACAGAAACAAATTATCTAGAACTCTTATTTTACACATACATACATACATACATATACTACAATAAGACTACAATTAAAGATGGTGACTTGCTGAACTGAAATCACCTAGTTTCTTACAAATGTACACAATTTACAGGACTATGCCAATACATATTCTTTCCTTTGTGATGATAATTACACACTTTAGTCAAGTGTCAATTATTTATGGAACAAGCTTGTAATTAGTTTGATGTATTTACATGCTGTTACACAACTTATTTAGAACGTAACTTTATAGTTGTATTATGAGTAAGTTACAAAAATAATAATTTGTATATTTTTGCAGTTACAGAAAGAGTAGGCCTTCTATATACAGGTGGCAAAAACAGTTTCACAATTAAAAACATGTGTAACTTATTTACATAATAACACAACAGAAAAAACAATGTATGTATGAGGGAGGGAGGGAGGGAGGGAGGGAGGGAGGGAGGGAGGGAGGGGGTGGGGGAGGGCTATAATGCATAAGCAGATGAGCATCAATGAACTAAATTTCATCATTTTAGACTTCACTTGTGCACAAAAGATTGTTCTGCTTAATGATTTTCAATCATACATTTTTTGTTAGATTAAAAGTATAATATTTTGGACACTTACTCAGTTTTTATTTCACTGAGAATTACCAATTTAATTCAAATTCTTCCATACACTGGGTCCAGTAAACAAGACTTAAATTTCACATTGCTTAAAGTGACTTTTGCAACCATATTTACAAAACAACTCAGGTACATAAAATATCAAAATACTACTGTTGCTATGAATCTAAATGGATTGATTCTTGTCTCTGCAATACGACCAAAATAAATTACATTTGTATTTGCTGCAAAAACTGCTTATAACACAAGAGTAAATAGGCCTAAAAGATTTAATTACACACTTGTGTCTGTAATCTAGTGCTGTACAGCATACCACATGGCTCTTACCAGAACATGGGCTAAATTTTATGTTCTTACTAAATCAAAAAATACTTGTCAGTCTTTCTAAAATCAAAAATGATTACACATATCTACGCTCAACCTTATAAGTTGATTAAATCTGACTGCTGGGTAATAGGATTGAAAATTTCAATTAAAGAGGAATTCTGTGTACGTAGCTGTAAAAACATGACGACTTAGCCACATTATGCATAGAAGTCAACTGTTTTCTCACACAGACTGTAAGTACTTCCATGTCACATCATTTCAAAGAAACAACAAAATGTGTAAACTGTGCTTGAGTGTCAACATGTGAAGCAATAAAAATATAATTTTAATTTATAATGAATGAATATCGTGTGCTTCTAATACTTCACTAAACTGAATGAACATCTTACAAACACACAGAAACTTATTGGAATTAAGTCACTCGTTATGACTATCCTGCTGTTAGATGAGGACACAAAACTTACTAAGTACATTTCATATTATGAAGTACAATGTAATTAATCACAGGAGTGAATACCATATATGTGAGCAACAGAGAATCTTCCTTCAGATTATACATGTACCCTCACACTTACCTGACTTACAGATTATTTATTTATTTACTTTTGGGGAGGGAGAGAGAGAGAGAGAGAGAGAGAGAGAGAGAGAGAGAGAGAGAGAGAGAGAGAGAGAGAGTTGCTACTTGGCTGAACCGGTCATAGGGTTCGTTCCACAGCCAGACACTTTTGATTTTTTGACCATTTAGAGATTGGTGTTGGATCATATGCCAAACATTTCACAGAGTATGCAGACTGTGAATGCTCTTGTGCATCTAATTTTTGATACACATATTTTTACTTGCAATGTTCTAATAGTCATTTTAAAGTAGAACAAGCATCCTGTAAGTATTATCTTCTGCTGGTGTTCTCTGTTACAATTTAAACCACCATGATGGCCTATTGAGACTTCACACAAAAGTACAGCATTTGAGAAATAAAAAGATGATCCACCTGCGCTGTTACTAAATTTATTTCAATATGTGGATCAGTTGCTATCAAACTGTTATCATGTGGAGTAGTTATTTATACAAAGGATGGCAAAACATGTATGCAGTCAATGAAGATGGGCCATTTGATTATGACATACATACTTAGATGTGTGTTAAATAAAGGAAAGGCAACCACTCACCCAAAGCTGACTGTCGGGTGATGCATAGAAGCGCACAACAGAAAACAGTATTTACACTAGCTTTTGGGCTCTTGCTCGTTCTCCAATAAAAGTACACACACAGATACCCAAACGCACACACCTGCCACCAGAGGTGTGTTCATTTGGGTGTCTCTATTGTTGTGTGTGTGAATGTGTTTACTTCAACTAGAAAAAGTGCAAGAGCTCAAAAGCTAATGGAAATACTGTTTTCTCTTGTGTGTTTCTATGTGCCACACATTAGTCTTCTATAGGTGAGAGGTTGCTTTTCATTTATTTTGCGTATTAATCCATCCAGGAATTTCCATTGTTATTATACACACATCTGATATTTTTAAATTTTGGTGTGGGCTGAAGCATAATATTTTCACTGTGTTCCACATGAAAATTATGAAAGGATGAAACAATAATTGTGAATTTTACAAATTAGTAAATTTTAACAGTGAAAGGCAACAATGGTGTCTTTTGAATTTATATATTTATGCAACTTTGGCTACTGTGTCATTCTCAAGATTATGTACAGTATTTCATGCTAATACATTAATGCAGCAGTAATTTTTCACATAATCATTTCTAACGTTTTGATGATTATACTGTGTAAATGTTATGTTCTATTTAAATGAGACTATGATACATCCCATTACAGCCAAGTCACATATTATCCACATTATCACACTTTGTAATTGTTCTACCAAACAATGGAAGATGCAAGATGGAATAATGACAATATTATGAAAAGGATAGAGTGCTTACTCATCATATAGCGGAGATGCTGATTCGCAGACAAGGACAACAAGAAGACTAATAAACACGTAAACTTTCGACCAGAAAGTCTTCTTCCGATATAGCCTAGACAACACACACATACACAGCTCGTAAATGAAGCTCACACACAAATGACCACTGCCGTAACAGCCACAGACAGTGGTGTGTTGGTGTGTGTGTGTGTGTGTGTGTGTGTGTGTGTGTGTGTGTGTGTGTGTGTGTCGGTCGGTCCATTTCAGAAGGCCGTCTGGCCAAAAGCTTGTGTGTTTAGTAGTCTTTTTGTTGTGCATGTCTAGAACTTAGTAACTGTTCTCATAGACAGAGCTAAAATATTAATGACTCAAGCAAAATTATGGCTCCCAACCTGCTAATTGCTTACTTTGGCCTACAGAATGAAAAAGCCACTAAATTCTGGTGATTTTGCAATTATTAATGACAAAGACAAGATAAAACTAATGCAGTAAATGAATTAAGACTATCACTTGAAAGTGTGCATCCGCATTTCAGTTGTCAGCATATCTGTCTGACATGTAGAGAACCCACATTTGAATGCAAGGACTGACAAAAAAATTTATTTCTAACATTAATACATTGGGGGGGGGGGGGGGGGGGATTTTATGCCAACGACATATGCCACCATACTAACACCCGATGACATCATAGACGGAGGATATATCACTTGCAAAACATTTCTGGAGGGAGGATAGGCAGAAAATTGGGTGAGTAAATACACAAATCTGAGCCATAATCCTGTGAATTTTAGTATGCAATGTAACAAAACGAATGTGATAGATTTTCAAGGTGTAACTGTTAAATAAAAACTAATGAAGAAAGATGAAATGAATAACTAGTACAAACAACAGAGTCCAATAACTTGATTTTGAACTGGCAGGAACACAAAGGAAAGTGTCGTTCCTTCACTTTGAGCATTAATGTTGCAGAATTATTCATATGGAAAACCATTAGAGTACATGAAGATATATGGAAACTGCAGAAGCTAATGTAATACACAAACTAGGATCAAAAAGCAAGTCCTGTGAAAGTGAACAGATGTGCAAATAAAAATTTAACTAGCACAAATGAGTGAAAGAACAACAAATGTTTCAGAATTCTAAAAAAAATTCAATCAGTTGTGGCACAGAATCTTCCTTAAAAACAATCTCAAAACAGAAAGTGTGCACATCAGGCTAAGACCAACAGATCAGGCATTAGACATATCACAAAACTTATTCCCAGACGTCCTGCTTCTGGCCATAATCTATTGGTGGTTGTAAGTCTAGTGCCAATTTTAAGAATACAGATGAAATGTGCAGTACAATTAAATTGTATGTTGATAGGAATGAAGTAAGAAATTTTCTGAAACTGTAAGGAATGGTCAAAATAGGAACAGATTTGGTAGGAAGGTGAAATTTACAATAGAAAGAACACAGTATTTTGAAAAAAAGGTTCCAAGCACCAAGCATCACAGCAAAAATCAAGCATCATACATAGCATATCACTGATGGTGACTCTAACCAGGGAAACAATGAAACTCACTGACTTTTGTGGTCACGAAAAGGTAAAACGATAGCACTGATATTTATGAATAAAAATTTGTCATAATAATTATCATCATCATTATTTATAACTATTCATTTTTTTATTTTTTTCAAAATTGTGCTCACAAATGGCATGAATGAGAAAAGAAGGAAAAATACTACGGGAAAATGAACATGTGACACAATTCAAAAAAGTAGTGTAGAACAGACTGAATATATTACTGATAACTCAAAAATCAGATTAACACTATGGGCAACATAAGCAAAAGAAATTAGTACCAATGAAAGGGACTGGTAGATAATGGGATTAGACAATATTTCAGCAGAATATGAAATTTATGTATAATTCTCTAAATGTGGATAAAAAAATCACTGTTAGCATCTTAATGAGTGCCACATATGTTGAAAGAATGTAATGAAATGAGACCATATGGGATGCAGCATTAAATTCAAATCCAATGGTTGTCTGAAGGAAGATTTCAACTCAATAAAAATGAAATTTATTGATGAAATAATGGCACAGTTATTCCGACAATTGAGGAAATAGTATCATGAATGCTAACTGATTTGGATCACAAAATAAAGCAAAGAGGGTGTTTGCTCATTCCAATTACAGGCAACTAAAAAAAAAAGGCAAAATAGTAAACAAATGAACAGAATCAAAAGCTTACGAAATTTTAAAGTTGATTTCAAACAAGGTTACATTACTGAAGGTGCAAACTTGGTCCCATGTTTAATCAGAATACTGTTACAACATTCATTCTATGAAAGAAACTACATACAATATAAAATGGAATCAATTTCTGAAAACACTGAGACTGCAAAATTATATTGTTCTAATGTACAAGTTAATTATAACCGGTGGTGAGCTGCTCTAGTCAGACCCCCCCCCCCCCCTCTCTCACTCTCTCTCTCTCTCTCACACACACACACACACACACACACACACACACACACACACACACACAGAGAGAGAGAGAGAGAGAGAGAGAGAGAGAGAGAGAGAGAGAGATGTAGCACTTTATTTCACTGAAATGTATTCATTCCCACGACAGTTTACTCAGCATTTCACTGCAATCCTCTCATGAAGAATCCAAATACTGGCATTTCAAGGGCAATTATTTTATTTTTTTGTATAATAAGATGTAAAAACGATCACTAGAAAAATGAATATATTTCAGTTCTATATGTGGCTGCATCCACTGAGGTACTTTACTAGCTTCCTAACGGTCCTTTTTATTGAATGTGAATGTTTGAAAATGGTATGTCAACTCCTTGGAATTCAAAGAAAAATATTAGAGATTGTTTGCAATTTCAGAAAACTAATAAGAGAAAATATAAAAATTTAGTTATTATGCTGTTTTTGTACAAAGATAAAATATCATTATGAATCAAAACATGCACATAACTGTAATTTTATGCACTGTTCTACAACCACAGCAAACTAAACGTGTGCCCATTTTAGCAGTAACTACTGGTTCCCTTCTCTTTTCCCCAACTTCTGATTACCCCTAACACTGTTCATATCCAACACAGTTACAAATACAGTGTAAAATTGATGTTCAACAATTATCCAAGATGCATTGAAAATTTATAATTTCATGAAAAGTTTCCTCATGAGAATTTAACCATATATTTTTATTATGAACTGCAAATTCAGATTTCAGACCACGCAATAAAATAGTAGTGTATGGTCAACATTCACATAAAGTGTAAATGTGCCTTTTGCAACTATAAAACCTTTTGATCTGCTAGTCACTATCAGAAGTCACCTTAATTTCTGCATAAAAGTTCTTTCTCAGAATAATAACCGCAATGGCATTGTGAATTGGTTGCATTCTTACAGCTGAGGGATTTGTTGAAAGATCACGTGAAACGGATAAAAGGTGGTACGAAGGAAAGGAAGGGGAAAAAACTGCTAAAAGATCAATCACAATCACACACTTTTCATTCTTGATACTAATCTAGTGTTAGACTTCTTTTCCCGTAATTTTTAATTTTAAATCTGCCTTCTACCATCATACTAACATACTACTATCCATTATACTCATGTACTAGTATTTGCCAGTAAGTATGAATCCAATTACTCTCCAATATTAACCAAACTTTTTTAATACTGTTAAGTTTAATTTTTTGTACATTCAGAGCAGAAGATGAGAGGAGCAGACTACCCTGGAGTTTTTTCTTTTCTGTGACTTATGCTACTTGGTGACATCAATAGTATTTTCATCATCTACTTTATCAGTTATAGCTACTTTGTGCAATATGCTCATGGCTTTTATTCACTGGTATGTTTCTTGGCAGAGAACCAAAATGTATGAGTTATTTTCAAACACAATTGGTTTTTATACGTATAATATACAGGATCCAGTCCAGCTTCTATAAATATCCCCCCCCCCTCCCTCTCTCTCTCTCTCTCTCTCTCTCTCTCTCTCTCTCTCTCTCTCTCTCACACACACACACACACACACACACACACACACACACACACACACACACACTTTTTATAAAATTATAAAAAAGGGCAATTTGTTAAATCTTTGTTACCCATACAAGCTGACAGAACAGTGTGAAATAATATGACAACAGTGTTAATGACAAAATTGGAATATCTATTTACCAGCCATTTGCATATGGCAGACTGGAGCTAGTCTAAGACAAACATGAATTTAAAAACATCGATAAATGTTTAGTTTTCAGAAATTTCAAAATTCTTCCACTAGCAAAAAGGGAAAGATGAGAAGCAGGAAACGAAAGCGTAAAATGTAAACATGGTGAAGGGAATAAAAAGTATCATTAGTCTAGTTTCTCCAGATTTAGAGCTGGGTATGACTTCTCCTTCCTTTCAGCATCTATAAATCATTTTCTTTTGCCTGATGAATGTCCTTTTATAAATTCTGTAAGCTCGAGAATATAATATATATATATTTAAAAACAAAGATGATGTGACTTACCATACGAAAGCGCTGGCAGGTCGATAGAAACACAAACAGACACATACATACACACAAAATGTATGTATGTATGTATGTATGTATGTATGTATGTGTCTGTCTGTGTTTCTATCGACCTGCCAGCGCTTTCGTATGGTAAGTCACATCATCTTTGTTTTTAAATATATTTTTCCCGCGTGGAATGTTTCCCTCTATTATATATATATATATATATATATATATATATATATTTATTTATTTTCCTGTCTTTCTACTTTGGCAGCCAGTAAACGGGCTCTCCTCTTTTATAGTAAATATTGATATTCATTCTGAATAAAAAGTGAGACAATTTTAAACCTTTTTTTAAGAATTATACTTCAAAATGGTGTCATATACTTAGTGATGTTCTGATCACTGGACATTTGAAATGACTACCAGCAACATTTCTGAGTTCTAGACAGCTCAACTGATTTTCGTGTAGATTCAACAAACAATATGCAACCACATATGTCATATTTTCACGAGCTCACACCTGTTAGTATTCCACATGTTCCCATGAAACTTGCAGTCATAAAGCACTCAAGGACCAAGATATGGAGACTGTGACAATTCACAGTCAATAACTGAGCAAATATTTGATGTTTGTTGCTTAGTCAAAGTGAACTCCAGCAAAACAGTGTAATCAAACACACATCTTATGGCAGAAACAGTTATCTGCAGATCAATCTTCTTGTTGCTCTAAGTCACTATCTGATATATGTCAATACGAGTGTCTCAAAATTTTGATATGTTATGTACATAAGGACCCCTGTACCTGCAGCCATTACAGAATTAAATGTTAAGAATATTTGTTTGAGATGTACCACTCAAATAACACCACTACTATTCGCAAAATATATTGTGGGAACTATAGTAACATCATTAGTTATCACTTGTTATTTCTTCCACTTATGATGGGTCATGTTATGATGTTTCAACAGTTTACCTGTCAATATTTTCACAATACTAGCGTTCTTCACTCTTGGCATCATCACTAAGACATTGTGTAAATGGCCTTCTATGGAATCTGGGACGGGAGTTGGAATATTTTGTTTTTCTCTTTTCATGAAGGGTTCACCTTATGTTGTTGTTGGAGGAGGAGGAGGAGGAGGTGATTAGCCTTTAACGTCCCATCGACAATGAGGTCATTAGAGATGGAGCACAAGCTCGGATTAGGGAAGGAAACCAGCCGTGCTCTTCCAAAGGAACCATCCCAGCATTTGCCTGAAACAATTTAGGGATGGCTGGAGACGTGATTGAACCATTGTCCTCTCGAATGCAAGTCCAGTGAGCTAACCACTGCACCACCTCGCTCGATCTTATGTTGTTAAGAATAAGATTTGACGGCGGTATGTCACAAATTGGCTTTTGTACTATACTGAAAGAGGAAAACCAGAAAAAAATGTTCCACAATTTACATTGTAAAGCACTCCCACACACATAATAAAAACTAGCTATGACCTATATGATATGCAGAGTAGTCTTTCAACAAGATAAAACTACAACAAAAAGAATTATACTTCTTTCCCCCCCAAGTACTAAATAATGTTAATAATGCTAAGTGTGTGCCCTTTCACCCATTCCTGATCTCCATTAATTTCTTACCACATGGGCAGGCCCTCCACTCACTTTGTACTCTTAATTCATTCACCACTCACTCTCATTATTCCTTCAATCCCAGTCTCACTCATGCGGTGTTTCTTTAGCTGTTTGCAATTCCTGAATTCATTCTCTTATCTCTAACATCCAGTGCCCCATGCTCCTGCACCTGATCAGATACCACACATATTTCTCAAATGCTTGCCTACTAACTCTGTGTGTGTGTGTGTGTGTGTGTGTGTGTGTGTGTGTGTGTGTGTGTGTTTTTTACTTCCCTTACAGGTACTTCACTCCAGAATTAAGTGAACACTTTAAAACTTCCTGGCAAATTAGAACAGTGTGCACATCTGAACCTTGAACCTGTTCATTGTTTTCAATGCTCTTACAGACTGAGCTATCTATTCTTTGTGGTCTGGTTCTAAAACTTTACTGTAACACTAAGACCAGTGTCTTAGTTCAATTCGCAGTTTGGCACAGAGTTTTGATTTCTTAAGAAGTTTCATCGTGTGGTTTGTCTATGCCATTTCTAACACTTGCTTTCTTATGAAACACCATTAACAGAAATAAACTTGTAAGATATATTTGCTCCTGTGTACAATATAATGCAGTGACTCTCAAGCATAAACATTTAACTACGCAGCTCCAATATGGAGTTGAAAAAAACTGTAAACTGAACTTCACATAAATATATATTCCTAACAGTGATTAACCTTAATGTTAATTTTGTGTGCCCAGTTGTGTTCTCAGCAGACACTTTTTTGTGCAACAGCAAGTGAAGTCCTCCTCATTAAAAGAAAACAACAGACATAACATTTATATATGTACATGTATATCACCAAGTAATTCAACAGCAACACAGTGACTAGTTTACACTTACAGCATATGATATGAAATGTACCGTTGCTCTACTTAATGTTTAAAAAATCATGAAGTAACATAAAACTAAGTGTATCTTATATACAATGTACTAGGAAACACTGAGAACATATATTTCTCAGACAGTTTATAAAATAAAACTTTCATTAGGAAGAGAGAGTTTCATTAACTTCATCTTGGACCAGGCAACAATAAAATAAATACTCAAGCTGTAGCCACAATCACAAGTAACAACTAGAAATATTTTGCAGCAACAGATTTGAATATGAATGCCTTTAAGCAACTCATCTTCCTTTCTCTTCCTAACATCTATTTGATAAACAAAGTTCACAAGTTCCTCAAGGAAAGAGAGAAATATATAACTAATACATCCTTTCCTTGTACAGTTACAAGTTTCTTTCTCAGCAGTGCTAATCTGACATCCACACCATTGACAACATAACATTTAAAACACTTCAGTAACATACAAAGTAAATGAGAAACAAACATCTACTGTAAAGTTGATAACTTGGATAATGAAATGTCTAATGAAAAAGCTACTACTAGCTGTTACATGCATAATATCCACAAGCAAATCACAGAAATCACTTTGGTCAGTTTACAATAACATGCCTGCATCCTTATTATAGTAATAATAATGATGGTGATAATAATAATTATAATTGTAAACCATTTGGTAACAGTGGATAGCTTGAGAAAGGTACTCTATAAGAGTGAAAATAAAATTCTCAGAGGCGCAGCTATTAAATTATTTCACAACAAATGCTTAAAAAAAAGTGTTAACTAACAGTGGTTCAGTCAAGTGCTACATGCAGACATCTAATGGGAGTCAACAAATAATGCTCAGCTGATTCTCATGTTAACCATTTTCTTCATTACAGTGGTGCTAAATCTGAAATAATAAGCTATGCAACACTGAAATCAGAAACTGTAATGCTTAGCGTGCACAATTGTTAAATTTCACTTTCTTATTAAAAACAGTTACATTATAAGCAAACATGAGAAAGTTCACACATCTTGAAAGGTGAGAATAATCCTTCTTTTGCTAAGATCTTAAAAAGTAGAAAGTTCATATTCCACAAATCCATATATATTTATATATAAAATATAATCATCACATTACAATATAATGTTCATTTCTCATTAACAGCTCTCACTTTATGTTTTGCATTATCAGAATAACATATTAAAAACTTTATAGAGATCAACTATATTCAATTTGTACAGCAACAGTTCAATGATGAGATGATGGTTTCAAATATGATTCGGATGCAGTCGAATAGAATGGCTGTGGATTCGCTGTGCTTGTGGTATGAGTGACTGCTACGTGCCCAACATAGTGTGATGTGGTTTCTTTTGGAGAGCTTTGCGGTATCACTGGTTCAGAATATGTCCCTCGAACCAGGTACTGGCTTTCAGAGATGCTGTGTGCTACCGATGCTGACTCTGAACTCTCAAGGAATGTAGCAGCTGGTAAGACACCAATTTTACCTTTCACTGGACTTGTGGCGACACTGCTCTTGGGATGAAGGCCTGCAGTAAAGGGCTGATAAACTTGTCCTTTCATTGAATACAATGGACTATATGCTGGCCCACTAACAACTGGTGCATGTAAAGTCGGTGTGTATAAGCCAGAAGAATAGTTTCCACTGTCAGAGCTGTAAGGACATATCTTATGGGCAGCTGAATAGACGCTTACCATAGGTGGTGATAACAATGTATTTGGTGGCATAACTGAATCTGAATGAGAGATAATCTGGGGTGGAGGATGAGGTAACAGCAGTTTCCGTTTTAGATCACTGTTACTCTCTTGTATTAAACCTGAAAAGAGAATACAATTATTAAAATGCATACAAAAACAACAAAATTTTATTGTTTCAATAATGGCTTAAATTATAAATTAAAAAGCACAAACAGCTGTCTTTTGCATAATAAATGAACATTCACCATGAAATAAAATTTCTGAACAATGAAGAGAGTTCTTTTACAGTGTCAGGGTCAATCTACTGTGTATAGCAGTAGTTTGTCACTGGATGAGGAAAATGTTATCTTTTTTCCTATAGTACTACTGGAATGAACAGTATTGTTTTGTGAATACATCATTACAACTAATTTTATTACTATGCCCTCAGAGTCTTTTGCTTTGGCATACCTGAATAAGATCTAAGTTTTCGAGCTCTGTCATTTCAAATAAAATCCTTTAGTTTGTGACAGCTCTCTCTGCCATCTTCCGAAGCAGAAACTACTGACTGTCATGGTTGGCACAATGTTCCACTTATACAGGCATGGCATCAGTGTCTGGAACTTTCCAGAATGCTGAAATTACAAATACCAGTGGGAAGACATTTTACACAGATTCTGGTAACTCTAGCCCACCATAGGGTTGAGTGATGTCTGCTGATGAGAAGGACTAGCATCATGTTCAAAATACTCCTGCCTTTCTGTAAACACAAGCAACTGTCTTTGTTTCTGCTCAGTGTCCAAAGCCTACCCCCATGCCTCACTAAGTGTATACACCTGATCTAGGTTAAAATTATTGCAGTTTATTCTACTCTCACCAGCTCCTTTATAACGGAATTCCAATATGATCACGCAGCACGAACTAGGATCTCATTTTTTGAAATTGTGTTTCGCATTCCTTTTCTAGACAGGGTGCAGAAAGAGTCAACTTCTCAAGCTCACTTTGCTTGATGCGTCATATGTGCTCGGCACAATGCTGACAGTGTGAATTGTTTGGCCTATGTAGATACTGTTTCATTTGCAAAGGACACCATAAGCACTGGGCACTGAAAGACTTATACTGTCTTTATGGGGTGTGATATGTCTCAGACCTTAAGAGGTGGTCTGGACTGGAGCCCTGCAAGCACATGGCCTATCTGTGTGGCCCGCATGCATCTGCAGGGTGCAAGAGAGAGAGTGTGAATATACTTAGCAAATGTTGGTGGAAGGTGCTGAATATGACCAATGTTATCTCGCCTGATAACACAGCCATGGAAGTGCTTGATGGCAGCCACAAAGAAGTCACGCACTTATCTACCAGCCACGCAGATGCCACGCACTTGCATTCGCTTGCACATGCCTGATGCACAATGCTTAACACTACATCTTATGTTTCCTTCCTCTTTCCGGTCAGTGCTGTTAGCATTGTCACTGTTACAGGTCATATTAGTTCATTTGTTCAATTTAGTCACAAGATGAGTGAACAGCAGTACAACATTGATGCAGGAACTCAACTGTGTACCTAAATATTAAAAAGAGTAGGCAATAAAGTACCTGCTTGTCTGATGCCTTCATTTATTAAAATATTTTTCCCCTTTGTAATCCGCTACACAAATCATATTTTAAACTGCCACTTTGCAGACACAGCCGAAATCTAATCCACCATTACGTTCTTCACATTGCTCATTGAAATTTCTTGACAGTTTCTGTCCAACTGCTTGTACTTGTTCGAGTCCAGTTGTTGCTACTGTATCTTCAGTTTCACAACCATCTCTCTGAAGCATAAAGTTATGCAAATAACACGGACCTTTTAAATTATCTACAGAAAAATCCAATGTACTCTTTCTTTTCAAACAACATTTAATTCAAACTCATGCAATCATTGGTTCACATTTCATTTCACTGGAACAGTGCTGAGAGACTGTGGAGGAATGAAATAAATGGAGCTACCCCATTGTGCTGCTCACAACAGCAGCAGCAGAAATGTGAAACAACTGTGGCAGCATGCCCTGTACATGATGCTGTTTAGACAGCTGCTAAAGAAGTGTGGCACATGGCTTTCACCCAGCTTAAAACTTCAGGTGGACCCCACACAGTCTAATAGGGCAGCACCAACTGTGCTGATGAGATTTAACTACTTCATCTGGCATTCCAAGCCACTGCCAGATAAATATGGTGCATTATACTTTGCCACACTACACGTCTGTGGAAAATAATGACAATTTATGAAACTTTCTCCTTTTGTTGTGCTATTATCTCTGTACTCAGGAGAGTAAGAAATGATACTGAGTTCAATATTCATACTGTTGGTCTTGTGGAGGATTATCCAAGTAATTAGGCTTGACACAGCACAATTATTAGGTACCAATTTGAAAGGAAACATAAAGAAACATAGTTTATCATTTACACACATTTTTTTGTATTAAAACTTACACATTACACCTTTACACTAATCTGAAACAAAAGAACGCAGCATACTGTATGTACAGAACAGTATTGCTGCATTACAACAGCAGCTCAATGTGGCACGACCAATTTTGTTACAAACAATGTACCTATGAAGCATGTGCTGGTACACTCTCACCATTCCACATAGTGACTCTTCAATTTCTAGTGCACTGGCCAGAACTCATGCCAGCAGATCTTCCTCTGTTTCTATAGGAGTCTTGTAAGTTAAAATTTGCATATGACCCGACAATTAGTAGTCTATAAGAGTTAAATCCGGTGATCACAGTTGCCATGCAGTAGCACCACCTTGGCCTATCCATCTTTCACCGTATCGACTGTTGAGATGTGTCTGAACTATATGCGAGAAGTGAGGAAGAGCACCATCATACTGAAACCACATTTCCCAACAAACATTTGGTTGCACAGCTTCCAAGAACGAATTCTATATGTTTTATAGGAAGATCAGGTATGCCGGACCAATTAGCTTGAGTGGAAGAAGTTATAGCCCAATCACACAACTGTCCAGAATACCTGGACACACATTAATACCAAACCAGTGGTTGAAATGCCTGAACACATGCGGCACAAGGGTGTTTGTAAACTCAGACATGGCTGTTTCACAAATTCGGAACACAGTCCCTAGTGAACTCCATCTGCAAACAGAACTCAATGTGGAAACAGGGATGTGTCAATGTAACAGTGCACGAACCACATGCAACAGGCCATATGTTGCGGAGAATTGGCTGGACCCATAACGCGTACCCTTTGTAAGTGGTACGAATGTAACTGTTGCCCACACACTCGTAGTCCCAGACTGTGCCTAACCCACTGTACGCACAATGGTTCAAGTACTAATTGAGGGGTTCTCTTCAACGCAATGCAGTACATCTTCTTCGAATTCGAGCATATGGCATTGCCGTGGAGCATCACAATCCTCCCTCCTCATGATGAAGGTACCTGTTTCTTGGAGCCAATGTGTAACTTGGGCAAAAAGTTTGTGCAATGGCTTGCTACACTGTGGAAAACATTTACGATACAGAAAACTAGCAGCTCTTCCATTAACTTGAGCTTCGTCATACACAAGAAGCTGTCTGTGTATTTGGAAAACATGCACCAAACAATGTTTACTGTATCAGAGATGCACAGGCAATGAATAGGTCTCGCAGAAAGGCAGACACTTAAGTGACACTGGGTGAACGCCTGACGTAGTACATGTCATTTTGTCTGCCCTTTTCCATACCAGGACACGCAACTTTTGAGATTTTTCTCTTTCCCTCAGCAGTTGGGTATGCATAACACATCTGAACTGAAACTGTTACAGAACAGAACCAGTGTGTTTCTGTACATGAGTTCCTGTTCAAATTACAATGTGCCCACTTTCCTCCACAAGTCCTGGAAGTTTGTAATGGGAATTCCCAACACCCTGTATACATAAACGATCTGGTGGACAGGGTGGGCAGCAATCTGTGGTTGTTTGCTGATGATGTTGTGGTGTATGGAATGGTTTCAAAGTTAAGTGACCATACAGTATGACTCTGATAAATTTTCTACTTGGTGTGATGAATGGGAGCTAGCTCTAAATGTAGAAAAATGTAATTTGATTTGGATTAGTAGAAAAAACAAACCTGTAATGTTCGGATACAGCTTTAATAGTCTCTTGCCCAATACAGTCACATTGTTTAAATATCTGTGTGTAACATTGCTAAGCAATACGAAATGAAATGAGCACTTGAGGATTGTGGTATGAAAGGTGAGTAGTCGACTTGCGATTTATTGGGAGAATTTTGGGAAAGCATGGTTTATCTACACAGGACACCACACCTGTGCATCCCTATTCTTGAGTACTGCACAAATGTTTGGGATCTGTACCAAGTCAGATTAGAGGAAGATGTTGAAGCAATTCAGAGGCAGGCTGCTAGATTCATTACCGGCAGGTTCAGATAACACACGTGTTATGGAGATGCTTTGGGAACTCAAATGGGAATCCCTGACAGGAAGGGGAAGTTTTTTTGAGGAACACTATTTAGAAAATTTAGAGAACTGGCATTTGAAGCTGGGGGCAGAATGATTCTACTACCACTAACACACACATTTCACATCAGGACCACGGAGATAAAATATGAGAAATCAGGGCTCATACAGAGTCATATAGACAGTTGTTTCTGCCTCACTTTATTTGTGAGTGGAAGAGGAAAGGAAATGACTAGCAGTGGTACAGGCCATGCAACTTAGGTGGCTTGCAGATTGTAGATGTAGGTGTTGACATGATCTCATAATCAAGTTCTTAAAATTATTATGCCATGCCATAGTGGGATCATGTCTTCCTGAAACATCATGTGTTTTTAAATTAAATACAGCACACATCTGGAAAACTTGTGTGTTATATTTTATGTACTGATAATGAAAAATGGACGTACTGTGACTTCAAAATGGACTTAATACTCTCGCATCACCGCTTCAGCCATACTCCCAATGCCAATGGATAAAAATGACCCATTTGCATCTCTAACAGCTAACAGAACAATAGAAGGAAAAACTTTGTAATTATAAAATGGAAATACAGATGTAGTAGGGGCTTTCAGTCTAAGGTAATTTCCATATAATCTACCAATACAGTTTGGTAGATTCCATAGTTCCCAATAGTGATCAGCAGGATTTTTTTTTTTACATTTCTAGCATTGGTGTTTGTTATAATGTCAAGTTTAACACATATATTTCAGAACGACACAACACATGTAAGTCACAGAGTAAGTTGACAAGCAAGACATGTGTACACGTTAGCATTCGAATGAGCACCGAGTCCCAGTCTAGCGGCCGCTGCTCGGCTGGCCGCTTAGGTGGCACAGCTGCTGCATGGCTGGCAGACAGCGCCGCACATAGAGGATGTACGTAATTGCGCGGCGGCGCTTTGAATGATCGGCGAGTCACAACATTTTTACCCCCTTTGAAATTGTTGCACTGGTCTTGATGGAGGTGTCCTGGAGATGGCTAACGTCCATAGGCATTGTTTGACTCGCCGTAAAGTCTCGAGGAGGAGGCTTCCCGTACAGACAGAAGTGTCCCCGATGATAACGGGTCGAGATGACAGGAGAAGTAGGGGTCGAATCTGCTGGGGCCCCATGCATCAATCTGCCCGTTGCGGCAAGTCCAGTTGATATGACAGGAGACATGGGCGATGTGTCAGCGTCCGTTGGAGGAGGAGGCGAGTAGATTTGCTCTGACAGAGGATGGTCATCCGTTTCCTGCATGGGCACGTCTCCTGGTGGCATCCGTTCTTGTGCTGGCATCGCGATGACGGTGAGAGGGCTGCGTTGTGAGTATTGAGAGATGCCAAGATCCCGAGCGTCAGGTAGAGCCAAGGGTGGTGTAGCGGCATTCGGAACAGGTGTTGCTGGCACACGACGCCGAAGCTGGTCCGAATGATGCACTGCAACACCCGTGTCCGTCTGGATTTCATAAAGGCGTCTGCCACGGTGTCTTAAGATGCGGCCCGGGCTCCATTTTGGCAGGTACCACAACACGCGGCGAAGCATTGTCAGTGGAGAGGAGGATAACACCATCCCTAGCCGTGAGGCGGTAGCACAAAGCGTAGTAGTTCCGCAACGGATCAGAAGTCTTAGCGGACGGGCGATCTAGCCAACCCTTCCGAATACAGCATAAAACCCGGGAGAGGGTAGAGTCAGAACCCGTAGCAGCCGCCAGCCTGTCCCCAGTGATGGGCAACCCGTCCACAACCCGCTGCTCGGCAACATCCAGGTGGAAACACAAAAGTTTGTCCCTATCGAATGCTTGATCAGGACCCATGGGAAGGCGAGACAGAGCATCAGCATTTGCATGTTGAGCCGTTGGCCGGAAATGAATCTCATAATTGAAACGAGACAAGTAAAGAGCCCAACGCTGGAGGCGGTGTGCAGCCTTGTCGGGAAGTGACGTTGATGGATGAAACAAGTGGTTTGTGATCCGTAACAAGATGAAATTTTGAGCCATGCAGAAAAACACCAAACTTATGAAGAGCATAAATAATGGCCAAAGCTTCTTTCTCAATTTGAGAATACTTTTGTTGGGCATCCGTGAGCGTTTTGGAGGCATAAGCAATGGGTTGTTCCGAACCGTCAGAAAAACGGTGCGCAAGGACTGCACCAACCCCGTATTGAGAGGCGTCTGTGGCAAGAACAAGATGTTGGCCAGGTCGATAAGTATCCAGGCACGGGGCCTGTTTCAGCATAGTCTTCAATTTCTGGAAAGCCGCTTCGCATGACGCGGACCAGTGAAAAGGCACATTTTTATGCAACAGGCGATGTAACGGCTGAGCCACCGAAGCCACAGATGGTAAAAACTTGTGATAGTATGCTATTTTCCCCAAGAAAGCCTGCAGTTCCTTAACAGATGTAGGGCGAGGAAGGGCATCGATCGCAGCGACAGTTTGCTGAAGCGGACAAATACCATCCCGAGAGAGTTGAAACCCCAAGTATGTGATAGATGCCTGAAAAAATTGTGATTTCTGAAGATTACACTTAAGACCGGCAGTCTGTAAGACATGAAAAAGTGTGCGGAGATTTTGAAGATGTTCTTCAGTGGTGGAGCCAGTGACTACAATGTCGTCCATGTAATTGATACACCCAGGGACAGGGAGCAATAATTGTTCCAAGAATCGCTGAAAGAGAGCAGGGGTACTAGCAACCCCGAATGGTAAGCGTTGGTACTGACGGAGGCCGAAAGGCGTGTTAAAGACCAGAAACTGCCGGGAAGCAGCGTCGAGAGGAAGTTGATAAGCTTCTGACAGGTCAATTTTAGAAAAATACTGGCCTCCAGCAAGTTTAGTGAACAGTTCTTCAGGACGGGGCATAGGGTAAGTGTCGATGAGGCATTGAGCATTTACAGTGGCTTTGAAATAGCCACAGAGACGAATATCACCATTTGGCTTAGCAACGACAACGACAGGAGAGGACCACTCACTGGAAGTGACAGGAAGCAAGACCCCTGAAGTAGTGAGACGATCCAACTTCCATTTTACCCGATCACGAAGGGCCACAGGAATGGGCCGAGCCCGAAAAAACTTAGGCCGAGCAGTGAGTTTGAGCGTGATATGAGCTTCAAAGTCGTTTGCACGGCCTAACCCAGGAGAAAAAAGGGACGAAAATGTCGTCAACAAGGAATCCAGTCGAGCATAAGGAATAGCATCAGAAACAATATTGACAGAGTCATCTATGGAGAACCCAAAAACGTGAAAGGCATCGAAACCAAAAAGATTTTCTGCGTTGCTCTGGTCGACCACAAATATGGGAACAGTGCGAACGACGGATTTGTAAGATACCTTAGCATTAAACTGTCCCAAGAGAGAAATATTCTGTTTATTGTACATCTGTAATTGCTGAGTGACAGGTGACAGGAGTGGAGAACCCAACTGAAGATACGTCTGAGAATTAATTACAGTGGGAGCAGAACCGGTATCCACTTGCATGCGAACATTTCGACCAAGGATTTGGACAGTGAGGAATAACTTCCCTGAAAGGGAAGAAATGCAACTGACAGACAACACAGAATCAGACTCAGCGTCATGTTCATAAACATCATGTATGCGGTCGGATTTGCAAACTGAAGACACATGACCTTTCTTTTTGCAATTGTGACTCACAGCCCAACATTGGGGACAATCCTCGTGTGAATGTTTCGTAAAACACCGCGGACATGAAGGAAGTTGCCGGGGGTTTTGCTGCAGTTTCTTAGCGGGTTGTTTACGGCTAGGTCGAGGCTGCGTGTGGGAGCGCACTGCAGCCACGTCGGCCAGCGGGGACGCGCCACACGCGTCGTCAACAGCGCACAGAGGTTGTATTTCCCCATGCCTCTATTTGCGCCCCAGCGGCACGAGAAATTTCACGCGACTGCGCAATGGAGAGAACTTCATCTAGAGTCGGATTCGCCAACTGAAGAGCACGTTGCCGAACTTCTTTGTCGGGCGCCGACCGGATAATAGCATCCCGTACCATGGAATCGGCATAGGATTCTTTGTGAACGTCAGTAACAAATTGACACTTTCGACTGAGGCCGTGAAGTTCAGCAGCCCAAGTGCGATAGGATTGATGTGGCTGTTTTTGACAACGATAAAAGGCAACACAAGAGGCTACCACATGTGTTTGCTTTTGAAAATAGACAGACAGAAGTGAGCACATTTCAGCAAAGGACAAAGACGCAGGATCCTTCAAAGTAGCCAATTGCGACAACAACCGATACATTTGAGGTGAAATCCAGGAAAGGAACAGAGACTTACATGGTTGTTCGTCCGTGACATGAAATGCCAAGAAGTGCTATCGAAGACGTTTTTCATAATCAGACCAGTCTTCCGCCATCTCGTCGTAAGGAGGAAAAGGAGGTATAGCCAACGACGAGAAACGCCCTGCATTTGACGCCGCGACGAAATCGCGAATCGCCGCTGTTAGAAGCGTTTGCTGTTCAAGGAGATTTTGCAATAGTTGCTCGACAGTAGCCATGGAACCCTGTGGGTCAACGGTGAAAAGGAAAAATCCACTACCTCGTCGCCAATTGTTATAACGTCAAGTTTAACACATATATTTCAGAACGACACAACACGTATAAGTCACAGAGTAAGTTGACAAGCAAGACATGTGTACACGTTAGCATTCGAATGAGCACTGAGTCCCAGTCTAGCGGCCGCTGCTCGGCTGGCCGCTTAGGTGGCGCAGCTGCTGCATGGCTGGCAGACAGTGCCGCATGTAGAGGACGTGCGTAACTGCGCGGCAGAGCTTTGAATGATCGGCGAGTCACAACAGTGTTGGTTGCCAACGTTCCCTTGTTGCTTTTGACAGTTCACCAACAATTCTTTAAATGGTGGTATGTTCTCAGAAAAAAATAAGAGTCAAGCAAGGTACATTTTCAACTCTTTACACATGTTCATCAAAGTGCAATGTTTGTTCACATTAACATGCCAATAACGATGTGCCCAACAACATATTTTAGACATACGTTGATTAAAGACAGAAAAGTTTCTTCATCCGAAGAAGATGTGGTGCCGCGTTACTAACTATTCTCACTTCTACTAGTGTTGAACACAAGTGTAAGATGCCACATTTCATACTGCTTGCCACACTATATCTGTTAGCTGCATGGCAGGACCACGCACTGCACATGGTGAGCGAGTGCTGGGTGTTGGCGCCAGAGGCTACTGTTGGCCACGTGCTTGTGTGTGTGTGTGTGTGTGTGTGTGTGTGTGTGTGTGTGTGTACACAGCAAGTGATGGGCAATGAGTGCTGCACATGTGGTTTCGCCAAGCAGATGCAGTGCTATAGTCTAATCTGAACCACTAGTCTCACCCCATATCTCTGCAGCATGTGTCCAATTCTGCACCTCTTCTGTCAATTTAGGACAAATGTTTTGTCTGTGGAACTTGAAAGTGTTCTTTATTTCTCTCTTGCTGTAACCATATTCCCCGAACATGAATCTTAATTGCTGCAGTTCAGATGGTCATTGTCATAAATAATCTTTGCTGTGTTCACTAAAGTGTTCAAGATTGCTTTCTTGTGCACAAGATTGTGAAAACTATTTACTTTAAGGTAACAGTTGGGGTGCACCAGTTACCTGTACACTAAACGATCAAAGAAGTTTGCTGTTTTCTGCTCAACAAAAACATCCAATTTACATAGCTTGTCATTCCTATCCAGCTTAACAGTAAATTTAATGTTGAGATGGACACTGTTCATGTGATCAATGAACTGATGATGTGTACCTTCACTGAGAGGCCACACCAAGAAAATATTGTCAACTATCATATGAAGCAAGACACGCACAACATTGTAGAGTTGTATAACTTGTTCCTGAAAATTATCCATGAAGGATTTGTGACAGCAGGAATCTGATCACTACACTATAGTCAATTCATAATATTCATTGCAGTACATGAAGTATATTGTCATCAGGGTACAGCAGATCAGCTTGATGATCCCAGGTGGAAACGGTTTGTCTTCTACAGCCACATTTGTAAATAACCATACATTCTGACCAACAACTGTGTGTTTTGGCCTATTTTCATTTTTTTGAGTGCCTCAATAAATGCCTGTGATTAAAATAAATTGTTGTAACTTCCTCATAAGTTACATTAAGAAGTAAGTATCTTTTTTATTTCTTGACAGTGATTAGTTTTGGACTCACTGTCCATTTTCAAGCCATCCATACCATAAGTGTGAATGTACAAGCAAAAGTGTTTGCATTGATGATAAAAGCAGCACTATGGCCAACTCGACAACAGTTAACAGATCGCATAGGACAGACACTGGAGAACATTATCACCGTAGGGACCATTTTTGTACATAGAATTTCACTGTATTGTCACACTTACGATACAGATGGTTTGAAAATACACACAACTTTTCAAAACTAGTCACCATCAAGAAATAAAAAAGATACTTCTTAATGAAGTTCATAAATTTCTGTGAGTTAACAACATGGTGTTCAAAATGTGCCATTTTGGCTGCTGATGATCCTCGCACATGTTTTGCTAGTCTGTAAGGTGGTGAACTAATGAAACTAAGAATGGTAATAAGAGGGACACCATCCTTGTGTGGACTGCTGGAGCTCAAGAATTTTATTGAAAATAAGGTGGCTTGAAAACCAAAAGGATTTTACCTTTTTTACTGTTAGACTCAGGCCTCTTTTCTTCTACCTAAGAATATGTGCAATTTTTAGGATGTGAAGCACCTTGAGTCCTGTACTGCAAAAAATGAAATATATAATACCACTATCATACTTTTCTTGTTGCCTTTTTTTCTGTGCACGTATAAGAGAATTATCGTTCATTAGTACATGATGAGTATCTGTGAAGCTTGGCATTCTGACATCAGTTTATCCCCAACTGCCTTCCTGTTATTCTCTTCCCTCACACTGCACACACTAAATTAGGATATTTTGTCTGTCAATAACAAGTCACAAGTTACCACTCAAGGATCCATAATGACTATGTTGCTACAGCAGGTAAGAAGACTGGCAATATCTACAACTTTGTCATGCACAATTTTGATTTCCTGTAGACATCAAAAAGATCAGGTGAGATCAAAGATTAGCATGTGGCAACTCTACAACATAAATATTTTTTGGAATAAAAATCTTTGACACATTTTTAGGCTTCCAATTTTAAGGCTTTTCAATTTCTTTCATGCCCCTCGACTCATAACTGCCATCTGGTTTCTGTACAAATTGTAAATAGCCTTTCAAATCAAATGGTTCAAATGGCTCTGAGGACTATGGGACTTAACTTCTGAGGTCATCACTCCCCTAGAACTTAGAACTACTTAAACCTAACTAATCTAAGGACATCACACACCACCATGCCCGAGGCATGATTCGAACCTGCGACTGTAGCGGTCGCGCGGTTCCAGACTGTAGCGCCTAGAACCGCTCGGCCACACTGGCCGGCTTTCTCACAATCAAGGCTAGTTTCAGAACACTGAATTGTGCCAGAAGGTAAGATTTATTTTCTGGAATGCATATAAAAGAAATTAAGAACAGAAGCACTGGCTACATGATATTAAGAGCACAATAGAATATCTGTTGCACATGAAAACACAGAAAACATCCCCACACTATTCACCATATGGTACGCCACCAAATTTTAAAACAAAAATATTCTATGTCAAAAAGTTGTATGACACTGAAGGTTAAGAAAACCATATGTTGGATAAGTTACATTGAAAAACACTGAGTAACGCAGTATTCTCATACTGTAAAATAAAACATCCATGTTTAACCTTAACAATGCCACTGAACCTGGTTGTAATTACTATATATTCAATTTTAAGGCCTATAACACTGGAGTTTACGTCACAGGAATATTATTTTGTTTTTGACATAATTAAATTTAACACACAACACTTGTATGGTTAACATCCACCATGGGACAGCTCCTACATAGTTAGCCATATGACACAAAACAAATTTGTACAGTAGTTTCAGCTGTGTTGTACTCCGATGAATATCATATCATGGGAACCATGTAAATAGCATTTATCAAACTACACAAAATAATCACAAAATCTCTCACTTGGCTCTATACACAAATATCTTTGTTTGTCATTGCAGCAAACAGTTCGCCATGTTGGGATTGCACATACATTGCCTGCAGCTACCCATGTTGCTTGTTATTCCCACTACATCTGCCCGAGTCTGTTTCACCTACTGCCACGACTTGTGTGATTTTTTCGTTGGGCATATGGAGTGCACAAAACATAGTCCGTTCATACATGAATTGTGATTTTCCTCTTGCATTTTATTGGGCGTTTAAAGAAATGGACACCAGTGGCCTACCAGAGATATCAGTTTAAAGGAATCATTCACCTTATCACGCCTAGTGATAAACACTAGCCTTCCGAAAGATCAAATTAATTCAAAGTGGCAGAGGTTGAACATTTTCTTTACCACTGGTTACTTTGACAACTGTTCCACAGCAAACATATTTATTAATGTTCTTGGTTGTTACCAATAGTTCTCTTTTTCTATCTTCTCAGAAAAAAATTAAAAGAAATAGTGGAGAGCATACACATAATACTAAGACCCAAAACAACTCTACAACACAATATCAGTACAGGTAGCAGTCAGATACGGTGGTAGACATGCAGCCTAAGCATATTGACTGTCTTATGGATAATGTGGTGGAGTTTAAGACTAGATTAAAGAACTTTCTATTTCGCTGAAGAGTACTGTCACAGAAATTAATGTATTAGGTTACACTATGATTAATATTACCAACATAGCACTGTAACAGTTCACATGTCAAGTCATTTCAGTGTACTGCACTTAAATAAAATTGAAGTCTTTGACTACTTTTCATCTCTCAGAGATCCCTCTTTCCGGTATCCATGGAATATGATTCACACAGAGTAATGTAAATCCCTCAACATACAAATTAATGAAGAAAAATAAGGATAATATCAACAGTGGGTGCAAAAGTGTTTTGGACATAACCATGTGGCAATGGCAGAGGTAGATCTGGGCTAGTAACATGAGACATATGGAAACAGACAACCCACGTGTTTCCACAATCCTATTAGAAGCTTGTTAGTAAGGAGAGGAAACTGTATCATGTGAGTGTGTCTGATACCCCAACATTTCCCATTATCAGCTTTGGGTCAGCTCCCATCTAAAGGTCACAGCTGTGGGAACCTCATCAAATACATCTTTTCCCAGATTCACAAGCATGCTACATCTTTAGAGGGAACTGCCCACCTGTACACAACACGTAATGGAAAAATTGTTAATGTCTGTCAATAATTCCAGCAACAATTCAGCAGCAAATGTTATGACAACTAAGAGTTAATTTTTGCAGTGCCATTTTGTGAAAAAGTTTTCTTAAATTTTATTTGTGAAGAAGTTTAATTAAATAATCACATTTTTTAAAAAACATCTCAAAGTATATGGTATGATTTTGCATGCAACTGTAACAAAAACTTCGAAACTTTGTAACATATATTTTGTGGGTTCAGCTTTGCCTCCATTAATGATTTGTATTGTTTCCTGGTATGTACAGACTGTACTGTACATTATTGTGAATGATACTTCTTACACACTGGATTATCCAATAAGCTATTCTTCAATATCTATCTGTATAATCCAATGGGGGTGATGAAACAGCACAAGAGGCTATCCTGCTTCTTCTCATACCACTCCTGATTTTAACATTACTTTTTTTTTTTTTTTTTTTTTTTGCTTAATCTCATTTTATTATTAATAATACATACACAATAGTTACTTCAAATGCCCAGTTTCTCATTTAAGCAGTGATTCTCAAAACTTTATTACTTACTGTTTCGTTTCTCAATTACTGATAATGATAGTATAGTTAGTACACCTAGGAATATTTTATTTACAGAGATATTAGTGATTTAGTAGAAATGCAAACCACGTAAAGATGAATTTTTCGGTGAGCAAAGAGCGGTTTGTTTCTAGATTGGTAATGCTCATTTGAAAGCTCTCATTACCCTCTTTTTAGTATGTATTTTACTTTTTCCAAAAACTTTATATTTCAGAAGTTATTCCAATACAAAATTTTTGTATTCTACATTGTTTCAATCTTAAAACATAATTATTTCCAAAATTCAGTGCCACTGTTATATAGAGCTGATTTTTCTGTTTCCAAAAATGCAAATTTTCACTAAAGTAACTGGTTTGTTTGTTAATTATTCCAAGTACAAAATTTTACTTTCTTAAAACATTTTCGTTGGGCCTCTGGAATCCTCATATACATCAAAATCACTGTCATAAAATAGTATCTATTATCTTTGCCATTTCTAGTTATATTGCTATTAGTTATTTAAATTTATGTCACTGCCTATTGTGTCTTTGTTTCTTTCAACTTTGTTGATTATTATAAAATTGCAGTTTTCCATATTACACGTGTTTATAAATAGGATTGATGCACAAAGCCTTATCAGTCAGGTCAAAGTGGAATCACGAACAGCCTGTGTGTCATACAATTTTCAGTACAGTTTATATTATGTAATCAATTCGCACAGAAAAATGTAGCATCTATTTTCGGCAAAATTCGCGCCTATATTTTTTTTGTAAATGATTAGATACACAAATTTAAAAGGTTGTCATGAGATATGAGTGAAGGCAAACAAAGCCATAGTATGTTGAAATTAACTGAAAAAAAGTGTTGTTTGGAAACTTTTTGACTAAAAAGTTTGCTTTTGTGAAAACTTTAACACCTTTTTCTCCTGAAATTGTCTTTGTTTTCTTCGTTTGGGTGTATTTTAGCTTTCAAAAATGACTGTTCTGTTGAAAAATAACAGCATTTTCCTGCTGTTTGCTGATGCGTCTCCAATTTAAGGTGTTTCTGGATATTATTTGTCTTTTCCAACTTAAGCCATTGATTTCAAACTCTATTAACCTATTAATTTTGACCTATGGTGGGCATTCAGTGTAAGAGTAGAAATAAAGATACGGTAACCCTAATTTAACAGTAGAGGCAGAATTTCAGGAGTCAAAAAACATTTCAGATTTTGCTTTGCAATCTCTATAGTGCACAGTACGGGCACTATAGCCTGTAGTGGCAGATATCACTGAGCATAAACAAACTATAATTTTGACTGCCAGAGGGGAGAGGAGCAGTGCGTGGAAACGAGCCCTACCTTCCTCTTGCAGGGCACCAGCCTACAGCAGAACTGACACATGGTCACAGGAATTGCTAGTCTCTTATGTGGTTGTAAGAGTCCTTATTGAAATCCGTGATAGACCAGGATTAGTCGCTTCGCTAATTTCCAAATGAGAAAAGAGAGCAATGAGTAACGCAAAACTCAAAGCAATGGGAAACGCCTACTCCACAGATTAGCAGAGTTTAGTTAACAATGTAGTTCCGGCCGAACCTCTAATAGTATTTCATGCAACCACAGTTCAAAAAATTCCGCACCTAATTTGCCACATTAAAAGTGTCTGCATTATACCATCTTTTGAGCTTTAGTTAACAAAGAAATGCACTTGTTTCTTTGTTATAAAATGCTAGGTCTTACAGCTGAGTATCACATTGCATATGTGGCGTGTACCTAAGAGAGACCATTCTACTGCTCACAACTGACATGGCATCTGACCATTGAGCTCACTGATACGTTGTTGCATTTGTACACTTTTTATCTCGCAAACAGATTCTTACACACATTATACTTATATGCAGAAAATAAAGATATTTCAGAACTATCTCAGATAAAATAGTTCATATGGATACAGTTCACTATAAAATAATATCTATTAATTTTGCTTTTTCACATTGTGAGGCAGAATTTACATCTACTTCACATTTACCGCAAAATGTTATTTTTCCAGTCCCTAGTAATCAATATCTAATAGTAAAATTGTACCATGTAGTTGTGTCAGCTAGTACTGAACTGTTAAAATGACAAGCCACTATGTTTTTCATTTGTGTAAATTAATGTGTTAATCTGCCACTGGTGAATTTTGTGAGCATTTGTTAATGAGTAACTTACCGATCTGTGTCTAATATTGTGGCTCCTTCAAGTTTCAAAGCTAATCATAATAGGGAACATTACATGTCAACAAATATGAAGAGATAGAAAATCATTTGTTGCAGTATTGTGTATTTTCTTTAACCAATATCCCTGAAGCCCAGTAAAAGCAGGATGATTTTAGGAAACTGGTTATGAGACATCTGAGGTGGAGTTCCAGGCCAGTAAGCTTACAACTTGCACACTACTGTTTCAGCAGTAGTCCCTTCAGAAGACACTAACATACCACAATATTCACTGCACTGGAAAACATTCACTAAACTGGAAAACACCAATAAAATGTCTCCACAGTAATTATGCAGTGTTTCTTGTGGTCATTTGGCATACTGATGGGTTGCAATTTTCAAAAAGTAGTTCTCCAATGCCTATGTTGGTTTATAAAAAATACAGGCATCAGATACGCTTTTTTGCGTGCCCAAGGTACAGTACATCCCTCATTACTGTGTTTTCTCACATAGTATGTCCAGTTTTGGAAGTCCCAGCCCCAACTGTATTAAACACATTTTAAAACAACTCATTTATATGGTCACTCTCCCAACCTAGCATGTCCAAATTGGATTGTATCAATACCATTTGACTGCAGCAACTTTAGCCACCGAGAATTCTGGGAGTGGGATGTTTGCAGATACGGGATGAAGAAATGTGTGGGGAGACAGTGCTTTTCAGTGCCAGCAACTTTGCACATCATATGGATCATTTGTTATGGAACAAATGATGTGTGGAAGTAGTTTGTATACATTGGCAGTAACTATGACAACTTCCAACTTCCGTAGCATCCAAACATAAATGGAATATGTACTAGTGTATAAATCAGTTGCTACTGTTCTCTGATCTTGTTCAGATCACAGAAATGGCAAACAAAAACAAGTGTAAGGAGGTCAGTTTCCAGAAATGGAAAACATGCTACTGAAGTGGACAACACAAGCTTGTGTTTCGAATATTACAACTGATAGTATTGTGGTTTGTGCTAAGGCAAGCTATTTGGTACAAAAGTTTTGACTCACAAACTTCAAAGCATTTAACAGCTGAATTGAAAGGTTTAAGAACAGACAAAATTTAGTGCATAAATGTGTTCGAGGTGAGGCTGGAGGCATAAACACTGATACTGTTCAGTCACGGAAAAATACTCTTCTGTTAATCATAGAAAGGTACAGACCCAATGATTTTTTTAATGCAGATGAAACGGGCTTATTTTGTCACCTTCTGCCTGACAAAAATCTTGAGCTCACAGGAGAGAAATGCCATGGCATAAAGAGAAGCTAACTGTCTCATTATGTTGTAATGAAAGTGGAACACTAAAGTAGGGATCACTAATAACTATAAAGGCAAACAGTCCATGATGCTCTAAAAATGTGCAGACATTTCCATGCAAATATATGTCTAATGCAAAAGCAAGGGTAAGAACGATTATGTATATCTGAACAATTCTTGCATGCCTGGGATGCAAGGTTGGATGTCACAAATAGGAAAATCATCCTGTTTATTGACCAGTGTGCAGAGCATCCCAACTCTACAAGCAACCTCCAGCCACTGAACCAAGGTTTTACACAACATATAAAACAAAAATACAGTATGATTCTAGTACAGGAAATGCAGGCCTGTCTTCATACTACAATAAGAAAGGTAACGATCTTGGCCCTACACTTTTTGTAAGAGGTGCTTGGGATTCCATATGAGCAAGAACAATCTCAAACTGCTTAAAGAAGGCTGCCTTTCATCAGGCTAAGAATTATAGAGTGAATGTGGGGCTTCTGAGCTTTGTTGCTTAGTATAAGAAGCACATTGTAAATAACTAATATCGTAAATTTCTATGTGGATGTCATGGCAGAAAACAAACGAATTGCAGCTGAACAATGACAGCAAATAAAGATGTACAATACACCAACAGTTTGTTGAAATGACAACCCCTATTCTATTAACAGCAGTGATGCACTAATGGATAGATGCTAAATGAAAGATGTTCATTTATACCGAGAAATGGTACAGAAACTAAATTTTAGCATATTTTTGCTTTTCTACACAACATGCCACAATCATATTTTGGATGCTGGAGGCTACATGTTCTTGCATAACATCACTTTCTGCATTCCAATTGGCTGTTGGCAGAAGTGTACACATCTGACACATTGGACTTAGCCAATGTCACCATATTTGACACATTTTTGCCTCTTGTACACTAACACACAATTTTGAGTTTCTCAATGTGGTTCTGAACGTGTTCTTGAAAAGGCACATTTTGAAGTATAATATAATGAGACAGCGTGTAAGGAAGAGTAGTGTTGAAGGGATCACATACTACCCCAAATATGGCAGCCTTAATTTCGCATTTCCAATGACAAAAAAATCAAATAATTACCATATTAGGTATTTTTAGACAGTTTGTTTTCCTGCTAATGATGTCCAAAATCTGTGGTCCCTTCAAAAATGTGCTAACAAGATTCCATTGTACTTTCTTTCAGGTACCAATAAAATTCGATGTTTGAATGCTCTTACTTGAGATCATATATTTGAAGAAATGAGCTCCTTATCTTATACGAGCTCCAGTGCATTTTTGGTTTTGAAAAGCAAACCTAATATGGTACTGGAAATTAAAAACTGAACTAAAATAATTAAAACAGACACAATATTATCTCCTTCAGAAAAAAATCGAGAGAGACTATTTGCTGATAAAAGGTCTGCTTCTGAATGTTACTTTGAGTGTTCTTGGAGTCTGAGATATTGAGACAGAAATAAGAACAGAAAATAATGACAAAGGCCTTAGTAGTACTGTATCAGAAGTTTTTTATGCACAGCTAAATTTACAGTCAGCAATCTGGAATATCCAACGGATGAATTAAATATCAGCTTGCCATCCTATTGCTTTCTTTTAGCTGATTTATGTACGTAAGGGGGAAATTTACACCCTACACATCTCTCATTAAAGCTGCAGAAGAGGCAGGGTAATCACACTATGCACACCAAGTTTTCTATTAAAGAGCTGGCCACCTTTAATAAATACTTCTACTGGTCCCAGTGAAAGTTCCTTGCAAACAATCTTACTGACACCTACTTTTATGAGTCACACTTCAAGAAAAAGTTTGCATCTAAGGAATCATTATGAAATAAATTAAAAAACATTTCTGAGGAAATTCGTAATTTATTCAAGTTTCTACTAATAAAGTGTGGTCTCAGTCGCACCAAATCACCACATGTGCAGCTGGATAATTTTCTGGTGAGGTCATTACACATCTAGCTCACTGAAACGATAAGAGTTCGGGCTTAAAATGTCTTCCTTAAATTACATGTCAGTAAATTTTGAAAATTGCCAAAATATTTCTTCAGGAAAAAAAATGATAAATACATAAAGACATGTAGACTCAAATTTGCAAAATCAGTGTAACGAAGGGAAATGGTGTCCTGAATTTTCACGCTCTCCGTGCTGTGTACATCATACAATCTGACAATGCAGATACTTTGTTGCCATCAAATTCAAGCACACAAAAATCATTACATTCTATTGTACATTGAATTGTCAAATTGAATACCCATGATATTTTTGTTAATTATGGTCATTAAATGAACAAAAATTAATGTTCATCGGAGCTTATCAAAAATCACAGTGCTAAAGACTATTATGATATTAAGCTTGCTAATGTATGATGATCCTGTTTGTGTGTGGCTTTTGATTCTGGATTTACAATCATGGGTTTATGTCCAACTGATGAATGTTTTAATTAAAGGCTGAGTGTTATGTATTTTTAATCAAAGGCAGTAGTGGAAGGAAATGAACACAATATTGCTAGAGAGATCAGCCTGACAATAACGATTTATGAAAAGCACAGAAATCTAAATCAAGATAACCAAACAAAAATGTGATTTCATCTCCAGAATATAGCTGAAGCATACAGATGAAACTGAAGAAAGGAACAAATTGAAGAAGGAAATTGTTACAGGTATAACATATTTACAGTAAGGAGCAAGAAAAGACAGTGGAGAATATACGAGGGCTATCCACAAAGTACATTACGTTTTGGAATTAAAAATAAATAAAGTATTGGAAATTTTTCTTATTATATACAGATGAAAGCCACACTTAAATACTACTTTTCTACATAGTTGCCATTTAAATTAAGGTACTTATCGTAGTGATGGACGAGCTTGGAAATTCCTTCGTCGTAAAATTCGGCCGCCTGCGCCTTCAACCACGTGGTTACCTCTTCTTGAAGCTGTGCGTCGTCATCAAAACGCTGCATAGCCAACCACTTCTCCATTGCTGGGAATAAGTGGAAGTCGCTCGGTGCCAGGTTGGGACTGTATGGCGGATGAGGAAAGAACTCCCACTTAAAAGTTTCGAGAACTTCACGAGTGGAATTTGCCGTGTGGGCCCGGGCATTGTCGTGAATCTGCCAGATCTTTGAGCCCAACTTTCCCCTGCGCTTGTTTTGTATTGCTCTTCTGAGGTTGTGCAGAGTTTGGCAATACCTTTGAGTGTTTATTGTTTTGCCTCTTTCCAGGAAATCCACAAAAATCACACCTTTTCTGTCCCAAAAGAAGAGGTAACCACGTGGTTGAAGGCGCAGGCGGCCGAATTTTACGACGAAGGAATTTCCAAGCTCATCCATCGCTACGATAAGTGCCTTAATTTAAATGGCAACTATGTAGAAAAGTAGTATTTAAGTGTGGCTTTCATCTGTATATAATAAAAAAAATTTCCAATACTTTACTTATTTTTAATTTCAAAACGTAATGTACTTTGTGGATAGCCCTCGTACAAGGAGAAGGAGAGGCAGTATGTGTCATTTTCAAATGAAGGCTGACATGCAATACACAAGGAACATCCCAGCTCTCAACTCAAAGAAATAAGTGTTTGTAAAACCGGCACAGGACTACCCATTTCTACCAAAACTGTTAGTAATAACTCATCATTACAGAAAATTTGCAACACAATAATATCTCATTGGTTTTCTTGCTGCGTCAATCCTCAGTCTGATATAAACAGCAGCAGGTAGCCTCCGGATGACTGATATGCAAATGAAGGTTTTCACGGGATGTCAATGCAATAAAATCTTCTTGGGCTTCTTGCCAAGTCAACCTGCAATGGACACACTGATACAGAAAGGAACCCATGAAGAGTCGTGCTTGGGTAGCTGTTGGTAGAGCACTTGTCCGCAAAAGGCAAAGGTCTCAAGTTCCGAGTCTCAGTCCAGCACACATTTTTTATTTGCCAGGAAGTTTCAAATCAGTGCCTGCTCTGCTGCAGAGTGAAAATTTCATTATGAACCCAAGAATATCTTACTGCAATGACACACGATGAGACCCTTCATTTGCATACACAGAAACTTTGTCAATTAAAACATACAAGCAAATGCCGCAATTGCATTGCCTTGTTTAAATAGCAGGATTACAGGGAACATACAGCACTTTACACAAGTCTGAAGCTGAGAGAATATTAAAGAACCTGATTAGAAATTCAAGTAGTGGCATGTTTCACAGCACGACTACTTCTGACCAAAATCTTGACAGCCCTCCACTGCAGTCCATTTTCTTTTAGAAAGTGGTTCACCACACCTCTCGAATTTGAGCTTTATTTTTCCTTTAGTACTTATCTACATCTGAAACTGCCATATTCATACATTTCCCACTCAATAACCGCAAGTTCTTATGCAATGATGAGGTTAAAGAAGTACCACTAAATTACTCAAGCAATTAGATTACTGTAAGAATCACAAGGCTATGCAAAAGAACAAAATCTTCTCCCCTCTCCTTTCCTTACATCCTCCACCATACCTACGTTACATGACTGGCACACATTGTTACAATCATCTTTAGGAAAAAAGAAATCACAAATACAGTGCCCTTCAAAACAATAAACAGAAAAGTACCTTGTCTTCTAGCTCTTTCCCGCTCCTCTTCTTCACTACGAAAAAGGCCAAATTCACGGCGCAAACGCGCTGTTAAATTTTCTCGCTCTCTCTCCACTAAAGTGGGAGCACAATTCCATCTCATGTAGTTTACATCATCAGATATTCCTGCAAGAATGACACAGTGAAAATTACCTGTTGTATACCTACAACTCACCGAAAAATGTTGTTGCATTCACAGCTTAAAGAAATCTTCTCTAATTACATAATATGGTATTATTTTTTGAAGAGGGAGAGAGAGAGAGAGAGAGAGAGAGAGAGAGAGAGAGAGAGAGAGAGAGAGATTCCATAGGAAATTAATAATGATAAATTACAGACATGCTAATCTATCTTTCCTGTGGACTCATAAAGCTTCAACAAAGACACATAAATGTGGAAACATAAATAATGTACAAGAGTTTGAAATTCAATTCTAATTCTCAAATCACTGAGACACTGGGAAGAAGTAAAAAGGAAGTTTGGGTTTAACACATGGCCAATGATATAACTAAAACATTACCCCTCTCAGTGAGAGAAATTAGTCTATTAATGTGGAGGATCTACCAATTTTAAGTCAATAAACAATGAGCTGCCAAAGTTACTGCTACAATAAAATGGCACAGAGTAATTTTTTCTGTATTCCAACTAAAACAAAACTGTCACACACAAATAATACAGCTACTCACCACATATTTAGTCATACATAAGATAAAGAAATTGTATAGATTAGTCACCACTTGTGCATGGAGACCTCAGTCAGCAAGAACTTTGCTCATCAAAGGCCGCGTTCTAAGTTTAAGTTGTTGACCGGCACATAGTTTTAATCTGATAGAATGTATAAAAATTACACATAGTACAGCACAGAGTAAAAGTTTCATTGTGCAAAGATAAATAAGCTGGCAATAGCAAAAATATTAAACTATAATCTGAGAAAATAAATTAAAGAATGTACTATGAGTTTGGAAAGCAGTAGAGAGGTACTAACAGACTAAAATTTGTGCCAGGTCACAAGGAGTGTCTGGGTAGCAAAGCAGGTATGAGCATGGCCTGTAAAATCCCCGGATCCAAGTTTAATTTCTTGTCAAGCATCGAAGAGGACCCACAGGAAGGACAGAGAGCTAGAGTGTGACGACTCATCAACAATTAGGTCATTAGAGACAGAGCGCAAGCCTGGATTGGTAGAAGTAAGGGAGCACACTCACCATGCCTTTTAAAAGGAACAGTCCCAGTATTTGCCTTAAGTTATGGAATTGAAGAAAGCCTAGCCTAAATTTGGATTGCTGGGTGGGGATTTGCACTGCCATCCTTGCTCCTTAGGACCCAGAAGAAATCTATTGAAAAACTAGGATAGCCTTCTTAGTAAAGGTTCAGCATTTTTCTATCAGGCACTCTCAGTCAGCACTACAATTTTGTTAACCTTTTACTTCTGTCACCACAGTTGTGCTCTTTTAGGACAAGTATAAAATTTCCCTGCTTGGCACTGATATGGCATTGAGGTCAGTTAAAATGTTTTTATTGTGTCGGTTCAAAAATGTTCAAATGTGTGTGAATTCCTAAGGAACCAAACTGCTGAGGTCATTGGTCCCTAGACTTACACACTACTAAAACTAACTTATGTTAAGAACACCACACACCCACACACACACACACACACACACACACACACACACACACACACACACACACACACACACGCCCGAGGGAGGACTTGAACCTCCGGCGGGAGGGGCCACACAATCTGTGAAATGGCGCCTCAAACTGCGTGGCCACTCCGCGTGACTATTTTATTGGTATATGATCTAAAACTACGTAAGTCAAGAATAAGCTAGGCAATCATAATATTTTTGTTTAGAAAGCTTCTTAATGTATCAAGGGAATTAAAAAAGAAATAAGCCAGAGGCTCTAAAATGAAAACTGATAAAGGACTGCAAAGTCGTTTGTGTACGGAAGCAGGTGTGATCCCTACAAGAACGTTATGTTTCCAAACTTGACACTAGAGGAATACGGGCGCACACAGTGAGCATTTGCACAAACTTACCGTCCTTTTCTGACATAGCAAATTGGAACTATTCCATCTGTAATAATGCATTTAGTTTTACTGGGAATCAATTTAATTAAAACTTATTATGTAACAAGAAAAACATTGTGACCTAATTTCTGGGCATGGTGACACGATAAGGTATTGAGACTGGCAGTTCAGCTTCTACATAACATACACCAAATTCTCTGAAATTAGTTTGTTTATGCAATAATTAACAATAAAGTTAATAATTAGCCAAATTATAAATCACCCTTTTACCCCAGTGTTTATTAAATTCTTATCTTAGCCATTGTACTTTTATTAATCTGCCATTGTACTTTTATTAATCTGATTTTTATGCTGCAGGTGACATACTATTTGATTTGGTTATAATAGAGGGAAACATTCCACGTAGGAAAAATATATCTAAAAACAAAGATGATGTGACTTACCAAATGAAAGTGCTGGCAGGTCGACAGACACACAAACAAACACAAACATACACACAAAATTCAAGCTTTCGCAACAAACTGTTGCCTCATCAGGAAAGAGGGAAGGAGAGGGAAAGACGAAAGGATGTGGGTTTTAAAGGAGAGGGTAAGGAGTCATTCCAATCCCGGGAGCGGAAAGACTTACCTTAGGGGGAAAAAAGGACGGGTATACACTCGCACACACACACACACATATCCATCCACACATATACAGACACATGTCTGCTTGTGTCTGTATATGTGTGGATGGATATGTGTGTGTGTGCGAGTGTATACCCGTCCTTTTTTCCCCCTAAGGTAAGTCTTTCCGCTCCCGGGATTGGAATGACTCCTTACCTTTTCCCTTAAAACCCACATCCTTTCGTCTTTCCCTCTCCTTCCCTCTTTCCTGATGAGGCAACAGTTTGTTGTGAAAGCTTGAATTTTGTGTGTATGTTTGTGTTTGTTTGTGTGTCTGTCGACCTGCCAACACTTTCATTTGGTAGGTCACATCATCTTTGTTTTTAGATATACTATTTGATTTAGTCAACAAGTAAGAATTTTGCATAATTTACAGTGTATTTCAATATGGTGTATGTACTCTTAAGTAAGTTATTCCCAATGTGGATGCACAAAGTACTTTGATCAACTTTTCTGAATTTCTAGATTACTGCAGTTCTTACAAAACAAAATTTAATCAATACTTATAATACATCCTGAATAGCAAAATTTAACCTAGCTGCTTTTCAATGACTGTGCAGTTTCTGAAATAAAAACTTGTTCATCCACCAGTCTTTAGATGGATGTCACTCAATGTCAACAGTCTATGTCCAGTTTGTTGATGACAATACATGCACCTGCACTGCGAAAACTAAGCAATGTTGATATTTAAAAAGTTTCTAGTGATTTTTGTAACTCATACTCTGATTAAAACTAACTTTGTAATTGACAGTTGCAATGGCCAGGAGGGGGGTTGGCAATGTTGCCGGAGTGCAGCCAGTCACACTTCACAAGGCGCTGCACATATCTACAAATCAAGCAACACAGTACGCACTTGGCACTCGAGAAACAACTATGACTGGATGGCAGCTGGCCCCTACCACTCTACTTGCTGAAATGTCAATCACAATACTAATTTTAATCAGAATATAATTAATATTTTGACTGAACTCTCTCTTGGTTGGTAGGAGACTTTAAGTGAAGATGAGCTTTCATTAAGAGTAGTGATTTTTAATTAATGAGTGAATTAAGTGAACTGTTGCAGTGTACTTTTCTCTGGCAGATTTCTGTGAGCCAGTACTGTACATGAACTATGACATTTATGTAAACATGGAGAGTGTTTGCCCGATTTGATTACTTGGTTTAGGAACTTGATTATTGACAGTGCTTCATTAATGTGTGTTGTGATGATTTTGTAATTTATATGAGCGGTTCTGCCACTGAACTCTATAGTTATTTGTGGCTGCCAACCTGATTTTATGCACTAGTATTTTCCCCAAGTACGAAAATTGGTCATCGTCCATACAGGGTAACTCTGAGGCTAACAAAATACGTGTAAAAGTGCAGCCTACATTGTGGTGAAACTATGAAAAGCAGGTTGTTGCTTTACACCATGCACTAAGTAGTGGAGAAAACAGAGAAATGGATGCTTCGAAAGAAGAGCATAGGGATTTAAATGCATTTCCTTACAGCAAAAGGAGTGCTGAGAATGGGAATTCAATGAAAAATGGCACACTCCTAACATTCAATTAAACCTCTGGGGCAATGGCTGCCACCATAACTTGCTGGACAATAGTATCAGTAACGGTGTGGCATTTCAGATGATGTGTGATTGGGCAACGACATCTGTCCTTTCTTGAATTGCTTGTGTCATACCTTCACCCTTGTAATGGATGTGTAGTGCTCTTCACAGAATTGTGCCATTTTTAATGAATTTCAGTTCCCTTCAGTTATTCCGCTGTCAGGAAATGCACTACACTTCTTTTGAAGCCTTCATGCCGCTGTCTTCAGCACAACTGAGTGCAGTCAATGGCAGATGTGTGCACATGCTCACTTTGTCATCACATGGGCATGGGCCCATGTCCCTCTAGTGGAGAGTTTGGGGCCTCAGTGCTTTCTTCCATAGGCATTCACATTATGAACCTTCCGCGGCTTTCATTTTACAGCCTCCAGCTCATTTTTTTGTGAATGCCCTTATAGTCGTGTTGTATCTGATCTTTTTAAATGGATGTGGCAAAATATCACAGTGCTATAAATTTGAAATTATAATGAAAAGGAAAGATTACAACTCGCCATACAGAGGAGATGCTGAGCTGCAGACAGGCACCACAAAAAAAGACTGCTAGAGAAGTAAGCTTTCAGCCAAATGACCCTCTTCAGAATTACTAAAAAGCAGGCACATGCATGCGTGCTCCCCCCCCCCCCCCCCCCCCCCACACACACAAACGCAACTAACACACGACCACTGTCTGTGGCTGCCCAGACCAGATTCTGGCCTCAGCAGCCAGAGACAGTGATCACCTGTGTGTGAGCTGCATTTGCGTAAATGTATGTGTGTGTGTTTTTTGTCTAATTCAGAAGAGAGCCTTTTGGTCAGAAGCTTACTTGTCTAGTTGTCTTTTTGTTGTGCCTGTCTGTGACTAAACATCTCAATTATATGAGTAGTAGCAATCTATCCTTTTCATTCCAATGTTGTTATTCCATCCTGGATTTACCACTGTTTGATACAATTCTGTTTGCTTTGGACAGTTTATGGCTCACAAATTCATCGAAAGTTGGTGAAGGTTTATGATTCTGCTATTTCATTTTCAGCAGTTAAGAAATGGGCAGCTGATTTCACAATTATTTGTAACTTTCTTGAAAATAATCCACTTGGTGGACACCCGGCAACTGCAACTGCAGCTGGAAATATCAAGAAAGTATACAATACTGTACTAAATGATCAGTGAATAAAGGTATATGAAACTCCTCATCTCATAGGCACATCAAAAGCAAAGAGTGTGATTTATATTAAGAATTAAATGTGAGAAAACTATACGCAAGACGGCTGCTGAATTTGTTGAATACTGAACAGAGCAAATTTGAAATGACGATTTTAGTTCTTTAGAAATAAATCCAACTCTTTTTGGGTACCAAATAAAAACTATGTGGGCTCAAACCACCCCACACCAGAAACAAAACAGCACTCAAAGGCAATGAGTGAAGCCAGTGTTAGCTAAGATGAAAATGCGATTTTGCTAACTGATTACCTTCTGAACGGTAAAATAACAGCTGATCAATACTGGACTATCAAAAGAAGGAAAGAATCACTATTCATCAAGACAAAAGAAGCTAGTGACAGGAAATTATTTGGAATTCCTCAATTGGCTAGGTAGATTAGAGAAGTTAAAAAGAGAAATGGATACGTTGAAGTTACATATAGTGGGAGTTAGTGCAGTGTGAAGGCAGGAATAACAGGACTTCTGATCAGATTAGTACAGTATTATCAAAACAAAATGAAATAGGGATAATGCAGGAATACGTCTAATAATGAATGAGAAAATACAAATAAGCTACTATGAACAACACAGTGAACATATTACCATGGCCAGTGTGGATACGCCAGTCAACACCCACCATAACAGTATAAGTTTATATCCATACTTGCTTTGCAGATGACGGACAGATACACACACACACACACACACACACACACACACACACACACACCTATGCCCTTACATGGTGCCTGCTGGGTGAAAAAGAGGCCTTACCTTCAGTCCCACACCCAAGTTTAACCATACTGGACTTATCAAAGACCCACTCTCCTTTCCACGGTCCATATAGATGAAACACTTCTTTTCCACCAATTCCTCCAACCAGAGCAAACCTAATTTCAACACTGAACCTTACCTCTCCCAGTTAATACCTCCACCCAACTGTAACCATCCCACTCTGCCACCTAACCACCCCCTGGTCATCTTCCAGGAATTCGTTATCCCCAACTTTGTCTCACCATCACCATCATTCCCCATATCCCTTCCTAAGAACACTAACCCTTTGATAGAAGAAAGGGCAGCCATGCACATGTAACCTCCAATCCCTACTGAAATCCATAAGCAGTTTCCAGAACCTCTGCTCCGAGTCCATCTCCCGCAACACCCACCCTCTACTTGCTCCCTAAAATCTGTGAACCCCACAATCTTGGATGCCCCGTTGTAGCTGACTATTGTGTTCCCACTGAATGAATTTCTGCTCTTGTTGAACAGCACATCCAACCAACTGCCCAAAATCTAGCCTCCTACATCATCAAAGATATTAACCACCCCTTTACCTCCTGGACCCCTACTTGTCACTATTAAAAAATGCCATGTCCCCATACACTGGCATCCCTCATGCCTCTAGTCTTGTCCCTATCAACCTGTTTATGGGCAATCTACAGGTAACTTTCCTAGCCTAGCCTAACCTCCCATCCTCCTACTCTGGTTCTGGTTCACTGATGGTGTCTTCATGATCTGTACTCATGACCAAGACACCTGATCCTCTTTCCTACACAACTTCAACACCTCGTCTCCTACCTGCTTCAACTAAGTCCTCCTCAACCCAACAATCCATTTTCCTGAACATTGACCTCCACCACTCTGATGGTTCCATCCACATCTGTCCAGATTAAACCCACTAACCATCAACAACACCAGCATTTTGAAAGCTGCTATCCCTTCCACACAAAAAAATCCCTTCCATATAGCCTAATCACCCATGGATGATGTACCTGCTGTTACAAGAGCTCCCTTGCCCAGTATGCCGAAGGTCTCAAGAAGACCTTTGTAGACAAGGACTGCCCCCCCCCCCCCCAAACCTAATCCACAAACAGATTTCCTATGCCATATCCTCACACACCTGCAATCCTCCTACCACCCCCAAGTACCAACTACCAAGTAGCGCCCCTCGTTACCCAGTATCACCCTGGACTGCAACAGCTGAAGCATATCCTTTGTCAGGGCTTTGACTACCTCTTGTCATGGCCCAAAATCAGGGACATCCTATCCAAGATTTTCCACACGCCTCCCGAATGGTGTTCCACTGCCCAACCAACCTACACAACACCCTAGTTCATACCTATGTCACTCCCATTCCCAACCCTTGCCACAGGAATCCTATACCTGTGGTGGACTAAGATGCAAGACTTGCCCAATCCACCCACCCAGCGCCTCCTGCTCCCCTCCCGTCACAGGCTTATACTATCCCATCAGAGGCCGGGAGACCTGTGAAAGCAGGCATGTCATATACCAATTCTATCGCAAATACTGCCCAGTTTTTTATTTTGGTATGACGACCAATCAACTGCCCACCATCATGAATGGTCACAGCCAAACTGTCACCAAGAACAAAGTTCACCAATCAGTGGCCAGCATGCTCAATTTCAATGGCTGCTTCACAACCTGGGTCATCTGGATCCTTCCCTCCACCACCAGCTTCTCTGAGCTATGCAGATGGGAGTTGTCCTCTCAACACATCCTTCACTCCCATAATTGTCCCAGATTCAATCTTGAATAATTCGCTTTCCCCACATCCTCCAACCAACTGTTTCCCCTTCCTCTGTCCTGTCACCCACACCAAGTTCATATCTCATCAACTTAAGCGTGTGCTGTTCTTCACTGGTTCTGACAACGGTGCACCCCATCTCCAGCCCGTGTACCTGCCACCCCTGCATCCCTACCCGGCAAACCAACTGCCTCCCTCTCAAGCCATAGCCACCAAACCCCCCCCCCCCCCCCCAAAAAAAAAAAAAAAAAAAAAAATCCCTCTCCCTGTCTCCTACCTCTCCCCAACCCACATTACAAGCTTGTCCACCTGCCGAATGCAGCACTGTCACTGTTCGTCCAAATGCTGCTGTGTAAGGGCATGTATGTATGTATGTATGTATGTATGTACAGAGTGGTCCATTGATCGTGACCTGGCCAAATATCTCACAAAATAAGCGTCAAACGAAAAAACTACAAAGAACGAAACTTGTCTAGCTTGAAAGGGGAAACCAGATGGCGCTATGGTTGGCTCGCTAGATAGCGCTGCCATAGGTCAAACGGATATCAACTGCGTTTTTTTAAATAGGAACCCCCATTTTTTATTACATATTCGTGTAGTATGTAAAGAAATACGAATGTTTTAGTTGGAGCACTTTTTTCGCTTTGTGATAGATGGCGCTGTAACAGTCACAAACATATGGCTCATAATTTTAGATGAGCAGTTAGTAACAGGTAGGCTTTTTAAATTAAAATACAGAACGTAAGTACATTTGAACATTTTATTTTGGTTGTTCCAATGTGATACATGTACCTTTGTGAACTTATCATTTCTGAGAAAGCATACTGGTACAGCGTGATGACCTGTAAATACCACATTAATGCAATAAATGCTCAAAATGATGTCTGTCAACCTCAATGCATTTGGCAATACGTGTAACGACATTCCACTGAACAGCGAGTAGTTTGCCTCCCATAATGTTCGCACATGTATTGACAATGCACTGACGCATGTTGTCAGGCGTTGTCAGTGTATCAAGATAGCAAATATCCTTCAACTTTCCCCACAGAAAGAAATATGGGGACATCAGATCTGGTGAATGTGAGGGCCATGGTACGGTGTTTCGACGACCAATCCACCTGTCATGAAATATGCTATTCAATACCGCTTCAACCACACGCAAGCTATGTGCCGGACATCCATCATGTAGGAAGTACATCGCCATTGTCATGCAGTGAAACATCTCATAGTAACATCGGTAGAACATTACGTAGGAAATCAGCACACACTGCACCATTTAGATTGCCATCGATAAAGTTGGGGCCAATTATCCTTCCGCCCACAATGTCGCACCACACATTAACCCGCCAAGGTCGCTGATGTTCCACTTGTCGCAGCCATAGTGGATTTTCTGTTGCCCAATAGTGCATATTATGCCAGTTTATGTTACCGCTGTTGGTGAATGACGTTTCGTCGCTAAATAGAACCCTTGCAAAAAAATCTGACATCGTCCCGTAATTTCTCTTGTGTCCAGTGGCAGAACTGTACACAAATATCGAAGTTGTCACCATGCAATTTCTGGTGCATAGAAATATGGTACGGGTGCAATTGATGTTGATGTAGCATTCTCAAGACCAATGATTTTGAGATTCCCGATTCTCGCACAATTTGTCTGCTACTGATGTGCGGATTAGCCGCGACAGCAGCTAAAACACCTACTTGGGCATCATCATTTGTTTCAGGTTGTGGTTGACATTTCACATGTGGCTGAACACTTCCTGTTTCCTTAAATAACGTAACTATACGGCGAATGGTCCGGACACTTGGATGATGTCGCCCAGGATACCGAGCAGCATACGTAGCACACGCCCGTTAGGCATTTCGATCACAATAGCCATACATCAACACGATATCGACCATTTCCGCAGTTGGTAAATGATCCATTTTAACAGGGGTAATTTATCACGAAGCAAATACCGTCCGCACTGGCGGAATGTTACGTCATACCACGTACTTATACGTTTGTGACTATTACAGCGCCATCTATCACAAAGCGAAGAAAGTAGTCCAACTAAAACATTCATATTTCTTTACGTACTACACGAATATGTAATCAAAAATGGGGGTTTCTACTTAAAAAAACGCATTTGATATCTGTTTGACCTATGGCAGCGCCATATAGTGGGCCAAACATAGCGCCGTCTGGTATGTCAGTGTGTGTGTGTGTGTGTGTGTGTGTGTGTGTGTGTGTGTGTGTGTGTGGTTTTTTTTACTCTAGCTCAAGAAAGGATTACCTCCGAAAGCTGGAAGCTGGAAAGTTTTCTTTCTTTTTGTGTGTGCCTGTCGAAGACTCAATGATCCTGCTTTTCAGTGATTGGTCTCCTTTACTACAAAAACAGTAGATGAAAATGGACTGGGGTAAAGGAATGAAGGGGAAGCAACCGGGCAGAATTTTGCACAGAGCACAATTTAATAACTGCTAATAGTTTGTGTAAGAATTACGAAAGAAAGCTGTATCTCTTGGAAGAGACTAGAGACACCAGGAGGTTTCAGGTAGAAGAAACTGCAGATAGGTTGGAAATTAAGTACATGGGATATGGCTAAAAAAAAAAAAAAAAAAGGGCAGATGTTGTTAACGAGTTTGAAAGGGAGCGTTGAGCAACAATCGATCGAAACAGGGGAAAGGAATACAATAACAGCCAAAGGGCGTAGCATCGTGTGATGAAAAAGTGAAGGTAGCAGAGGTTTAAAAAGACCAAACCCAACAAAACCATTGGCCTTGCCGCAGTGGTAACATCGGTTACCATCAGATTACTGAAGTTAATCGCTGTTGCGGTGGGCTAACATTTGGGTGGGTGACCATGCAGTCTGCCAAGCACTGTTGGCAAATGGGGTGCACACAGCACTTGTGAGGAAAACTGAGGAGCTATTTGATTGGAAGTAACAGCTCCAGTATTATAGATTGACAAAACGGCTCGGAGAGTGGTGTGCTGCACATGTGCCCCTCCATATCCGCACACAGTGACGTCTGTGGGCATGGTGGCCGGTTGGTACTGTTGGGCCTTCATGGCGTATTCGGGTGGAGTAGAGTAGCAGGCCCAGTAAAACCCTTGGATAATATATGAAATATTGAACTAAACTGACGAAAGGAGAAAATATAAAGTAGCAGCAAATAAATAAGGCGAAAGTAAATACATATTTTTAAAAATGAGACTGACAGAAAATCCAAGATGGCAAATGAGTAATGACTAAAGCAAAAATGCAAAGCTTTAGAAGCATGTATTATTATGAGAAAGAGAGATGCCAACTGTAAGAAAAGCAAAGCAAGCTTTGCAGGAAAGAGAAGCACCTGTATACCTATTACTGGTATGCTATTAGAGCTCTTAATATTCAAAGGAAAGGCTGAAAGGTGGAAGGAATATACAGACATTCTATTTCAGAAAAACAAACTTGAAGAGAATATTACAGAAATAGAAAAAGTAGTACACGAATATGAGATGAGAGTATGACATTGTGAGAATAATTTGACAGAGTACTCAAAGACCAAGTCGAACAAGGCCCCTCAAGAGGACGACATTCCCTCAAGTTGTTGGGCTCGGTAGAGCCAACCACGAGAAATCTATTCCACCTGCTACACAAAATACATGAGAAAGTCAAAACACTGCTGGACTTGAAGAAGAATTTAATTACAATTCCAAAGAAGGCAGGTACTACAGGTGTGAATATTACTGAACCATCAGTTTAATAAGTCATGGTTGCAAAATACTGACACAAATTATTTACAGAAGAATGGAAAAACTGGCAGAAACTGATCTCAGAGAAGATCATTTTGGGTTATGAAGAAATGGTGCAAGCCTAGTTTTATCACAGCAGCTAGTTTTATTCTATCAACTTCTTAATACCAAATCTTATTAGTCAACACTGGGTAACTATTTATTAGCTACTTTGCAGTAATAAGGTTAATTAATGGCACAGGGATCCAAGTTTCATCCATTCGAGCAACTCTATAAAGAGTTTTTGGACTACTGGCGGGCAGCTCAGATTGGTTGGTTGGTTTGTGGGGTTAAAGGGACCAGACTGCTACGGTCATCGGTCCCTTTTTCCAAAAAACTAAAACCACCCAAAGAGAATAAAAAACGAACAACAGGAAACACGGCAGACGACACAGGACAAGAAATACTCTGACAGAGAACAGACAAAACAAATTAAAATCACACCGAGTGTGACGGTGGTTGGCCGACCACAGAGAAAAAAAGGAAAAGCCAACCACCGAGCACACATTAAAAACTCAGTTTAAAATCGAAGGCCAAAAGCCAGAATCAACATAAAAACAAACACTCAGATTAAATGATAAAAACCCTCTGCTCGAATAAAACGTAAAACTAAGCTAGACATTGCATTGTCGTCAGTTAAAAGGGCAGGGAGCGTATCAGGCAGCGCAAATGTCTGCCTGACCACATCTGCCTGACCACAGCTAAAAGGGGGCAGGCCAACAAAATGTGGGCCACTGTCAAAGCAGCCCCGCAGCAACATACAGGAAGGTCCTCCCGGCGCAGTAAATAACTGTGTGCCAGCCGGGAGTGGCCAATGCGGAGCCGGCATAGGACTACAGAGTCCCTGCGAGTGGCTCGCAGGGATGACTGCCACACAGCTGTCGTCTCCTTGACAGCACGGAGTTTATTACGTGTGGTCAGTTCGCGCCATTCATCATCCCAAAGTGCAAAAACTTTGCAGCGTAAGACTGGCCTCAAATCAGTCTCCGGGAGGCCAATGTCCAGAGTTGGTTTACTGGTGGCCTCTTTCGCCAGGCGGTCAACATGTTCATTGCCAGGTATCCCAACATGACCGGGGGTCCACACAAAGACCACAGAGCGGCCGCAACGTGCAAGAGTATGCAGGGACTCCTGGATAGCCATCACCAGACGGGAACGAGGGAAACACTGGTCGAGAGCTCGTAAACCGCTCAGGGAATCGCTACAGATAACGAAGGACTCACCTGAGCAGGAGCGGATATACTCTAGGGCTCGAAAGATAGCAACGAGCTCAGTAGTGTAAACGCTGCAGCCAGCCGGCAAGGAACGTTGTTCGGAATGGACCCCTAGAGTTAGCGCATAACCGACACGACCAGCAACCAACGAGCCGTCAGTGTAAACAATGCCAGAACCCTGATACGTGGCCAGGATGGAATAAAAGCGGCGGCGGAAGGCCTCTGGAGGGACTGAGTCTTTCGGGCCCTGTGCCAAGTCGAGCCGAAGGCAAGGGCGAGGAACACACCATCGGGGTGTACGCAAAGTGGTCCGAAAAGGAGGTGGAACAGTGAAAACCCTAAGCCCGGAGAGAAGCTCTTTGACGCAGACCGCGATCATACAACCTGACCGGGGTCGACGTTCTGGCAGATGGACGATTGATTGCGGGAACAGGAGATGGTAGTGCGGATGCCCGGGCGAGCTAAAAACATGGGCAGCATAAGCGGCCAGTAGATTTTGGCGCCTCAACTGCAATGGAGGGACACCTGCTCCGCAAGTATGCTGTCCACTGGGCTGGTCCAGAAAGCACCAGTGGCAAGGTGTATTCCGCTGTGTAGGATTGGGTCCAGTACCCGCAGTGCAGATGGGGATGCTGAGCCATAAGCCAGGCTCCCATAATCCAGACGAGACTGGATTAACGCCTGGTAGAGCCGTAACAGGGTAGATCGGTCGGCGCCCCAGCGAGTGTGGCTCAAGCATCTCAGAGCATTTAGATGCCACCAACACGCCTATTTAAGCTGCCGGATATGAGGCAGCCAAGTCAACCGGGCATCGAAAACCACCCCCAAAAACCTGTGTGATTCCACCACTGAAAGAAGTTCGCCGTCAAGATAAAGCCGCGGCTCCGGGTGGACAGTACGTCACCGGCAGAAATGCATAACGCAGGTCTTGGCTGCCGAAAACTGGAACTCATGAGCTACAGCCCAAGACTGCGCCTTGCGGATAGCGCCCTGTGGCTGACGTTCAACAGCTGCAATGCCAGTAGAGCTGTAGTAAAGGCAGAAGCCGTCAGCATACAGGGAAGCGGAGACAGAATTTCCCACCGCTGCAGCGAGCCTGTTTATTTCCATTAAAAACAGGCAGACACTGAGGACAGATCCCTGTTGTACCCCGTTCTCCTGGACTCGGGAGGAACTATGAGAGGCCGCGACTTGCACGCACAAGGTACGATATGACAGAACATTTCGGATAAAGATCGGCAGAGGGCCCCGAAGACCCCATCCATGAAGCGTAGAAAGTATGTGATGACGCCATGTCGTATCGTAGGCCTTCCGCATGTCGAAAAAGACAGCGACCAGGTGCTGACGGCGGCAAAGGCAGTACGGATGGCCGACTCCAGACTCACTAGAGTGTCGGTGGCAGAGCAGTCTTTACGAAACCCACCCTGAGACGGAGCCAGAAGGCCCCGAGACTCCAGTACCCAATTCAAGCGCCGGCTCACCATCCGTTCGAGAAGCTTGCAAAGAACGTTGGTGAGGCTAATGGGGCAGTAGCTGTCCACCTCCAAAGAGCTCTTGCCCGGTTTCAAAACGGGGATGACAATGCTTTCCCGCCATTGCGACGGAAACTAACCCTCGACCCAGAGACGGTTGTAAAGGTCGAGGAGGCGTCGCTTGCAGTCCACTGAAAGGTGTTTCAGCATCTGACAGGGAATGTGATCTGGCCCAGGAGCGGTATCAGGGCAAGCGGCAAGGGCACTGTGAAATTCCCACTCACTGAATGGAGCATTGTAGGATTCAGAATGGTGGGTGCGAAAAGAAAGGCTCCGACGTTCCATCCGCTCTTTAATGGAGCGGAAGGCCAGTGGGTAATTGGAAGGAGCGGAACTAAGAGCAAAATGCTCTGCCAAGCTGTTGGCAATTTCGTCGGAGTCTGTACAAACTGCTCCATTCAGTGAGAGCGCAGGGATGCTGACAGAGGTCCGGTAGCCATAGAGGCATCGGATCTTGGCCCAGACCTGTGATGGAGAGACATGGGGGCCAATGGTGGACACATACCGCTCCCAGCACTCCTGCTTGCTTTTGTGGATAAGGTGGCGGGCCCACACACGCAGCCGTTTGAAGATGATGAGGTGTTCAATGCAGGGATGTCGCTTGTGACGCTGTAGCGCCCGCCGGCAATCTTTAATCGCCTCAGCGATCTCAGGCGACCACCAAGGCACAGTCCGCTGCCGAGGGGACCCAGAAGAACTGGAAATGGCAGATTCTGCGGCAGTAACGGTGCTGGTGGTGACTGAGTGAACCACCGCATCAATGTCGTCATTAGAGAGGCTCAATAGCGGCAATGGAGGAGAACAAGTCCCAGTCAGCCTTATTCATAGCCCATCTGCTGGGGCGCCCAGAAGAGTGACGTTGTGACAGTGACAGAAAGATCGGAAAGTGGTCACTGCCACACAAGTTGTCATGCACACTCCATTGGACAGACGGTAAGAGGCGAGGGCTACAGATCGAAAGGTCGATGGTGGAGTACGTGCCATGCACCACGCTGAAGTGTGTGAAGGAACCATCATTTAAAAGTGAAAGATCGAGCAGCTCAGACTGTTCCACAACTCTTCAATAACTTGTATAATGAACTGAGAAAAAACCTACAGGAATCTACCACACTTTTTCAGAAAGACTTTACAGAAAGAAGGAGGCTGTGGCAGTGATGCAGACTGGACTTCAATCACAATGAAAACATAACAAAAGAGCTCCTTGCCAGGCCGTGAAGGCCCAAGAGATGTCTACCAGCCACCGTGTCACCCTCGTCCCTGTGGCATCGTGCAGATGCTGTATGAAGGGGGATGTGGTCAGCACACTGCTCTCCTGGACGTTTTACACACTTTCCAGACCATGGAGCTGCTACTACTCGGTCATGGAGCTCCTCAATTGGCATCACGACACTGAGTGCACCCCATACCAGTCATCCCACCAAGAAATATTCACTCTCAGTACTGGGAATCAAACCAGGTCCTCTGCATGGTACCCTTCTACACTGATCGCTCAGCTACTAAGGTGGACATGAGACTACTCTGCATAAATGATTTATAATAAGTTAATAGGTGACTGGTCATCTACAGCAAAAAAAAAAAAAAAAAAGAAAAGAAATAATAATAATAATAATAATAATAATAATAATAATGTTGGTTAAAACTCTATTGTAGTGCTATTCCCATATACCCTGAGGGAGACCTAAGGTAGCAGTGTTCAGGAATCACAGGAGGAAACATCAGTGAGCTGCCATTACCAAGGTCTACGTATAATCTACTGGCAGATGTGGTCTGTTGAATACTCCACAGCAATTCTTGGTGACAATGTTGAAATGTGTTATTCATGCTCAATATTAATTAAAAAAAGTAAATGTTAGATATAAGTTTTCCACCGAATACCAAACAGGCCATCATCACAAACGGATTCAGTTTGCAATGACAACAGGAAAGGAAACATTTACCCAACTGAAGGCAATATCGAATAACGAGTCCACTCACAAACAGCATCATAAACAACTGCCAGTAAAGGCATCCACGGTCATTGTCTGTCAATAAAATTCTTCTGGATATGTGACCGCATTATCAAAATGTAAACGTCTCCAACATTTTGGCTATTGTTGCAAATGCTCTTCCTCAGGTGCTGAGCTGACAGTCAGGAGGGCCATTTGCAACAGTAGTCGTACCTCAATGTTTCAGCTCAGAAACTACCACCAATAACAATTTTCGTACTGAACATATTAATTCTAGCCAACAAAACTGTCATTGGTATACATCATCCTGCAATAAACATCTACAAAGAAATTCATCAACACCCATCTTCAACCTCATGGCTGAAGTCTACAATCAATATACACTCCTGGAAATTGAAATAAAAACACCGTGAATTCATTGTCCCAGGAAGGGGAAACTTTATTGACACATTCCTGGGGTCAGATACATCACATGATCACACTGACAGAACCACAGGCACATAGACACAGGCAACAGAGCATGCACAATGTCGGCACTAGTACAGTGTATATCCACCTTTCGCAGCAATGCAGGCTGCTATTCTCCCATGGAGACGATCGTAGAGATGCTGGATGTAGTCCTGTGGAACGGCTTGCCATGCCATTTCCACTTGGCGCCTCAGTTGGACCAGCGTTCGTGCTGGACGTGCAGACCGCGTGAGATGACGCTTCATCCAGTCCCAAACATGCTCAATGGGGGACAGATCCGGAGATCTTGCTGGCCAGGGTAGTTGACTTACACCTTCTAGAGCACGTTGGGTGGCACGGGATACATGCGGACGTGCATTGTCCTGTTGGAACAGCAAGTTCCCTTGCCGGTCTAGGAATGGTACAACGATGGGTTCGATGACGGTTTGGATGTACCGTGCACTATTCAGTGTCCCCTCGACGATCACGAGTGGTATATGGCCAGTGTAGGAGATCGCTCCCCACACCATGATGCCGGGTGTTGGCCCTGTGTGCCTCGGTCATATGCAGTCCTGATTGTGGCGCTCACCTGCACGGCGCCAAACACGCATACGACCATCATTGGCACCAAGGCAGAAGCGACTCTCATCGCTGAAGACGACACGTCTCCATTCGTCCCTCCATTCACGCCTGTTGCGACACCACTGGAGGCGGGCTGCACGATGTTGGGGCGTGAGCGGAAGATGGCCTAACGGTGTGCGGGACCGTAGCCCAGCTTCATGGAGACGGTTGCGAATGGTCCTCGCCGATACCCCAGGAGCAACAGTGTCCCTAATTTGCTGGGAAGTGGCGATGCGGTTCCCTACGGAACTGCGTAGGATCCTACGGTCTTGGCGTGCATCCGTGCGTCGCTGCGGTCCGGTCCCAGGTCGACGGGCACGTGCACCTTCCGCCGACCACTGGCGACAACATCGATGTACTGTGGAGACCTCACGCCCCACGTGTTGAGCAATTCGGCGGTACGTCCACCCGGCCTCCCGCATGCCCACTATACGCCCTCGCTCAAAGTCCGTCAACTGCACATACGGTTCACGTCCACGCTGTCGCGGCATGCTACCAGTGTTAAAGACTGCGATGGAGCTCCGTATGCCACGGCAAACTGGCTGACACTGACGGCGGCGGTGCACAAATGCTGCGCAGCTAGCGCCATTCGACGGCCAACACCGCGGTTCCTGGTGTGTCCGCTGTGCCGTGCGTGTGATCATTGCTTGCTTGTACAGCCCTCTCGCAGTGTCCGGAGCAAGTATGGTGGGTCTGACACACCGGTGTCAATGTGTTCTTTTTTCCATTTCCAGGAGTGTATACTAGAACTATAGCATATCAGGATAATATACTTTAAACACGAACTGATAGCCACACAGTGGCTGCAACTATTGTTTGAAATAGTCTTTTCAACTATACATTCAAGTGATACATTCATAATGTCTAACACACTAGCTCAAAGGACAGCATAACAATGATTTTTTTAAAAATGATTTAATGTTTGCTCTTAACTGTAACTGTTACAGCCTAAAGTAATCATGATATCACTTAAAAAAAAAAAAAATAATGAAAGCCATGATCTGTTTTACATGAAGTTAATAATAATGAATCACCGACTTTTAGTTCAGTTAACGAACAGCAGTTAATTCAGAAGGTATTGTACGTTATGATAATTTCTCATCTCTGAAGAAGTAACGAATTTCAATTCTTCCCCCCCCCCCCCCCCCCCCCCCCCTCCCCAAAGACTCGGCCATATTAGTTAAATACTACAGTTTCAGAAACTGGTTTCATTGACATTTAGATTTTTAATAATGTCTCACCTCTTTTATCATCAACACTTTCAGTATTTACAATCAGCGGTAGAGCTGCTGATTCTGGAGAACTGTCAATAGTATTTCTTTGTGGGTGATCCTCATCCTGTGACACAGATGAAGTGCTGCTTGTACTGCTTGAACGACTCCTTATAATTGTTGGTGAACAACACGTACTTTCTTTTTTAATGACCCCCTGTTCTGACCCACAACCACTGTGTTGTTTTCTCTGACGGTATTCAGATATGGAAAGCTGTAAAAAAATAAAATAAAAACGGAAGTTTCATACCACATTTAAACAACCAATATGTCAAACAAACATTTAAACCACATGAAGAACTTAAACAGAAGGCATGCACACTCCTACCGTTCTGACCTTGCGCTTGGCAGGTTGAACCAAGACTGTGTTCACTCTCTCTTCTTGTTTTGTTTTCTGTTCTTCAAGACTTTTCTGAACTGACTGACATGGGTTTATGATTCTAGTGTGTTCCTCATCTCCTTCTGCACTTTTACATGAACTTATCACAGAACATTCTGCAGATGTAACTCTATAGTTATGAGTTGTTTGCAATATGCCTCTTTCCCTCCGAGTTTCATTACAAAACAGTGAAGTGCTGCTTGTTTGTTTGGCTGCTGGTGCACACTCATCGATATCTGTGTCATCCCTTACAGACACTTCATCATCTTCTTCCTCCTTTTTGTTTCCTATTCCATTGCCTTCATGCTCCCCTTCCTCATCCACTACGTCTGTCCCAGAGGTTCCTCCTCTTCCTCCAGCTTGTCCTTCACCTGATACTGCTTCATAACCACCAACATCACCATCTTCTTCATCCCCATTATCATTAGCATCCTCTCCACCAGCAGCATCATGATCATCATTGTGGCCACCATCACCATCATCATCATCATCAATGTCATCACCCACTTCTTCTGTCTCTTCATCTTCTTCAATGTCAACATCCTCATCTTCTTCTTCATTGTCACCTTCACCACTACCACCAGCGCCACTACCACAACCACCAGTGCCATCATAATCTTCATTTCTCGACTCCTTATAAGGAAATTTGCTGGCCTCTCCACTTATTATTTCATTAGGAGCTGAATCACAATTTATTTCACAGTCCTGTTGTGAGACATAATTCGCTTTTTGTTCTACATTCCTGAAATTTTTGTCTAATCCAGCAAATTCAGATTCAGCATACTGAGGATAAGACCCAAAATTATGTTGCTGGCGTATAACAGTGGGATGTGCAGCCTTGATGACATGACTTTGGTTTTGTTCAATGTTTACACTGTATGTCAGTTCTACAGCAGAATCTTGAACTGGCCGTAATTCTGGTTCTTGTGCTTCACAACCTGATGCACCATACTGATCCTCCTCTTCCTCCTCCTCCTCATCCTCTTCTTCCTCTTCCTCTTCATGAATAGACTGGCTGTCTTCCAAGGAGGCATTAGTATCGTCTTCATCACAGCTCACCTAAAATAAAAATGACTCATTACACAAAACAAAGAACATTATATATTTAATCTTTCCTATCTCTCAAATTCTAGTAATGGAAGCCATTAAAGCAAATGAGTACTCTTCCAGTTATTTTAAGCCATTAAAGTAAATGAGTATTCTTACAGTTATTTTTTTATCATACAAGATCCACAGGCAGGATGTACAGGAAGGAACTAGAGGGATGCACAAGTTGGAAAGTAAGTACATGATGTATTCAGCACAAAGAGGGATGGAAAATGTCCCACACCATACGCTTAAGCTGTTTTCACCCCTGGCAAATAGCAACAATGCATTCTGTTCCACAAGGGGACACTGTTTCAGCTTCCAAATCTGTTCTGAAAAATTAATCTGCTCTGTAAACAATTGCCGTCATTTGTTAATCTCAAAAACATTGTGCTTGTTTTACTTGCCCATAATTAACACTGTGATTGCTAAATAGTCTAACATTACCTACATTACAAATATAGTGGGGAAAGTTCTGACTGGATGCAAATAGTTTAGAAGGGTCAAATCGCTTACTTTCGGAACACTTTTCTGCTTGACCATAATGGATTTTGATGAAATTTCATTTGACCATTTGCACATGTCTCTAATGAACATTGGTACAGTTTAACATTCATCAAAGAAATACCAGCTGCAATATTGTCGCTTGTTTGACTCCACGTGCAGAGTGAGGGTGAAATTCTGGTGACTTTGATATGTTATATCTCGGGCAATATTTTGTTGAAAAACAAAAAATTTGGTCATCTTGTATAACTTTTATGCATAATAAGGAAAGAATCTTACAAGCCATATTCACCCAGAAAATTTTAGGGAAAAATCACCTGAAAAAAATTCTAAGTTTGGTTCTTATATCCCATGGACTAAAGGTATGACGAACGTGCAACTTGGCATGTAGTAACCTTACAACACACAGTTTTCAGATATAAAGTGTCTTCTATGTACCACTTTCTAGAATGACAAAGTTAAGTGCATCATTGAAAATTCTGTGGAAAGAAGAAACAAATATGTATTTTTGACCTTATTTTTCAAATAAGTTGTACGAAGAAAATGTAAACTTCAGATTCTTTATTTCTTAGAGTAAACGCATGCTAAACATGAAACTTAATATAGAATTGGTTGATTGCACAATGATGTGGAATAGAAGATTTCATTCACCTACTATTCTCCAATGATCTACAACTTTGTCAAAAAGATGATGATTCTTCTGAAAAGATGAAAATAGTGTATAATTCTTTTACAAATACCATTTTGTATTTAAGCTTCAAAATCAGTCTTCTTTGAAACAACTTGTTTTAAGCCCCTGCCTCCCCTTCCTCACAGAACAATGCATTCAATTTCCAGCATGGGCTAACAATGCAACATAAACTGGAGTGAAAAAATTGCACTACAAATACAGTTTTAACTTTGGACACATCAACATAAGGTTTTCCATTATAAAATATCATTCATGTACTGCTTTCCAAATGTCCACAAAAATCAGCTGAAGTTTGATTTTCATAAAAGTTACAAAAAGTAGATCACAATGAATTTGATTTTAGAAAATTTTTTATATAACTGTTTTCAAGCTAATCACAGTCAGAAAGAACATGTTTTCAAGCATTCAGAAAATCACCTTAGATTTTCCAATGTGCGCTAATAATACCTGAAAATGACAGCAAATTTGAGTGAATGCACTGCAGCAACAGGCTACATTGCAGCAACCTGCTGTCCGTGTTTCATTGCATGTGGTTTTTATCTTTAAATTGACAAGTAACATCTCACTGCATTGCATTCATCCATGGTGACATTGTTTAAAGTTTATGGCTCACGTAAATAATCAATAGTCTTCCAACAATGACCGGAGACGGTAGAGTACTTAGCAAATGGCTTTGTAAGCCAACAGGTACCACCACAAGGCTTTGAAACCTAAATTAAAAACCAAATTAAAGACTTGGGAATCTGGATGAAGAAACCCATCAGTGGCTTGTATTGCACAGCTATTGAGCATGATCCCTACAGTGATCGGTTTGCCAGTTTATGTTCTTGAACCGGTAGTGAAATACTACTTCTCAGTTTAAAGAGAAAAATCACATGCAACGAAATACGGGCAACAGGTTGCTGCAGTGTAGGCTGAAGCCATTGTGCATTCATTTACTCTGCCATAATTTTCAGGTATTATCAGCGCACAGGGGGAAAATCTAACGTAATTCTCTAATCGCTTGAAAACATGCTCTTTTTTACTTTGAACTCAATTATGGAAAACAGGTTTTCTAAAAGCAAATTGAATGTGATCTATTTGTGAATTTTTAAAAAAATCAAGCTTGAACTGATTTTGGAGAAATTTGGAAAGCAGTAAGTGAATTTTATACTGGAAAAAGCTTATGTTGCTAAGTCATCATATTCAAAATCACAGGTTCCACAACTTTCATCAGGGCGACATAAAAAGCCAAAGTTAAAACTTGATTCACAGTGCAATATTTTTTGCCTCAATTTATGTAGCACTGTTAGCCTATATTGGAAATTAAACCCACTGTTCAAGGGAGGGAGAGAGGGGGAGGGGGAGAGGGGGAGGGGGGAGAGGGGCGGGGGGAGGGGGGAGAGGGGGGGGTTAGGGGGAGGAGGGGGAGGGGGAGGGGGGGAGAGAGAGGGGGAGAGAGAGGGGGGAGGGGGAGGGGGAGAGAATGGAGATCATTGATAAGTAGTAGGTGAATGAAATTTTTGTATTCCACAGCCTTGTGCTACCAACTTATTGCATATTAGAGGATGTCAAATTAAACACCTTTCATCTGTCAAATTTCCAAGCTTAGTTTACTTGGTAACCAATTTCAGCATTATACTTCACCATCTTCAGGCCCCTAAGCAACGTATAGGAAGAATCTATGTCAGTAGATACATGCTACAGAGATCACTTCAACTATCACTGATCAGCAGGTGCTAGTTGAAGTGATCATTGTAGCAAGTATCTGCTAATACCAGTATTGCTGGCCCTTGTTTAGATCCAACCAAGGTAGATTCTTCCCACACATCAGTCAGGAGCCTGAAGATGGCATAGTGTAACACTGTAACTGGTAGCCAAATAAAATAAGGTCGGAAATTTGACAGCTGAAATTTGTTTAATTTGCCATTCTCAATCAAACAACTGAGTTCCGCAACCATCTTTAAAAAGATGGACATACTGAGTATTGCATATTAAGTTTCATGTTTAGTATGAATGTACTCTAAGAGATAAGATATTTTAGAACCTTTTTTCATGCCGCTATTTTTGTGCCGGACTTTGATTCAAATTATCTACACTACTGGCCATTAAAATTGCTACACCATGAAGACGACGTGCTACAGATACGAAATTTAACCGACAGGAAGAAGATACTGTGATATGCAAATGATTGGCTTTTCAGAGCATTCATACAAGGTTGGCGCTGGTGGCGACACCTACAACATGCTGACATGAGAAAAGTTTCCAACCGATTTCTCATACACAAACAGCAGTTGAGCGGCGTTGCCTGGTGAAACGTTGTTGTCATGCCTCGTATAAGGAGGAGAAATGCGTACCATCAAGTTTCCGACTTTGATAAAGGTCGGATTGTAGCCTATCGTGATTGCGGTTTATCGTATCGCAACATTGCTGCTCGCGATGGTCGACATCCGATAAGTGTTAGCAGAATATGGAATCGGTGGGTTCAGGAGTGTTATACGGAATGTTGCTTTTTCGGATGAATCCAGGTTCTGTTTACAGCATCATGATGGCTGCATCCGTGTTTGGCGACATCACAGTGAACGCACATTGGAAGTGCGTATTCGTAATCGCCATACTTTCGTATCACCCGGCGTGATGGTATGGGGTTATATTGGTTACGCATCTCGGTCACCTCTTGTTCGCATTGATGGCAGTGGACATTACATTTCATATGTGTTACGACCCGTGGCTCTACCCTTCATTCGATCCCTGCGAAACCCGACATTTCAGCAGGATAATGCACGACCGCATGTTGCAGGTCCTGTATGGGCCTTTCTGGATACAGAAAATATTCGACTGCTGCCCTGGCCAGCACATTCTCCAGATCTCTCACCAATTGAAAACATCTGGTCAATGATGGCCGAGCAACTGGCTCATCACAATACGCCAGTCACTACTCTTGATGAACCGTGGTATCGTGTTGAAGCTGCATGGGCAGCTGTAACTGTACACGCCATCAAAGCTCTGTTTGACTCAATGCCAAGGTATATCAAGGCCTTTATTATGGCCAGAGGTGGTTGTTCTGGGTACTGAGCTCTCAGGATCTATGCACCCAAATTGGGTGAAAATGCAATCACATGTCAGTTCTAGTATAAAATATTTGTCCAATGAATACCTGTTTATCATCTGCATTTCTTCTTGCTGTAGCAATTTTAATGGCCAGTAGTGTAGCATTATTAACATGCATTGGATAATGAAATAAACTTTTCTTTGTGGTTAAAACTATGGTCTTTCTAATGAGCACAGTTTGGAAAGTTTTCTAGAACACAGTTTTTTGCAAAATCAGGCCAAACTATTGAATTTTTGATCTTTTTACAAAACGTTCAACTATGCACTTTATTTATTAATTTTGAAAGTGGTACACATCCTGTAGTGCATATTGCTGATAGGTGTAGCAGAATGATGTTACTGCTTCGTGCAGCCCAAGGTAGACTGCTCCTTGCTACTATGCACTGTCCCACGAACCACCCTCTTACAGTTACATCACTTTAGATGTAGTTGTCATGATGATGTTTGTCATTTCTTAACACACAGTATTTTAGATTTTCTCAGTGTACTATCATTTTGAACTATTGTTGTTTATTCAGCTGAGTGTTATCTTGCAGATGGTGTGACAATCTGGCAAGCTGACTCTTTACCACCTTCAGATTGTCCTTATGACAGATTGCCTTCCACTGGCCACCACAGATAAATCACCTACTGATGGTCATGGGCCTGTAAATGTCTGGGAGTGCCTGCACTGGGAGAGCGGTTGAAGTAGTGCCTAATTGGGACACAAGCAGCAATCCTTACTGACCCTGTGCTGCTGACACCAGGCTCGTGACATTGCTGATGCGAAGGGGGTGGGTTTCGTAGTGTGGTCTTAGCTCTTCAGATGGTGTGGCATGAGTGATCTTTCCACTAGTTGCCATTGTGCTTTGAGCATGCTGAAGGCTAGTACTAAGCCTTAATTGGTTTTGAATCGATCTTTATTGCTGCATTTGTCATATAGCAATATCTCTACAGATTCTTTTAAGGCACCATCCCAGAATACGTCAATCTGTTGTAACAATTTAGTGCTGTCATAATTAACGAAGTCTTTATAGCACACTGGATATGGTGGCTGTCCTAACTGTTCTTAAAGGAAAATGTTTGTAGGTGCAGCAATTCTGGTGCTAAACTCTACTGGTTGGAGATTCAGCATGCTATAAACCGAAGAAACCTACTATGCCACAGCTTGCAGAGGAGGAAGGAAAACCTTTTGCGACATTGTCTACCCCTTACATCTGCAACATCTTGGTGAAAATTGGAAGAATAATTTAGAAATATAATGTTGCGTATGTATTTTGCTCATATGCACATATGACAAAGATGTTGGGACACCTGGGACTCCAGATACCAGGAGTTGACAACAACCCATGGCAGTGCAGAAAAGCTGTGTAGAGCAAGGTGTTACAAGGATAACGACTAACTAACAAAATCAGCTGTCACAGAATACTGCATCTCTGAAGGACATATCATGAATTATGATGACACCAAGTTGTTGCAACAGACAAATACATTCTGGGACTGTATCTTATGATAATTTGTATAGAACAGTACATAAAGAGAGCATTTTCCATCTACATAAGGACTGGGACCCAAGTGTTTAGTTTGCTCATAGCTGAGATCATTTCATACAGATGCCCCTAAGTCACATTAGTTGTGTCCTGAGCTCAGCAGTGGCCGCAAAGAAACTGAGGACTACGACTTGTGCTCCAATGGCACACTTCTCCCTCGATCTTTCCAGTGGAGCTGTGCCACGGCATGCAGGTCCATGACCAACAGCAGCAGGAAGGTGATATATATGGACTGTGCCCAGCAAAAAACGATTAGTCCTCAGGACAGCCTGAGGAAGGTAACAAGTCAGCTTGCTGAAATATTGCACCATCTGGACAACGGCACTAAGCTCATTACCTAACAACACTTAAAAACTATTTATGACTATGTTTTTTTTAAACAGTTTCATCAAGTATTTGTGGCAGAACTAAATTTAAAAATATTACCATTTTACAGATATGATAATACAAACCTATCAAGAATCAGTGAGCTGTTTGGGTATTTAGACTTCCCAGACAAATTTCTTTAGGAATGGAACAACAGTTCTAGATGAGATGTGAAATGAATTCTGACTAATATCATGTGTAATGGCATGACGATAAGCAACACTGAATGTTTTCGGAGGATCTCACTTTCATCATCATCATCATCATCATCATCATCTCAGCCTTTTCCCACGTCATGTGAGGTCGGCATTGCTTTGCTGGATCCTTCTCTTCCATAAATGCCTATCCAGTGCTTCTTCTCTTAGCCATCCTTTCTCCTGTAGGTCCCCTGCCACCTTGTCTTCGCAGCTCAGTTTCAGTCTTCCTCTTCTCCTTCATCCTTTAATTTCTAGGTCTTCAACTCTTCTCCCCACGTAGTACTCCCCTCTTCTTTGAACATATCCATACCACCTTAGCCTACTTTCTTGGATCTTCTTCCCTATGGGCCCCACTATCACTGTTCCCCTGATGTACTCATTCCGCAGTCTATCCTTTCGTGTCACCCCACTCATCCACCTCAACAATCTCATTTCTACAACTTCCATCTTTTTCTCTCAGTATTTTGTAATTGGCCAAGTTTCTGTGCTATACAGCATCACAGGCCTTAGCACAGGCTTGTAAGGCTTTCCTTTCATTCTACAGCTAACCTTCTTATCACACAGTACTCCACTCAGGAATACTTCGCAGGACCTCACTTTAATAAGGATTAAAATAGCAGTTGGAAAGTCTACCTGAGTAACATGGTTTTTCAGTATTTTTTTTCCAAAGTTGTATACAGAATTTATAATTTATATAATGATATGAAGTAACTTCATCATTTGTTATCAATAAATTCAGCTGCGATACTTTCCAGAACACTTTTTAACTTGAGTAGAGCAACTAAGTGTATTACTGCAACTTCACTTCAGCAAAGGTTAGGTTAGTGTTGTTTAACGTCCCGTCGACAACGAGGTCATTAGAGACGGAGCGCAAGCTCGGGTTAGGGAAGGATGGGGAAGGAAATCGGCCATGCCCTTTCAAAGGAACCATGCCGGCATTTGCCTGAAACGATTTAGGGAAATCACGGAAAACCTAAATCAGGATCGCTGGAGACGGGATTGAACCGTCGTCCTCCCGAATGCGAGTCCAGTGTGCTAACCACTGCGTCAACTTCAGCAAATCTTACAGAACAAAGCAGCAAGGGTACATCCAAACACACATTGATCAGAGTGCTTAAATCTTCTACACAACAAAGCACAACAGATCAGAGTACACTAGAATAGGACAGAAACTGCTGCTACTATAATCTGCCTATTTAGAAGACATGGTGCTAATTAAACTTATATTTTGCAAGAATTTCCGTGTATTAAATGTGAACATGTCAATACGTAACATTTCAAGAGTACAACCCACTGAAAGAAAGTGTGGAGTAAAATTAAATGTGTGAGAACAGAAGCTAATGAAACTTAGATTCTTCGACAACCCTCCTTTCCACAAAAATTATACGTAACTTTGACAAGAACTTAAGTGAAATGGTTAGGACATTTTCTGAAGAATTTGGTTTACACATGGTGTTTCAATGATGACAAAGGTGACAATAATACATGCATTGAGTAATGGTAGTGAAATGTAACTGCATCAATTTGAGATGGAAACTCTGGTCCAGAAGCGACTGAGTGTAACATTAAAAACAAAAATTCAAATTTACTCTTGCTCTCTCAAGAATGGTAAAGTCCAAGTAGATGCATTAATTTTATTTCTCTGTGGAACTTACAGAAGGTGATACATCTAGAACAGCTATTCAAAGTGACATCCTCCAACTTCTATGCAAGCATGACATTGCTATGCCAACACATTCAAACAACGACACACACAGCAAGAATTCTTGCCTGATCCTTTTCAATCTTGACAGGTACTTAATCCACAAGACTTTTCACATGACCCTAGAAGAACTAGGGTAATATCATGTGAATATTTGAAGCATAAAACATAATCTCACTCTTTCTATCCAAGGAACACCTGACACAACTCTTCCAGAGCACGATGTTCACAATGAGTTGGGATCCATCATGTACTAACATATGTGCACAGTCAACAAGTGGTTTTTCTTTAATGTGGGGAATATTTCACACAGAAACACTGGATATTGTTGCAGTGAAGAGGGAAACAAGTAGATATGGGCCTATTATCCAATCACTGAAGATATGTATTCATTATAGAGTGGGGATTCTCAATGGCTGAGTTGTCCCACTACACGCGTGACATTGTAATTTTAGACTCCGCACAGAATTATGGAAAAGTATTCTGAAATTATACAGTAGAAGAACTACACTACATCAACGTCATAAACAGATAATTGAAAACAAAAACGGGAGGTTCAAAGTATTTGAAATTCATAGTACAAAGTTGCTGCAAATTTAATGACACACAAAACTGATAATGAAGAAATGCAAAGTAAAATAAGTGAAGAAAGACACCTAAGATAAAGCTTTACCAAAATAAGTGACACAGATAGAAAATAACCTAAATTTCTCTGATCCAGGTGTAAAATAACTTACACATTTTATACAGTAGTATTACAGTTTTCTTTAAGAAAAGTAAGCAAAGAAATGAGATAAACCAGACTAAATGTAAGAAAAGGTTCATGGCTAGAATTCTGAAGATAATTTGAGGCATTACATCCACTCACTGACTGGAACCTTTAAATGTTGATGTACTAATTTATAACCAATCTCCATTTGAGTATTCTAAACCACAACACAATATACTGATGGGAGAAAAATAAATAAAGGTTAAATAGTAACAAATGATTACTAAGGATTATTATATTAATCACACAAACAAAGTTGACACTCGGTGCGGTGGCTGATGGGAGGGACTGTAAATGGGAAATATACCTTTATGGTCGTTCCCATCAGCCACAGCACCGAGTGTCAACTTTGTTTGTGCGTTCAGTACATCAAAATATTCATTGAAATACTTACCCTGAAACTGTCACAGTTTGCATCATACTGTGAAACATCTTTCGTTGCATCAGCTGTATGGTGCTCTGCTAACATCGTTGGAGTAGTGGGTGGTGTAAAAGAACGTTCTGATGATACAGATGTTCTAGCCAAACGGCGTTTCTTCAGCGGTGTTACATAATCTTGAGAAGGTGGTGAGTCTGTAAAAGCATGTTCTCACTTTAGACCAACATTTGTTATCTTTTGTACTATACACCCATTTATTTTCAACATATAATCTGCTGTTTCCAGTGAATATCTGATGCAGTTAACAAGTGGGGTAGGTTTAAGACCAAAGCTGAGAAGAGGCACCAGGTATGTCCATGTGTTGTATACAGGTTACATCTTAATTGGTAGTGAAAACTTATATGGGTAAATGTAGTACAACACTACAAGGAAAAATGTTCCAATAAACATAGGTCCTCAAATGAACCATTTGCGAAATGCTTTTGAATGTGTGATAACGAACCATCAAAGACTTCACACTGAAACACTGTCCAGATTAGTATAAATGTATTTGAAATTAAAAAACTTTTCAGTCGAATCCTCATATAATTGGGTTCAAACTTCACCCGAGGCCTACCTTAAAGTAAAATAAAATACTGGTGCAGCACTTTAAATGGTAAAATTTATTGTACACATGTACCTGTCAAAAGAGATGTTCCCTGTGTCATCCTCACATCTGGTTGCAGTATGCACTAGTCTCTGCAGTGAGGTACCAATTCTGTCCAACATCCAGCAGATCCCCTCACAACTTGACAATACCAAACAATTTGTTGCTCCAGTTCTTTAACTTTATCAATGGGAGTGCTGCATTCCTTACTTCTGAGATAAGCCCAGACAGAAAAATATGGAAGACAGGTCAGGAGAAATTGGAGACCAAGGTACAGGCCCTGTTTGAACTATCCACCTTGCACCATTCTAGTGTGTTCGATGTCATCTTACATCATCAGCAAAACATGCCTGTGTTCGATTATGCATACATCGCATCCCCCAATGCTGCACAAGATATGGTAGGATGTGGGTGAAAGCTGAACCCAATTAAATGGGGACTTAACTAAAACATTAACATTCCATCAGCTATAACGTAAATTATTAGAGCTGCAATTCTTTGTGGCAGTAGAATGGCTTCCAGAGGGCATTAGTGTTGTTCATGTGTTTAGAGTTGTTACCAGGTCTGGAAAGGTACATAAGGAGTTTGAATATTGTCAGATGTGGAGTGATCACTGTAAAGGACATGGAGATGCTGCACACTCATGTGAGACAGCATTATCAGTATCTGACAGTGTCTGTAAGCAGCCTCATTGTGGGTCTCCATTTGAATGGCTGGTTGAATCGTGCAATATCCATATTTCTCGGGCATTCGGATGCAAAAGTGGCCCGATGTTGTACTGCATGGGAATGTAAGGGCAAGCATACTTGTTGTCAAGATCATCTGAACAATTCGCATTTGATCACCGCAAGGGAACCACTGTTGTATTGTGCACAACACACACTGTAAACCATGCACGTCTGTGCCTGCCATCCACAAACAAGTAATGGCCTCCCAGCAACATTCTGTCTCATTCTGCACAATTGGTCAGAGCTTATATACTGTTCCTTTACTTCCTCCTCCCTTTCTACAATATTGTCTTTTGAGTTCATTTCCCTTGTATTGCGATTCTATATATTCCTTTCAGCTTTCCCACCATTGCTTAGTACTGGCTTGCAAGCCGACAAAGTAGCCGCACCTACTCTTCATCAGTGATTTCACCTGAATTTGTGGTGTATGCATGGCTTCACAAGAAATGAAAGTGACAGAAGTCGGAGCTCCAGATGAGCAAGCGTTTGGAAAAAAAATAGCATTTTTGACATGGGCATAAGATATTTGTGGCCGTACTGGTTATAGGCAGCAGTTGGCACAGCAGACAGAATGCAGAACAATAATGCAAGGGCCATGGGCAATCGAAATACTGTTTTTAATGGCAGTTATAGTAAGATATTTATATTCATACATTTTCCTTCCTGGATGCCAGTACCAATCAATTTATAACCAAACAATGGACCACAGATGGGCAAAAGTAGTTCTTGTGAAACGACAGGATACGAATAAAGTAACCCACTTGTATACACTGGCCTATCCTATAACCCATTCTGGAAAATCGTTGTTGCCAACAATCTAGATACACATACAAAAGAGTACCAGCTCTTTCGGACTCAAGATTCAAAACATGATTGATAAGTACACCACAAAATACAGAACTATTATCTTTACTTCATCAAAATCTGAAGAACTTGTAACAGCCTTAGATAAAAAAAATGTTGACTGAAATGATGAAGCCCTTTGTGCTTGTTAACTGACTTGTGGGGAGCACAAACAAAGCCACAATTACAGTATGAGATTTTTCAAGATGAAGGATTGCCTTTGTGCAGTATTAAAGTGATTCACCTCAAATGCACTCCACTAGTGGAACCCTGTGGCGTCTATTTTTATCACCAGGTAAAGAACTGGATCAAACAGCTTCAAAACTGCTCTCATGCCACAGAGAGCAAAAGCGAGATTGCACCCTGACGAAGAAAACTGCATCAAAATACATTCCACACTGTACTTCACCAGTTATCCTCACCAATATTTGGCAAAATGATGTGCTACACATGCTTTGCTGCCAAGCTGTGGAATGAGAGAACCTTTCATGAATGTAAACCAAGTTTGTTTTTCCATTCAAATTTTAAAACAACCAGGTAATTGTAAAAATGTGGTGTTTATAAAGTGCGAAGACAATGAGAAAATTACCGATTCCCTTGTTTTTATGATGAATAACACCCCAACACTTGTACATCATGAACTCATACACTAAGCTCTTGTGTATGATTTACAATACATTCCTGGAATTTATTTGCAATCCTGCATTTTCCTTTGTCTTTCTTTTTCCTGCCTTTTATGAAAATATTAATCAGTACTGTATAATGAGCACAATTTCAGTTTATTTGCAGCTGTACTCACTCTCTTTCCACTGCACCAGCCGCTGTCTGGAAACTATGCTAAAATAAATGGCTCATGCCTCACCTTGCCCATACCAAAAATTCTACTTTTTCTAAATGTTTGGCCACCTGGAGCTCCCACTTCTGTCACTTTCATTTCTGTCCAAGCCCTGCATATATAACAGATTTGGACAAAATCCACAATGACGTGATATTGAGACAGCTGCTTCCCATTCCTACAAAGCTTTCTTTAATTTTCCCTTAGTCACAAGTGCTTCTGCTGTCTTGTATTTGTCCTCCAACCACATATTTATTTTTAGGGTTGTATCGGGGGCACCCGCAGGGGAGGGGGGAGGGGGGGGCAGCAGTTGACCCAAGTGAGAATTCATTTAGTTTACGAATATAAAAAATACCTGTAACTTCAGGGCTCAGTTACGTATGATTTAAAATACCTGTAAAATTACCACTAAAATAACTGGAAAATATTGATAAAATGACGTAAATATGATATAAAACATATGTAAACAGAATTACAGGATGAACTAGAGCAATGAAAAACTTTAAAGGAGAATCGAACTAAAATTAAAAATTGATGATAAATTTAAAAATTGTGTGTTTTTCTTTAAGAAATCTCGTTTGTTGAAGATGTGCAAAATTGTATATATCCGCCTTACAGCTATTGCCTACGAAGTATCTTTATTTTTATTTCTACACCCACATGTGGTAGAAATTAACAACAGCAAGTGAGGCAACAATGGGAATAATCAGATGAACCAGCAGTTTATTGTTAACTTTTACAAATGCATTCTTGAGTAACATTTAAGCATTTTTCCTGAAGGCAGGCCCATTGTTCGTTCTTTACATATTAAAAGAATCCGTTGTGTCATAAAGGGATGTTAAACACAAATGTAAAAAAAATTCTTCCTTGAAAAATAATCTGCGATACAGTATCTATATGACGAAAAATACAAAATTAAAGATAGATATCTATAGCTGGAATATTCGAGATTTTAGTAACTGTAAACAATGCATATCTGATAAGGAAAGACCGTTTACATGTTAACAAACTCTGGGCATTACTAATAAGCTATAATAAAATAAAGCGAATCTGCCAACCAACAAACTACTACATGTGTATGTGGTCCCATTAAGAATGGTACCCATGGTGAGAATTCCATCTCGAAAACGTTGACTTATAGGGTACTAAAATGTCACCTTCTCTGTTCCCACCTCAGTAGGTACAAACCTCTTCATAAACTTCAACTGGCAACACAATACAGTTGCACAACAAAACACACTCGGCAAAATTTTATTCTTTCAAATTTCAAATAATGGTTAACAATTGTCAGACGTTAATTTAAATTAGCGTATTGTATTATGTACCATTTTGTTTGCTGAAGAAGTGTTCGAGGGTACTGTGTGGCCACTAATATCGCTACTTGTCTATAGAAGTAGGCAATATTCGTCATTGGAACTACTGTCAATGAACGTGATCTAGCAGGGTGTGGTGTGAGCTACCTTCATTTCTGGAACGTTCTAGATGAGTCTTGCTATGTTCTAATAGGAACATATCGCATAAATATTTCCACATGCATCGCAAGAAACCGCTCCAAATGATCACTCGAAACTCAAAGTCGCTGGCTTGCGGTCTAATGGACACTGCACTGTTTCATTGTTGAACCGAAACCCTGCCCTCCCTCCCACCACTGTGATACGATTTCAGCTTCTGTTCTTTAGATAACGCTCAGCTCGGCTCGGCATCACATCGCGTTAAGGGTTGTGTAAATTCATTGAGAGTTTTAAGTGGACAGTGGTGCACGATTGTGGTTTGCATAGACGTTTGTGCGTTGTGGATGTAAAAGCGCAGTGTATACAGTGGCAAAATGACCTATATACGTAAGTTTTTTGTACCTCATAAGCGAATCAAAACTACAAATGAAAGTGGAGGTGTCGAAGAAGATATTGTTTATGGTAAGATATCACAGGAAAAGGGTGAGTCAAACACAACCATCACTATTAAAAATTCTAGTAGTTGTGCTGATGGAGAAAGTAGACGAAGCCAGTACCTCTGCTGGTTTCAAGTGCGTTGATGAAAAGGGTAGTAGTATCCTGGTCAGTATTCCCGATGTCAGAAATTACATTGAAAAAAAGGATATTGACAACTGCCTAAAGTATAAGATTTTATTGAATCCATGGCAACCTGAAAAAAGTTATAATTTTAAGAATGACATAGACAGCACAAAAAGAACATTTCGACCAGACTGGCTGTCATTATATCCGTGGCTGGTCTATTCTAAAGCAGTTAAAGGTGCCCTCTGCAAGTTTTGTGTGCCTTTTCGCCCATGCATAACGCATGGTAGTCATCATGGCGCATTCAGAAGCCGCCCATTCACAAATTTCAAAAAGTTCCATGAATGTGCAAAAGTGCATATGAATTCCGAGTGGCATAAAGATGCAATAGAAAAGCCAAATAATTTCATTAGTGTTGTGACAAACAAAACTAAAAGTGTGGAAGAACTCGCCAATGAAAATCTTGCGAAATTAGTACAAACTAATAGTGCAAAGTTAAAATAAATTGTTTCTTGTGTATTGTTTTGTGCATTACATGAGGAGGAGGAGGAGGAGGAGATTAGTGTTTAACGTCCCGGCAACAACGAGATCATTAGAGACAGAGCGCAAGCTCGGGTGAGGGAAGGATGGGGAAGGAAATCGGCCGTGCCCTTTCAAAGGAACCATCCCGGCATTTGCCTGAAGCGAGTTAGGGAAATCACGGAAAACCTAAATCAGGATGGCCGGAGATGGGATTGAACCGTCGTCCTCCCGAATGCATTACATGACTTACCTTTAAGAGGAAAAACAAATTCAAATGCTGTATTTGATGATTTGTTACAATTTAGAGTACAGTCAGGTGATGAAACATTGCGGAAACATTTTGAGGGTGCACCTAAAAATGCTACCTATGCTTCTCATAGAACCCAAAATGATTTAATTGAGGTATGCGCCGAAGTACTAAGAAATGGTTTGATTAATACCATCAATAACAGCAAATCATTTTCAGTTTTGGCAGACGAAACAATGGATATCGCAGGCACAGAACAACTTTCTCTTTCTGCACGTTATTTTGACCTTGCAACTAATGTTGTCAGAGAAGACTTCCTTGGATTTACACCATTAGCAAGGTTAGATGCAAAACATACCTCCAACACAATAATATCTACTTTATCTGCTTGGGTTTTAAATCTAGATCAAATGGTAGGACAAGGCTATGACAGGTGCAGTACGATGGCCGGTAAAATTGGCGGAGTACAGAAGATAATTGCTGAGAAATATCCCAAGGCTCGCTTCTATCATTGTGCTAGCCATAGACTTAATTTAGTTGTGAATGATTTTAACGCCTTACCAGAGGTTAGAAATGCCATTGGTACTATCAAAGAAGGAATTTCTTTTTTCCAGGGGAGCATGCAAAGGAAAGTCCAAGTTGGGAACCTTCAAAAACTGTGTGAGACACGCTGGTCTGAGAAGCTTAAGTCTATAAGGAAATTTAATGATGAGTTTTTAGAAATTGTTGAAGCATTAGCAATTTTACATAAATAAAGAGATCATGAAATTAGGCAGAAAGCCTGGCAACTTTCCTGCACACTTACTTCTCCAACATTTATTGTTACATTAAAAGTCATAGCAAAATATTCAGCCAAACTAGAACCTGTCACCAATACCCTACAATAAGTAAACATTAACTTGTTAGAAGTTTCAGAACACATTCGAGGAATTGTAAAAGTGTTATTGGATGACAGAGAAAATGCAAAGCCGAATTTGAAATGATAATGAAAAGTGCTGAAAGCAACTATAGTGCACTTGGAATAGATGTCACTGGCATTCGACAACCGCAAGTTGTTGCACGACAAATACATTGTTCAAATCATCCATCAGTTTCTGTAGCTGAGTACTACAGAAAATCTCTCTTTATCCCATATTTGGATTCCCTAGTCCAGTCCTTGCAAGAACAGTTTTCAGAAGAAAACAAGGCATCTTTTGAGATTTTCTGCTTGCACCCAAAGGTAATGAAATCCCAAAGTGACCTAGATATGAAAAGGATAATTGAAAATATCAAAAGATTTTATGACGATCTTTTAGATAACTTCACTGAAGAAGCACGGACATGGATCAGTACGTGGAAACGCAATAAAGTAACTGAAGGAGATATTGATGAATTAAGTCTGACTGATCTACTGGACAAAGCCAAATTCTTGCCCACCATAGCTTCAGCCTTGAAGATAGCCCTTAGCTTACCGGCAAGCGCCTGCTCTGCGGAAAGATCGTTCAGGTACTTAATTACCACAGCAACATTTTTCTGATTGTAGTTACTTAATTAGAAAGACATTGAAACAATTTCTTAAGTCAGATGAAACATTTCTTCTAATTATTTTTCAATCTTGTTTGAAATATTATCACAATAGAGTAATTGAAGAAGGTTACGCTGTATGAATTAGCACAGGCCTACATCATGTTTGTTTGCAGCACTCAGGCGCGTGAAAACGTGGCTAAGAACTACCATGGCGGATAATCGACTCGGTTGTTTGTGTATGGTGTCAGTTCATCGTGATAAGATAAAATCAGAGGAGGAGTCCTTTATCGAAAAAGTGGTAGATAGTTATGGGAAGGACCCGAGACGAATTCAATTTCTGTTTAAGTAATGCAGGTATGTGAGTAGTCAAGTTTTGCACATTATTAATAACAGAACCGATTTCTACAATCGTATGCCTTCTATTGTTCTTAATATTAAATTTACAACAGTATTTCAAACTACATTAATATGTTTGTAACAATAAAAGTCACATCATCCTTACAACCAAAGTCCACAAAATTTGTTAAGACATGAATCTGTTATGGGTTGGGAAATTATTGTGTACATTTAGTTTTTACTTTACAAAATAGAAAGTAACTTTTTTTTTCACTTTTCAGAGGACTAACAGAGAAAAGTGTAAATAGCAAGAAAATGTATTAAGGCAGGCGAAAATGAATGATTTATTCTTACTTAAAAAGAGAAAATAATTTATTTTTACCTATTTAACAATCTGAAATTATTATTTATTTTAAGCACCTATTAACATCTCTCAGCAGTGGTGCACTTACTGACATGGCACTGTGCCTAAAAATGTGCATTTATGAGAGCAATTCAGAATATTCCCACAACATTAACTCTTAAAATGAGACACCTTAACAGCAAATGTGTGAGAAACAGCAAATTCATCTAAAACCGATGTGGCTGACACTAGAGCGTCTGCCTGTAAGAATACAGCATAGGACACGAATCTAAACTTTAGAGAGCTGCCAAATTTTATTCGGAAATGCGTTTCCAGTTTCATTTGTCTCCACTCTATGACCATGTGGAGTCGCCAAAATGGGACAAGTTTGAAACATTTGCCAGTTGCCATTTACTTCAGTATTGCAAGCGAGGGTACGCCATTAATCACCCAGGCATTTGATCGATACGCCATATTGCAGAGAGATGGTAACTAATAAGTGACTGATGATTAATGAGACAATGATGGCTTGTTTGTGATAGTTTGATAATGACTTAGAAGTGAGTGGTCTCAATCCCTTAGGAATCACAAGGGCCACCTGTGTTTTTAGGCTTCGTTCCTATAATATATCCCGGATGTGCCAGTTTCCAAACATACAGGAAAGATAAAAACTGATTTTCAGTGTCTTGAAGGCCTCGTCACACACAACGCCGCAGTCTGCCCGTGGGGGGTCAGGCATGGCGGATGACTGGGGCAAGGAACGCCGCACAGGCAAAAGCGGTTGCTGCTGCATCAGCTGTCACACCATGGAAACGGACATAACCTTATCACATAGCAGCCTGCACATGTAGTGCGGTATCAAAGATCTGCCTCGCGCCATTGCTGTCAAATGCGCCAGCAAATGCAAACAGCCGCTCCATGCTGCTGCGAATCTGTCTGTGTTGAAACTCGACGTCAGCCGGTGCGGCGAGCCGGCCAGAGTCACGCTCTGTGTGACTGACACCTATATACAACAATGATGTGACCTGGCCGTTGCCGTTGCTGTTCGAGGCCACAGGTCAGACCGCCAGGCCGTGCTCTTTCTGACTAGGTCTTTAAGGCCGGTTGCACTCACAGCGGATATTTCCCGCCAGGTCAATTGACCGTCGCCACCGCATGAGTCAGCAGATTAAAGGCAATGTAATTTCATCATCAAACACATTGATTTCATTTTAATGTGTTACGTAAATTATTCATTGTTTTTAAACGTACAGTTTTGTTTGAAATGAACAGACAGTAAAATCTAAGTATTGTTATAGTATTGAATAATGAAAAGGAGAAGGAAAAAACGAATAATTTGCAATCATCGTCCAATTAATTTTTAAGAACAGGGGAGGATGGAGCTTTCTAAACGTTGTTTGAAGGGAAGGATGACAAGATATTCTTCAATTACTTCCAAATGTCGATTTTTAATAGCAGGAAAACAAGTAGTTCAGAGAGAAAAAGCTTAGGACAGGACCAAACGAAAATGGCGGCAAAATGTACAGTCTGATAATGTAAAAACAAGTTTTACTATAGTTATAATGTTAAGTTATAAGATGAAAAAGCTTGCACAGGATAGAGTAGCATGGAGAGCTGCATCAAACCAGTCTCAGGACTGAAGACCACAACAACAAATGTTAAGTTCTTTATGTTCATAACTCTGGCATGGTACTAAAAGTGCATCAGTATTTCTAAATTGCATATAAGGGGAAAACATCTGGCTTACCATGAAACGACAAATGCTCTTCGGAGAACAACAGTAATTCAGTAAGCATATTAGAATGCGTAGGCCTATTCCAAAATAGAGCTACATCACATGAAAGAATCATTCTTAGTTAGTACGCTATGCAGCTGCAGAACACTATTGTTAAGTGCATAAAAGAAGCTTTCACAGTATTGTAAGTGAATTTGACCAGGTTTACACAGTTGAGTGTAGTGAACCGTTTTTTTCCGGACTGTTAATTTAAATCCAACTGCATTCACTGCATGAGCAGTGTTTTTAAGTGCTTAAACAATTATTAATGGTAAGAAAAAAGGGAAACATTCCACGTGGGAAAATATACCTAAAAACAAAGATGATGTAACTTACCAAATGAAAGCGTTGGTACGTTGATAGACACACAAACACACACACAAAATTCAAGCTTTCGCACCACACGGTTGCTTCATCAGGAAAGAGGGAAGGAGAGGGAAAGACAAAAGGATGTGGGTTTTAAGGGAGAGGGTAAGGAGTCATTCCAATCCTGGGAGCGGAAAGGCTTACCTTAGAGGGAAACAAGGACAGGTATACACTCTCACACACACACACACACACACACACACACACACACACACACACACATCCATCTGCCTACGGTGAAAATTTTTTGCCCCTACTGAGACAAAAACCTGCGGGCGCCCCTGGGTTGTATATGGATATAAAATCTTGAAACACTACACAATTTAATCGAGGAATTGGTACACTACCAAAAGATGCTTTGCTGCTTTATGAACATAAAATGGGAGATTTGCGTAACCAGTGTTACAGCTCTTACGAGGGCATGAATGACAAATCCTGTATGGGGCTGTTAACGCCTCTCTGGGTTTTAAGACAGTCATCTGATGCATGGATTATAGCGAAAGGATCCACCAGTGTAGGGAGCTTGAGATAAAGGATGATTACAGATCAACTGCCCATTGATGACAAGGTCATTAAAGGAGGAGCACAGGCTCTTGTAGGGGAAGGAAATCAGCTATGCCCTTTCAAAGCAACCATCCTGCAACTGCTTAAGAATTTTTGGGAATTTATGGAAAATCTAAATCTGGAATGTTGGATGGAGATTCGAACTACTGTCCTCCCAAATATGCCTAGTGTCTCTTGGTGGTGGTTTTGGTGTATGATCATCTGTTTGTCAAATTCTCAAATAGTGCACACAGTTTGCTCAGGAGGGTACAGTTTCTAGTAATTTCCATTATGTTTCACTCTTTCCAGTAAAGTTACTGAAAATAACTGAGCACATTTATTTGGTAGTTTTCATACTAACACGCACTATTTATGTCACTGAGTTGCAATCATTATCAGGTTTAACTAATTTTGATGTTGAAAGACCATAAAACATGAAAACAAAGAGTCACATGGTGTTAAAAACAAATATAAATATAGCATTGTATTATAATAAATTATAGCATCAAGTATTTATAGGTAATTGGAAGTAAAATGGAAGTGACTACAATATCTACCAACATGTTTACCTGGTCGACTGTTGGGACTTGGAGAATCGCATTCTTCACTTATAGCTTGACGAAGCCACCTCTTTTTTGCTGAAGCTGGCCCTTGTACCAGCCGATTTATTCCTGGTTCTAAACCAGCTGAGGACCTTGGGCAGTCACTTGGTACTGGTGGTGAAGGTAAAGGTGGTACTGCAGGAGGATCTGGAGACTTGCTTAGCCATTCATTCATCAGAACCTAAAGTGAAAACATGTGTGCCATTCAGTTCTCATAAACAGTTTTTAAAACTTTTTCTCGCACTACAGAATAAATGGTTCAGACTCTTCAATAGAAAGAATGGTAATGAAGCTGACACAATCACAATTGAAAATGGGTACTATGTCTTCTGAAACTGAAAACACATGTTCAATTACAAGAACTACTGCATTTCATTAGAATGTACAATAAATTTAAAATTTTATAGTATATTACACCTGTGTGCTGGACAAATAACAGGACAGAACTCTCGCACTGAAATGCATTACATCAAATTAGTGTAACTATTACATAATTTCAACCTAGTTTGTTCAAAAATACAAAATGGAACTCCAAGGAGAAAAATCAATAAGATGAACCTCGTATTTTAGTTCATTCAGTACACCTGCAAAGGACGTTCACTAAAGCGGAAGAGTACTGAGATAAAATATATAGATCAAACAATGGAAAATCTAGGATGGGATGTACCAGTGTTATGAAAAGGAAAGTTGTTGCTCGCCATATAGCAGAGATGTCGAGTCACAGATAGGCACAACAAAAAAGACTGTCACAAAAAAAACTTTCAATCAGTAAGGACTTCGTCAAAAATAGACGACGACACACACATACACACACACACACACACACACACACACGACTGCAGTCTCAGACAACTCTCTCTCTCTCTCTCTCTCTCTCTCTCTCTCTCTCTCTCTCTCTCTCTCTCTCTGTGTGTGTGTGTGTGTGTGTGTGTGTGTGTGGGGGGGGGGGGGGGGTGTCTATTTTTGATGAAGGCCTTACTGGCCGAAAGCATTATTTGTGACAGTCTTTTTGTTGTGCCTATTTATGACTCAGTATCTCTGCTATATGGTGGGTAGCAACTTCCCTTTTCATAACACTGATATGTAACATACTATTTATTACAGAATTTTAATCAACAAAATAGATAATTTTTTGCAGAGAAGTAATAATGGAAGTTGTAGTCACTTAATTTTGATGTAGAACAACTGGAAAATATGGGATGGACTACAATGTGTGTATGATAAGAGATCACCAGTCACCAACCACAAGAGGCATTGAGCAGCAGTGTGTGCATTGATTGGAAACTTCCTGGCAGACTGAAAGATTAAAACTGAGTTCCGGATTGGGATTCAAACCTGGGACCTTTGCCTTTCATGGGCAAGTGCTCTACTGACGATGACCCATGACCCTAACTCACACCTTTACTTCCACCAGTACCTCATCTCTATCTTCCAAAATTAACTGTAGTTCTCCTGCATACCTCTCCTGGAAGAAAGGATATTGCAGAGACATGGCTTGGCCACATCTTGGGGGACTGTTTCCACTCTGCAGAGGAGTGTGTGCCGATTGGAGTCCTGATCCAGCATACAGTTTTAATCTGCCAGGAAGTTTCAAATCAGCACACACTTCACTGTAGAGTGAAAATTCATCTGAGGAAGAATCCCTTCTGTGGCTAAGATAAGCCTCTGCAATATCCTTTCTTCCAGGAGTGCTAGTCCCACAAGGTATGCAGGATAACTTCTGTTAAGTTTGGAGGAGCTGAGGTACTGGCAGAAATAAATTTATGAGGGCAGTTATGAGTCGTGCTTGGATAGCTCAGTTGGCACAGCACTTGCCTGTGAAAGGCAAAGGTCCTAGTCCTGAGTCCCGGTCTGGCCCACAGTTTTAATCAGAGAGAGAGCGAGAGAGAGAGAGAGAGAGAGAGAGAGAGAGAGAGAGAGAGAGAGAGAGGGGGAGAATTTGGTGAATAGCACCTGTCATCAAGTACAGAATGAATGTACGGGTAGCATATTTTTATATTGGGACAAAACCGACGATGGATATCAATTACATTTTACTTTATGTTTATCCATCTTCAATTTCTTGGGACAAGAACTAAATAACTATATCAATATGTTGGACTTAGGAGAAACGAGAGATAAGGTATCATTTTTTCCAAGGAAGAATAACCATACACAATAATTTACGGAAATATCTTTTGAATTTAAGTCATCAACAAGGAATGAAATATTCAAAGCAATTGTTGAACTTACCCATTTCCACAAACAATAGTGATGTATACTGAGTAAAATAATTTTGGGTATTAGGTTGCATATTATAACTCACTAAAGAAGCTACATTGCCAACATTTCGACCAACATACTGCAGTGTTCTTCAGAGCGGTTAACTGCTGGATACTAGTAGACACAGACACAGATAAATGAAATTGACAAGTAACAAAATCTTCTTGGACTTAAAGCAATGTCAGGTGCATAAATTCCCACAACCTTTTGGTCAGGTATTCCCTGTCCATTGTCAGACAGCAACATCAGCCTTATTTAGCTTTTCTGCCACTTGTGGCATCACTGGTGTTCAGTCTATTGGAAAATTAAATAATATTTACATTCCATACTCACTTGAACCCTACAACTGCTGGATCCCACACACTACAATGGTGCCCACCACCATCTTTGTTGTTGATGTTTTCTATTATTACGTTATCCCAGACATTACTTAACCTTCAAATTATAAAAGTATTGATGAAAGAAATTTGGTATCTATATTCTTGAGCATGTTCTGCCATGCATGATTTCTCAGGATAATATAGGTGTAAACACATCTCTCGTTCTGTTTAACATTGCTTCACATGCGCCCTTCTTCTTTGACCAGACATGATAGTGGCCAAACTCACAAAGTATGTTATTTACGGTGGCGATCTGAATCCTGTATCAACCTTCACATGCGTCTTCAGTTCATTTACTGTAATGTTGTTCCGCTTTGACAGCCAGCTAATTTTCCTGCTCACTAAACACAAAATGAAGAAAATCACAAGCTTATAACATTGTTCTTTAGGAGTGTTTTATCTGCACATTTCCTCTGGAATGGCTTGCCTGCAAAATCTGCCAATGATTGTAGCCATTTTCATGGAAGAATTTTTGCATGTGGCTCATTTCTTGTGGCAGTTTTTGGCATCGGAAGTGGATAAGGAACTAGCATCTTGGGAACACTACACTGCTTTGCCAGATGATGATGGCCGAGAGCATACAGACACCAGTTCATACGGATAGACCCCCACATACACTACAGCTCAGATAAACATTAGTTTTATCCATTGATCAATATTGCTGTATTTGTTGATGGACCTAATACAAGTGACTTCATGGCCAGCAGAACAATTAAACACGGATTGGACCATAGATGACATGGCAGTCAGTTTCCACTTGACTGTGACCAAAGAGTACTTGGCTAAAAAAGAAGTCAGAATTTAACCACTCCATGTGGCTGGAGGTGTGAGCTTTAATTAATTAATATCACAACAGGTCTGTGCATTTCTAAGTTAGGAACTGTTTGAAATTTGTCTTAAACATCTTAAAAGCACAGCTGATTACATCATGGCATAGGTCATCACACCTGCCAACAGACAGCATGTTTCAAAATGGACTTTACAAGTTTGTAGGGAAATACATCAAGTTGTGTCTCACGTAAATTGCCAGTGACGAATTGCACCATAAGGAGCGCTAGCAGCGGTTGCGTTAAAGATGGCTGTAGGGGTAGTCAACTGCAACACTTGTGCCTGCATCCTCATCGTACTCTGTTGTGAGTTCCGGCATACATCACCGCCTATCCTGTTTCACATGGAGGGGGGGGGGGGGGGGGGGGGGATGAGGCAAGCCTCCAATCTATACATTCTTTGATGAAGTGTAGACATCCAACACCTTGTGGCTTACTCACGCTTTCACTATTTCCACCACTTTCCATAGACGCTCACATCAGCAGCCTATAAAAATTCAACACGTTTGTCATTTCTAAGATGCTCATTTCCAGGTGATGGGCCATAACAATCTGCCTTTTGTGAAAGTCACTAATGTCAGAGGATTTTCTTATTTGGCGTCCATGTTGTCACTAGAGTGATTTCCCATCCACCTCTCGTGTGCCTCACTGAATCACTTGTCTGCAACACTAACAGGTGCCATTCAATCTCACAATATAGGCAGTGGTCATAATGTTTTGACTCGTCAGTGAGGGTGTGTGCATGGTTCAGGTTCATTGATGACATCTTTATGCTCAGAACACAAGACCAAGACACCTATCCTCATTCTTTCATAGCCTCAATACCTCTCCTATTTGCTTCATTTGGTCCTCCTCAGCCAAATGTGCCACCTTCTTAGAGACTGACCTCCACTGCTCTGAGGGATCCATCAATACTTATGGCTTTATCAAGCCCATTATATCTGCAATTTGATTGCTGTCATCCATTCCACACCAAAATATCCCACCCATACTGTCTGACCACTTGTGAATAGCCAACCAGAAATTTCCTTACTCCGATGCTGAAGGTCACCAGACTATGGTATTCACGGACAAACGCTATGCCCCTCCCCCCGCCCGCCCCCCCCCCCCCCCCCCCCGACAAAGTCTACATATAGATTTCGCCCTCAGAAACCAGCTGCAGAGAAGCACAAGTCTCATCACTCAGTATTACCTCGGACTGGAACAACTGAATTATATCCTTCACCAGAGCTTTGAATATCTATAATCGTGCCCAGAAATGAGCAACATCCTTCCCACAATCTTTTGTGCCTCTCCCAGAGAGGTTTCCTGCCGTTCAATCAATCTACGCAATACCCTTATCCATTCATTTGTCACATCCGCTAACAAACCCCCTGCCATATGAGTCATATCCCTGTTTAATATCCACGTGCAAGAAGTGTCAAGTATACCAAACCATGATATCCTACTCCAGTGCTATCACATGATTTTCCTATTACTTCAGAGGCAGGGCTCCCTGTGAAAACAGTGATGTCATATATCAGATCTACCGCACTTTCTTCACAGTATTTTATGAGACTATGACCACCACCCAGTTGCCCAATCAACTGAATGGGCACCACTAAACTGTGGCCCAGAACCAAACTGAGCACTGAGGGCCAAACACACTGTTTAGCACAACAAGCTGGATTTCAATAGCCACTTCATAACTCATGCCATCTGGATCCTTCCCCCAACAACAGCTTCTCTTAACCACATAAATAGACATTATCTTTGCAACACATACACTTTTTCTCTGCCATCCTCTTGGCCTCAATCTCAGCTAGTCCTGGCTTCACATACAATGTATCCTGTCCCAGGACCCAAACTTAATTCATCCTGCACCTACAACCTCTTCCCCGCAGTCTCCCCTTCCTCAATGTCATGCCCTCCTACTCCATTCCTCCAAGTCACCATCACCTCCGCATGCTGCAGGAAAAAGAAAAAAAACTAGTGCCAGTGCCCATGTTACATCTCTATAATGTCTGCCTACTGCCTCTCCCTACTGCATTCTTATCTGGTGAACCTGTGTGTGTGTGTGTGTGTGTGTGTGTGTGTGTACTCTCTTACTAGAAAAAACATTTGTCCAACAGCTATTGAAGTTTTCAGTCTTGTTTATGGAACTGTCTATGACAATGCCTCTAGTATTTGGAGAGTTAGTACTTTTCCACCAGAACTTTCCATTACCACATTTGTAATTATATTTCTTCAACATGTTACCAGAAACACACAAAAATTATTGCATAAACAGTTGGGATAAGTCAGTTCAAGATGTTGGAGGCTCTGTAATGATGTGGGACGTGTGCAGTTGGAGTGATACCTCTAGATCAGTCTATTTCAAACAAACAATGGAATTCTGTGGAACTACTAAACAAAATAATTTGACTTACCTTCTTAGTTTTTGGGAATTTGAAACCTGGTGCAAGAGGACCAACAGCAGCTGCTACAAGCAGACAAGCTGAAGAAAGATTGGTTGGTGGAGTTGAGCCCTGTGAACTAATGCTTCCTCCACTATCACAAACAGTGCCAAACATAGCTGGATTTGATGAAATTTGGGTCTGTGGTGTAACTGGTGCTGACTGCTGCAATTTAATTAAGAAAGGCCACGTTTTAGAATTGAATACGTCACAATATTATTTTAAACACACATCTAAACAATAGCATAAATAACTTAGACAAAACCATGATTATATTCTCTTTTCAGATTCACACCTAAAGACAGAATGAATGCTACTGAAGGTCTTTGGCAAATTTTCCTTTTAATTAAGAAGATAAATCCGTAAATATCAGTCATTAAAGGCAATTCAGATATTTAATAACTCTCTCAACTAATCTAACTATATTAAACAACAGTACCCTTGAAAATAAGATGGTAATATATTAATATTTCTGTGCCATTGTGCTTAACTTTACTCTTCCACATAGCAAAGATTAGGCCATTTCATATAATGTAACACATAGTGCCTTGACCTATCGAGTTACGTCAGTTCAATCCAGACTCAATAACAATGCACTGAATCAGAACAAGAGTGCCCCATCATGAACTGGCACTACACCACAGCTTTTCTGTAAGTTATATTTAGGGACTTGAAAAGTCTGTATTTTGTGATCAATCTGAATATAGATGCAACTTTTCCCCAACATTTGACAACACAAAACTACCTAATAAATGTGGATTTTGCCCATAAGGGATATTTTATAGAGACAGTTTGAAACAGTTTTTATTTTTCTGCTAATAAACAGTGAAAATTTAACAAATTTTCAGTTACTGGTATTGCACATAACCTGATGAAACCCAATTTGGAAACATAATATGGATAAGGACCTGTTTGCCAAATACAAAGAGCACGAAAGCAACAATGTATCATGTGTGTGATCACATTGTTTCTACGCAACACAGGCCTGCTAGCTAAAGTTAAAAAGTTGGTATAATCACAGCATTTACATGTGAAAACTTCCAGAAGATGAAAACCGAATTTTGGAAGCCATTTTTACACATTATGAAGTGAAGCAGTTTTGCTAGACCAGTCAAATAGCACATATGGAATCCAGCTGTTTCAGTTTCTTATTTAGTCAGACAATGGCGCTTTATCCTCAGTTTAATGTTTCTACTTCCCACCATCTAGTAACCGGAATTAGATTGGGTACTGCAGGCTGACTGGCTGAGGGTATTGACGGTGAGTCGCCAAAACCCACAGAAAAACAGCTATGGACGTATGAGGACAACAACAATAAGGAAGTAGACAAGTCCATACAGAACACCAGATTGAGGGCCAAGATGTAGTGAGATTCAAGAAGCAACAATGATGCATATGGTATAGAACACTAGAGCGCAGTCGGAATACGACTGACTTCCGAGCTTTATAGGGCTCCCGTGAGTGCTGACACACTCGCTTGGCAGTTGTGGTTAGTTGGTTGTTTTGGGTTTAAGGGACCAGACAGCCAGGTCATCAGTCCCTTGTTTCAAATGTGGTCCATTTCGATAGTGTGACATCTCAGAAAAGTCAGAACGATGAAAGGGAAAGAGCTAAAAAATGTAAAAGGGCAGTCATGTTGTCAATGGTAAAAACAAAATGAGGTAAGTCAGCAAGAGAGAGAACCCAATGCTATGATAGAGGCAGGGAATATCCCACCTCTGAAGCAGCAGAGGCAAGACCACCTGCGACTTAAAAGGTGCAACCGCTAGAATGTAGAAGTGCGTATGGGAAAATGAGACTAACCAATCCTAAAAAATGATAAAAACAGAGTAAAAGGGCAGAAAAGAGAATTTCGGTCAGGGAGGGGAGTCGGGGAATCTCCAAACACGGCTTACAATGGGAGATACCCCAACATTCACCGCCCTGCCCCAACACCAGAGAGATGAAAAACCTTAAAACTGAGAATAAAAACCACTTTCCCAGAGGAAACCGAGGACCAGGTCGACCATCCGGGAATCGTCAGCCAACATCAAAGGTAAAGTGCAGGGGAGCCTGTACTTAGCACGCAGAGCCAAAACACGGGGGCATTCAACCAAAATGTGGGCTACTGACTGGAAGGCTCCACAACCACAAAGTAGGGGTGGTTCATCACACAAAAGAAAACCATGGGCAGCCTGGTGTGGCCAATGCGGAGACGACACAGTGTGGTCGAGTCCTTTTGGGAGAGGCGAAAGGAAGAACGCCACGGGCCTGGTGTCACCTTAATTGCACGAAGTTTATTAGACAGGGAAGTAGCCTCCCAAGAGTTGACCCATGATTGTGCGAAGTGGGACTTGATGTGAAGCCATAAATCTGCTGTAGAAGGGGTGACAGAAAACAGGGGGTAAGTGACTGCTCCCCCAGCCAAACGATCAGCGAGCTCATTACCCGGGATACTCACATGGCCAGGGACCCAAAGGAAGTCAACAGAACAAACAGCACGGTGAATATCAGCGAGATGGTCACGGATGGCAGAGACCGAGGGATGGCGTGAAAAACACCAGTCAATAGCCAGAAGGCCACTCATTAAGTCCGTACATAACAAAACGCGGTTGTGATGGGACTGTTTAATAAAGGTAAGGGCCTGGGAAATTGCCATCAATTCCGCAGTAATCACCCCACATGTAGGTGGCAGCAGATGATTTTCCGTTCCAACAGGACGTGAAGGCATATCCCAGCGATATGCGAAAGGGAGGGGGGGGGGGGGGGGGGGGGCGAGGAAGACAGGACAAAGAAGGAAGCTGAAAATCACGCCAAAGAGACGCAAGGCGGAGCCCAACCGGTAAACCCGCCTGAGGGCAGGAATCAGGTGGGCGACGTCCATAGTCTTGGAACAGAAAGGGGGGGGGGGAGGGGGGGGGGTGATCCCAGCTTCAACCAGGAGACTATCAACAGGGCTAGTAGGGAAGGCACCAGTGGCCAAACGGATACCACAATGGTGGACTGAATCCAGCACGTGCAGTGTGGAAGGAGCAGCCAAACCATAGTCCAAGTGAGACAGAACTAGAGCACGATAAAGACGGAGAAGGAGGGAGCGGTCCGCACCCCAAGAGGAGTGAGCAAGGAAGCGAACGACATTGAGTTTACGGAAACATCCTACCTTCAGAAGTCTGATATGGGGCAGCCAAGTGAGCTTGTTGTTGAAAAGAAGACCTAGGAAACGAGACTGTGGGACCACAGGCAATCGTTGTGCATCAAGATAGAGTTCTGGATCAGGGTGGATTGTAGTACGGCGACAGAAGTGGACCACCGGCGATTTTAAACGAGAGAATTGAAACCCGTGTGAGAGGGTCCATGCAGAGGCACGCCATATAGCTCCCTGGAGCTGCCGCTCTGCAGAGGCCATCGAAGAGGAACTAACCCAAATGCAGAAATCATCCACATACAGGGCAGGGGCGATCAATGGACCGACAAAGGCCACAAGTCCATCGATAGCAACGAGGAAAAGAAGGACACTGAAGACAGAACCCTGTGGCATGCCCGTCTCCTGGGTCCGTGAAGAACTAAAAACAGTACCAACCCGAAACCTGAATGACCGATGGAACAGGAACTGGCGGATTAAAATCGGGACTGGGCCCCGAAGACCCCACTGATGAAGTGTAAGTAAGATGTGATGGCGCCAGGCCGTGTCACAGGCCTTGTGTAGGTCAAAAACTACTGCAACCAAATGGCGGCACTGGGAAAAAGCCTGCCGAACAGCGGATTCCAAGAGAAAAAAAATGATCGATCGGAGACTGTCCCTCTCGGAAGCCACACTGGTAAGGGGACAACAGATCCCGAGATTCGAGGAACCAATTGAGCCGATGGGCTACCATCCGTTCAAGTAACTTGCAAACAACATTTGTCAGACTAATTGGCCGATAGCTGTCAACAAATAGGGGGTTCTTACCAGGCTTAAGGACAGGAACCACAATGCTATCCCTCCACTGAGAAGGGAAGTCATTCTGGAGCCAGATACGGCTAAACACCCAGAGAAGATGTTGCCATTGTGGAGCACTGAGATGTTGAAGCAGTTGGTTATGAATGGAGTCTGGGCCAGGGGCCTTATCATGAGAAGAAGAAAGTGCGGAAAGAAATTCCCATTCAGTAAAAGGTTCATTGTAAGATTCTGACTCACAATGGGTAAAACATAAGTTGGAAGCTTCAGCCCGCTGTTTCTGGTGAAGGAAAGCAGCCAGATAGGAGGCTGATGCTGATGGGTCGCAAGATGTTCCGCAAGAATCAACGGGTCCGTACAATGTCCATCTGGGAGGTGAAGGCCTGGGAGGCTGGACTGCCGATGGCAACCTTGGAGAGAGCGAAGAGTAGCCCATACCCGTGACAGAGGGACAGTAGAACCGAGGGAAGAAACAAATCGTTCCCAACATATCCGTTTGCTCTGTTTGATTAAATAACGGGCTTTAGCGCGAAGGCGTTTAAAGGTAATAAGGCTGGCTACGGATGGGTCTCTCTTAAGATGTTGCAAAGCTTGACGGTGATCACGGATGGCAATGGCAATGGCCGTACTCGACCACGGGACTTGCCGGCGACGAAAGGGTTCAGATGAGCGCGGTACAGCAAGGCTAGCAGCTCAAACAATCGCGTCAGACACGTCACGTAGGACGTCATCAATACAACCCGACACAGAGGGAGAAAACGCAACCTGTGCAGTGTAGAGAGGCCAATCGGCGCGTTGGAAAGACCAACGAGGTAACCTGTCCATCGGGGAGCGGGAAGGGAGAGAGAGAATTAACGGGTAATGGTCACTATCACAAAGGTCATCGTGTGGAGACCAGTGTAATGAAGGGAGGAGAGAGGGAGAAGAAAGAGAGAAAGATCAATGGCAGAAAAGGTACCATGACCGGCACTGAAATGAGTAGGGGAGCCATCATTAAGAAGGCAAAAGTCGTGGTCTGTAATAAACTGATCTAAGAGAAGACCTCGTCTAGATGGAAATGCACTGCCCCACAAGAGATGATGACCATTAAAATCCCCAAGAAGGAGGCAGGGAGGAGGAAGTTGCTGAAAAAGGGCAGTTGAGGCAGCAGGTGTAAGAGTCCTGTCAGGAGGGAGAGAAAGATTGCAAACCATGACCTCAGAGTCCAGGTGGACCCTAACAGCAACCGCTTCCAATGTAGTTTGAAGAGGAATCCACGCGCTAGTGATGTCTGTACGGACCAACGTACAAATGCCGCCAGAAGCCCGCAGGGGTCCAACCCGATTTTGACAGAAAACACGGAACCCACAGAGGTTCGGTGAGTGAGCATCAGTAAAATGAGATTCCTGTAGAACCACACAAGCTGCAGAGTAAGACAAAATAAGGTATTTCAATTCCGGGAGGTGGCAGTAGTAGCCATTAAAATTCCATTAGATAACCACAGAACAATGATTTAAAAGGGGGCTGAACAGGCTAAAGCCAGTCATACCACCGGGTCACCACCCATCACCGACAAGGAGGGGGTGACATCCATGAACGACAGGTCAGAATCTGGTTGTGAAGCTGGGGATGGGACCTCTGGTGACACCAGAGGCTCTTTGTGCCGGGACTTATGTTTCTTCTTCTTTTCAGGTTGAGATCGAGAAGGGCTGTGTGGCATAAAGGAGCCAGCTGCAGTAAGATCGGGAACAGAAAGAGATCGGGCGACCTGGGGGCCAACAGACCACGGTTATCGCATAGCAGCAGACCTATGGCCTGGAAGGTGCTGGGAAGGGGCATCACGGGAGGGGCGCCCTTGACCGGCAGACGCCGAAGGAGTGGGACGCTTCTCTGGCTGGGGAGGGGGAGCAGCACCCAGAGGAGAAGGTATGGAGCCGCAGGGGAGGGGGGGAGGAGAGGGGGTCCGAGACTGGGGTAAGG